>NC_061122.1:111777517-112099634 GCF_002878395.1 Capsicum annuum | reverse complement strand
TTGGACTAGGTTATCTACAACATGTGTCAAAGACTTCCTGATCCTGACTAGTTCTATAGGTCAATTCTTCATCAAATATTACACTTAGGTTATCCAAGCACCTCCATCCAATTGACCAATACAAACTAGGGCCACATACTCATGAGGTGAGAGAACAAGAAAACTAGAGAATTCTTATGCTATTCATGAGATAATAAGTTTATATAACTAAGGTACTAGGGAAAATGTCAAATATAACACCAAGATCAATAGCCTATATAATCCAAGTAATCCCAAATATTACCATTTAGATACTAATATCTAAGACCCCATCCAATCGTAACAAGATATAAAAGTCAAACCAAAATAAAGCTCAATCTAACTGCAAGTAATCCTAAAATAAATTGATTCAAAGTATAGCTCACAAACAAACAATCTTTGCTTTCTCTATCCTTGAAGCTTCTTCCATGAGCCAAGCTATAAACAACACAATCTATTTATAATTACAAGAATAAAAGCACACATATTGCACCATTGTGCTTTGGGTCCAAAACAACACACAAAAAAACCCCAAGTGGGTCCCACATATAAAAAATAATTTTCAAGGTCAACACATTGTTCAAATACCATAAATAAATTATGTAATACCCCATATTTCCCAAGCCCAGATTAAATCTCAGTAAATGAGTGATCTAATATATTTTGTTCTAAATACATAGTATTTTTAAGTTTAGAGCCTGCCATTGCATAGGAAATTAAATTAGCTTTCCAACAATAAAAAATATGCCTAAATATGATAACCGGGTTAGAAGTTATGGATATTTTAACTTTATGTCATTAAACACCATCATTCTGGAAAGGAGTGCATAGTGGAGTATGTCTAAATCAGAATTGTAAATTTCTAGTGATACAACGCGATACCACAACATCGCCCTACCAACCAATTTTCTAATTATCACTTTTCTAGTGTTGCTCTACATTAATAACGCATCACGTCAAGGCCCAATTTCCCATACAGTGAGGCACTGTGATGGCGCTGCAGCATCATACCCTTAGACTAGTTCCTAGTTTTCCGCTTATCAGTGAGCCAGTGTGATTGTACCGCATCACATCAGGGAGGAAAATTGGGATTTCCACATTATGTTATTTAATTTTAGGGGCTTTTTGGTCAATTCTCAAAACCCCTAATTAGCCTTAACACGGAATTTATACGCTAAATAACCTAATACCTCATTATTCACTCACTTTTGTCAAGATTTAAAACATTTTCTCTCAAGAGACAAAAACCCTAGCTTCAAGAATCTAGGTAAATCCTTAAGAAATCCTCCAAGAACCTTCAAGAACTCTTCTTTCAGGTATGTTAGGTGTTTATTCATGGGTTTATTTCACCCATGGTGTCCAAGAACCCTCTTTAAATATACAAGATCTTAGATTCATAATTTCCATGTTCGAATTACATTGAATTCATGTTCACAATATTAGTTGGGTTTCAATACATGATTTAACTATAATTTTTGTTAAAATTGAATAGCATGTGTGATAAATATGTGATTATCTTGATAAACCCTTGAATTTAGAATTTTATTAATGTATCATGATGTTCATATGTTAGCCATTATCATGTAAATCCATGCTCCCCAAGTGTTTTTTAAATTGCCTAAATGAAGTAAATACTGGAATCATAACATGTTATTATGTGCTCCCAATTATGTACTAGATTATTCCCTATATGTGTTTCATGAAATGCTTATATGATTTTACTAGTGAAAGCATTAAAAGTTATTCATGCACAAGTTCATGTATATCAAGTGTTTGACAAAAGGTCTAAATAAGTGTATTATTAGCATCAGGTATTCTTATGCCTTTATGATCATGTTATGTCTTTCTTTTTATGTTATCGAGGCCTATGGGTATTTAATACCCGAGAATCTAGTTATTTACCTAGAGCCAGTGTTAGTTATAGAATAGTAACAGTCATGTAACAATCAGTAGAACTCAGTTAGCTACAGAACTTAGGAAAACTCAGTAGAATCAGTATTAGTACTATCCAGTTAAGTATAATTTGTTCAATGTCTTTCAGTTAGGAGTAGGATTCAGTATCGAGCGAGTCTAGCGATGGGGGCTCACCCATTATATAGGACTATGTCCCTAAAAGCAATCCCTAAGTTCCAGAGCTACGTATCCAGCATAGGTTATGCGATGTCACCCATTAGATAGGACTAATATACTGCGAGATCACCTAGTAGTTTAGGACTGATCTCAGGGGTCACCCGTTAGTTAGGACTGGCTTTAAAATAGTTGTTAGTACCTATGACATGGTTCTAACACCATTTTAATTGGGGTTATAGATTAAACCCCAGCTTAGTTATCTTATCTTATTTGGGGCATGTCAGATAGATGATTATCTCCCACAGTTTTAGTTTTTGTCTTCACTTTAGAACTCAGTTTATTTTACAGAATCAGGACTATCAGACACAATCAATCACTATCAGCACATCAATTAGCAGTTACTCAGTCATGAAAACTCTATATTCAACTTTAAATAAGCTCAGTTGTAGTATACACGTATGTGTACAATATTGCATATTCAATGATTTTAGTAGTATCAGTTAATCATGTACTCTTATATATTTAGTTACTCTATATCATATAGCCAGTTACTGTTTATGAATATGAAACATTGCATTCATCCTTACCTAATCTAGAATACCAGTGCATTCCACGTACTAACGCATACTCTTTTTTTATGCTATGATGTCTCATATCATAGATTTGGAGGCTCGGGTTCCCAACTGTGCATACGTAGATCTAGTTAGTAGTAAAGATTTACTAGTGAGTCCTCATCTATCGAGGATGTGCTTTTATTTTAGTATTTTAGTTTATGAGTAGTTCAATAGTTGGAGTTAGTTGGAGGCTTGTCCCATCCACTCCCAATTTAGATAGTTCAGTTAGAGACTTTTAGACTAGACCAATTCAAAAAATGTTTAGTTTTTAGATGTTTTTACTAGATGTTATTATTTATCAGTATTTATATTTTAACCCTTATGCTAATTCAACATAATCCTTTATATATTTCAGTATTACTATTCAGTGCTCACGACAGATATCAGTCATGCATTAGCTTATGGTCCTTCAGGGTTGTAAGCACCGACGGCGTCTAGGATGTACTCTCAGGGCGTTCAAAACTTCTTATGATAGCCTAAGGTTCAATAGAGGCCTAGGGATTATAAAATCCGTATCTAGTAAAGTCTTGTGCGTGGGTGTGTAGTGCGCCAAACTTATGGACCGAAGGCTATGAGATGTTTTAAGAAAAGTTTCCTTTCTTTCTATATTGATATCATAAGAGTTAGCATGAGCTCAATTTAAACTCTTTATCTAATCTGTTCTCTCTTTTTCATTTAGAAAACATGTCTCCCCAAAAGACTAACAAAAGTAAAACCAAAAATCAGTCAACACCTCTGCCCATTCAGGCAGATCCCCTAAATGATCACATCTCCCATGAAGAATTTAGAGTTGCATTGACCACTTTAGATAATTCAGTAGCTGCTTAGAACAACCTATATCCTATTTTTCCTATCTATGCTTGGGGTTCATACTCATCCGAGCAAAAGAGAGAAATATATGAAGAAAGATAGAAAGAGAGTCAAAACAAGTGGTTTTAGGCCAAGGTCAGAAGGTGGTAACCATTTCTAATTCAATTAGAAATTCTCATCCCTAAATCTTTCTGTAGCTAGTGCTCCAGTGCCAAAGTTTAGAAATATCAGATGAGATAGCACGTTAGACTCTAAGTCTCAGGGTAGCATGAAAAAAGGTCGTACCCACCTACCTTGCCAAAAATATGGTAGAAATCATCAAGTTGTGTGTAGGGCTAGCAGCGACATATACTTTGGTTTTTTCAAGTAAGGCCGTAGAATAAGAGATTGTCCTCAGTTAGGTCACATGGTCAATATAAATGTCCTTCAGCTCAGTCCAGTTCCTCACACCAGTAGGGTACCACTTCTAGTGCCACTAGTGGTTAACACCCAAATAGGCTTTATGCACTTTAGTCCAAATAAGATCAGGAAAGTTCTCATAATGTGGTTACTAGTACATTAAAGATCTTCTATTTATATACTCATACCTTATTAGATCTAGGAGCTTCTTTATCTTTTATAACTCCTTGCACAGTAGTCAACTTTAAGTCAGACTAGAAAAATTTATAGAACCTTTCTTAGTGCTTACCTCAGTAGGTAAATCTATTCCAGCAAGATAAGTTTTCAGAAATTGATCAGTTACATTATTTCAAAAAACCATTCAGTTAATTTCAATAATAAAGTCATTACATTTATGGTTCCTTATGGACAAAACATTGGATGAAGGGGTAGTATATCATTTTTAGTTGGTTTGAGTTTGAATCTCTAGATTGACCTAGTAGAAAGAGAATCTGAGAATTCTAAGTTTGTCAGTAATGAGGTATCTATGTGATGGTTGTTGGGGCAATAGAAAGATAAGAATCATGTATTTAAAGGAAGTACTAGTAGTGGAGCTTACATTATTAGGAGTATTCCTTTAGAATGAGTTTAGTGTTCATGAGGATTGTCATATCTCAGACTGTAGAGTAAATTGGTCTCATCTTGATTTAGAGTTTATTAAGGGTTTTACAGACTTAGGATAAAGAATTTAAGCTAAGGGGGATATAGTATAACAGGTAACTAAGTCAGACTTTAAGATTTTAGTAGTAATGTCAGTATGTTCAAAGAAGCAGTGGGAGAGGTTAATGCCAAACTCGTCCTTACTTTTTATAAAAGTATCACACTTCATCTATCATGATATCTACTCATGTAGTACATGCTAGTTTCATGACCATAACTCCTATTCGTGCACATTATCGAAAATTATGTACGCTTATAGTTCCTAGTATGAGCAGTTCCAGTTCACTAAGTTTTACGAATCACGCTTCCTAAATATAAAAAATCCAAACTTAGGTCATGAAGCTCATGACTCATGTAGTCATGCGTTACAGTGTGCTCAGTTTCCATATGTTATGCTATACTCCTAATGATCAGTTAAATTTAGATTTATGTCATGTATATCCTCAGTCTAGATCTCTTGAAAAATCAATGAGGTTAATATTCTATTCCTCAGATCCTAGTTTAGTGTCAAGTTCAGTATAGCGTCCGTTCATGCTTCAGGTCCTCATGTTTTAACCTTCAGTGAACTCTCTTTATTAGATGGTGTGGTGATACGAAGTTGCTTAGATGGGAGAGTGAAAATGTTTCATGTTAAGAAAAGATTGTTGCATTCTAGTTTTACATGAGGATGTAGTTATAAATATAGGCTTGAATGTCATGTTTATGTGTAAGTGGCTAAATGTATTTTAGAGATTTGAGTACGCTTGAACATAGTAGGAGAATTCAGTCCAGATCAGACCTCAGTAGGTGGAGTACTTGATCCCCATATTACAAAATTTTATCCATGTTATGATTTCTTATTCAGATGTCTCATTTAGACCATTCCAAGATTTCCTTGCTCCCTAAAGTCAATAGAGCTTTATAGAAAGAGTCTCAACAAATGCTCCAGTTGAGTATAAGTTTTCAGTATTAGTTAGTTCGTAAAGCCAGGAATTTAGTTTAGCAGTTAGGTAGTCAAGTTCATATGGCTTCCTATTTTTCTGCCAAGTCGCCCTATCTGAAGTCTCCAAAATATGCCCATTCAAAGATGAAGCATCCTAGTAGTTATGAATTCAGCCCAGTTCATGTATCATGCCTCAGTTTCATATCTTAGATATTCAGTCACAATTTAGTTTGTAGGTTCCACGTACATCATCTCAGCTTTTTCCCCGTACCAAATTAGCATTCTTCGTGGGATATAATGTCCCGAGGGGGAGATGCACTACAACCCCCGAGTTCTCATGTCCTAAATCTTTCAATTTCTCTTCATGTAATAAAACCAGTTTGGAGTACCAGGTACTCATAAGTTGACTCTCTTGTTAAAATCTCAGCTGTATGAACATTCCTATGGCATGGCATATATATTAAAGGAATCAACTTAGTTCATGATATTTACTTCATGTATCATGTTTCAGACTCATTCATGTTCTCGAGTTCTCATTCATACATGTTCAGTAAATAGTCTCAGGTTTATTAGTATTCTCAGTTTAAGGTGGCAGTCTTCCTTAGATTTACACAGATCTATGATTCAGTTACAGTTGTAAACTTGGTATTCCTTATGGTTACATATTCAGTCAAGCATTCATGAATCAATTCTATCATATACTCATGCACCAGATATGCATGTTCAATATGAAAACTCAACTTATCAGTAGCTTTAGTCATGTATTCCATGCATCAAATATGCATGTTCAGTAGGAAAATTAAGCTTTTCAATGGGTTAAATCATGTATTTCCTCCATTAGATATGCATGCTTAGTTTGTAAACTCAATATATAAGTGTTTCTCACTTTAATAAGTCTCATTCGAGGACGAATGTTCCCTAGGGGGAGATTTTGTAATACCCTGTATTTCCCTAGCCTAGATTAACTCTCAATACACAAGTGATCCAAGATAATTTTTTATAAATTCTCTGTATTTTTTAGTTTAGAGTCGACCATTGCATAGGAAATTGAATTAGCTTTCCAAAGATATAAAAATTTACCTAAATCCAATAATCGGGTAAGAAGTTATAGTAATTTTAAGTTTCAATCATTAAACACAATCATTAAGGCTATTAGCACGTCGAAGAGTTTGTCTAAATGGCAATTATCATTTTCCAGTGAGCCAACGCGATACCACACCATCGCGCCAGTAGCACATTTACCAATTGTCACTTTTCCAGTGTTGGTCTGTGATAATGGCGCGTCGCGTCATGGCCCAGTTTCCCAAATAGTGCTGCACTACGACGGCACCATGTGGCACCATCAGGCCACTTTCCAGTTGTTTACTTTCAAGCGAGTTGGTGTAATTGTACTACGTCACACCATGGTGAAAATTCGAGATTCCCAACTTCTGTTATTTAATTTAAGGGGTATTTGGTCTATTCTCAAAACCCCTAATAAGCCTAAATGCGGGATTTATACCCTAAATAACCTAATACCTTATTGTTCACTCACTTTTCTCAGGATTTAAAACATTCTCTATGAAGAAGTGAAAAACCAATCTTCAAGAATCAAGCTCAATCCCCAAGAAATCCTCCAAGAACCTTCAAAAACTCTTTATCTTAGGTATATTAGGTGTTCACTGATAGGTTTCTTTCACCCATGAAGTCTACGAACCCTTTTTAAACATACAAGATCTCAGATTCATGATTTCCATGTTTGAATTAGATTGAATTCATGTTCACAATATTAGTTGGGTGTCAATCCATGATTTAATTGCAAGTTTCATGAAAATTAAATAGCATGTGTGATGAATATGTCATTTTCTTGATAAACCCTTGAATTTACATATTGATTAATGTATCATGATGTTCATGTGTTGGCCATTATCATGTTGTCTATTATCATGTAAATAATCCATGCTCCCAAAGTGTTTGCTAAATTTCCTACGTGAAGTAAATAGTAGAATCATGACTTGTTATTTTGTGGTCCCAATCATGTACAAGCTTATGACCTATAAGTGTGTGATGAAATTCACATGTGATTTGACTAGTCAAAGAATGACATGTTATTATGTGATCCCATTCAGGCACAAGTTTATGTATATCCAATGTTTGACAAAATGTCTAAATGAGTGCATTGTTAGCAAGCAAGTATTGTTATGACTTTATGATCATGTTATGCCTTTCTTTTTATGTTATTGAGTCTTGGGGGTATTTAATACCCGAAAATCTAGCTTTTTATCTAGAGTCAGTGTCATTTACAAAATAGTATCAGTTATGTCACAATCAGTAGAACTCAGTCAGCTACAAAACTCAGGAAAACTCGGTAGACTAAGTATCACTCCAGTCCATTTCAGTATAACCAGTTTAGTGTCTTTCAGTTGGGAGTAGTATTCAGCACCGAGCAAGCCTATGGAAGGGGGCTCACCCATCGGTTAGGGCTTAATCCCTAGAAGCAATCCCTAAGTTCCAGAACTACGTAGCAAGCATAGGTTAAGAGATGCCACCCGTTAGATAGAACTGGCATACTCAGGGATCATCCTGTACTTTAGGACTGACCTCAGGGGTCCCCTGTTAGTTAGGACTGATTTCACAGTAGTTATTAGAACCCGTGGAATGATGCTAACACCCTTCCAATTGGGGTTACAAATTGGATGCCAACTCAGTTATGTTATCTTATTTCGAGCTTGTTAGTTATATAATTACATCCCACAGTTTCAGTTTTAATCTTTAATTTAGAACAAAGTTCATTTTACAGAATCAGGACTATCAGACACAGTCAATCAGTATCACTAAATTAGTATCAGTAACTTCAGATATTTTTTACTCAGTTATCATAACTCTGTATTCAACTTAAGAAAAGCTTAGTTATAGTATACACGTACGTGCACAATATTACTTACTCAGTGATTTGAGTAGTATCAGTTTCTCATGTACTCTTATATTCATTTACTTTATATCGTTTAGTTAGTTACGGTTTATGCATATCAACCATTATATTCATCCGTACCTCATCTAGCATAGTAGTACATTCCACGCAATGACGCATACTCTATCTTTGCGCTATGATGTCTCATATCATAGGTTCAGACGCTAAGATTCCCGAATGCACTTAGGTAGATCCAGTCAGTAGTGGTAGATTTAGAAATGAGTCCTCACTTATCGAGGATGTGCTTTTATTTCAGTATTTTAGTTTATCAGTAGTTCAGTAGTTGGAGTAAGTTGGGGACTTATCCCATCAACTCACTATTTAGAAAGTTCAGTTAGAGGCTTTCCGACAAGAACAATTCAGATAGTCTTTAGTTTTTAGATTTTTTTACCAGATGTTATTATTTATCAATATTTAGATTTTGAACATTATGGCAATTCATCCTAATTTTGTATTTAATTCAGTATTACTATTCAGTGCTTAGAACAGATATAAGTCTTGGGTGAACTTGTCATCCTTCGGGGTCGTAACCACCATGTTGCATCTAGGGTATACTCTCGGGGCGTTACAAGTTATAACCCTCAAGAAATTTATACAAACAACCATATTTGTCGCTAAAATCAAGCATCTTGTCATATGGGGTTTTGCATCTAAAATTCAAGAAAGCAACACCACAAATTGAAGGAATCTTACATTAGTATTGATGTTACTTACAAAAACACAAGTTATCTAAATCGCCCATCAACCCATAGGAGACACTGTAAGGATTTCACACTATTAGGGTTTTAGAGCCCAAGAGGGAAGTACAAATGACCATTTATCGGCAAAAAAATCCTTTAAATAGACCTTGCCTAGGCCCTTAGGAGCAGTAATCGCAGACACACAATAGCCATGATTACGGCCATCATGATTGCATCACTCCTCATATGAAAGCGGTGTCTCGATAATTGAATGATGGCTGAAACTTTGAATTTCTATTCAAAGTTTTGGCCAAGGACTCGAGATTTATTGGGAGACCAATATAATTAAATGAGTTATGAAACCACATAGATTTTGATGTTCTAGACATGTTAGCAAAGTCAAATTTTCTATCTAATATCATTTTATAGAAGATTTTACTTGGTGTCTATTGAGAACCGATGAAAGATTCTAACTGGAAAAATGGTTCTAACAACCAAACGAACTACCTGGTAAAAGAACTATGGTTTCAAGCTGGACATAAATGACATAGGGCAGCCATCAGAAAGCTCTAACGTTTAAAATAAGTGGACATAGAAGAAATGACCAGAAGGGTCATTACAACATTAAATACTATGGAACATTCATCCCCAAAAGTTCTAAACGAGGAAAAAAACCTAAAGTATCAAACAAATGAGGATACTTGACCCACATCTCATTCTCGGTCTCCCAAGTAGCCTCTTTCACGAAGCGATGCCTCCACTTAACCTTATCTGTAGGAATCTCTCTAGTATGGTACTGTCTCAAATCACTAGCCAAAATAAGTATGGGATACTCTAAAGAGGGCAACTGCTTATCTTACTGAACTGAAACCTACATAAGCACATAATACGGATTAGGAATATACCACTACATCATAGAGACATGGAGAATTGGATGAATAGATAAAAAATCTTGGGGTAAGGCGAACTCATACGTCACCTTGCCTAATGCGCACAAAATCTCAAAAGGGATAATTTATCGAAAGCCGATCTTACTCTTCCTTTCGAACCACATCATACCTCTCATAGGTAAAACACATAATAACACACGATCTCTTAGAGTTCAATTCCTGTTGCTAACCCATGACTAATATAAACTCAAAGCTTTCTACATAAATAGCAAAACTTCTTCGTAGCGGCTCTCTTCTCAACTCCGAATCTCAAGGTACTTAGCCAATGGTTGGCATACGATTTGTGTACTTTGGGATGCTCTAATACTATCTTGAATAACACTGACTCTATTCAATGAGTGTTGAATCAAATCCGTACCACAAGGTCTCATGTTCTAAATCTTAAACTATCCTATCGTAGAATGACATCTCCTGCTATACAAAGCCTTATAAGGCAATATCTCAACACTCGAACGTCATCTGTTATTGTAGGAGAACACCTTCAAGGATAAGTGTTGATCCCACTATCCTTCAAAATCTATAACCCAGACTTGGAGTATATCCTCAAAAATGTGAATAGTTCGCTTGGACTGACCATCTATCAGTGACCAAAAAGTTATACTCAAATCTACTCGAGTACCTAGTTCCTCCTGAAATGCTCTCTAAAATCTCAAAGTAAACACATAACCACAATCTAATATGATATAAACGTGAACTCTATGTAAACGAACAATCTCCCAAACATAAATCTCGGCTACTCTCTTAGCACTAAAGGTTATTTTTAATCAAAATAAAATGTGCTGACTTGGTCAAATAATCAATAATAACCCAAATACCATTAAGAACACGAGATGTACATAGCTAACCACTAATGAAGTCCATGGAAATGCATTCCCATTTTCACTTGCAAATAGGAAACCTCTGAGTCAATCCACCTAGATGCTGATGCTCAGCCTTAACCTACTGACAATATAGGTAACGATCCATAATGTCTTCCATATCGCTCTTTATCCCATCTCACCAATAATGCCATCACAATTCTCTATAAATCTTAGCCATATTGAGATGAATAGAATATCTAGAGTTGTGATCCTCATGAAGAATAGACTAGATCAAGTCATCAAGCCAGGAAACACAAACATGACCCTTGAATTACGAAATACCCGCAGAATCAACGATACATCTTCAAGACTCACCACTTAACAACAAATCATGGAGAGAACACAACTTTCTATCCTTATACTGTCAATCACAAATCTACTTAAATAAGAAGGAGCTCGCCTCCACAAAAACCAAAAGCCTTGAAGGATCTAAGATATCAAGGAAAACCATTAAATTTGCTAGGAATTGGATATCCTAAGCCATATTCCTATAAGAAGGAGATATTCATGTGAAGCTACCCATACTCACTGCCTTAAGACTTAAGTCATCAGCTTTCTATATTCACCTAACTCGGGTAAAATAAGATGGAACAATCATAGTCTTTTTACAACTCCAACTATCTACGCTTGTAAGTATTAAGCTCTCACAATTTCATTAAATAATTAAGACTGTGATGATCATTTAAAATCTAACAATGCACACCATACAAGTAATGCTTCCAAATCTTGAGCACCAAAACTACCACTTCCAACTCCATATCATAAGTGGGGTTGTTGCACTTATGCACTTTAAGATATCTAGATGCATAGGAAATAAAAAGACCATTCTGCATCTAAACACAACCAAGATGAACACCAGAAGCATCACAAAACATAGTGAATCCCTTACCCTCAACTAGAAGTGCCAACCTGACTCCTATTTGGCAGAAAAATCCAAAAATACCTCAAGAAACATTGAAATTGGTCACTACTGATATTAACCAACTAAAAATTAGCTAAAAATGAGGATTTCTAGATATTGTATTTAAAAGGAATGACTTTCTGGTTAATCTAGCTGAACAGTGAAAATTTACTCTCACTGGTAAATTTACAAATACCATGCCAAAATGGAGGTAATAAGGACAAAGTTTTTGTTGGAAATGGAGCTTAGAGGTAGTGTGAAGCTTACTAATTTTAACTCAAGGCACTTGTACATTAAACTTGATAATGAGTACAATCATTCAACAATTTAAACCAAAGGAAGGATGTATATAGGGGGACTTATGAGGTTCCGAATTTGGACTCCAACATTAAAACCCACTTAGTTTTGTTCTGGGAAATTATGCTAGAGTTACTTTGGCATTGTTATTCCGTGGAATTAATAGCTCCTTCATTGTCTCTAATAGGCAAAGCTTTGTTTTTGGACTTAGCTTCGTATAAAATGACAAGAGGGAGTATGGCAAAAGTAAAGATCCAAATTCATCTTACTAAACATAGACCTCAACATGTGTGGTTGTGTTTTTATGATGATGAAAATGTTGAAGGCAAGTGGCAGCAAGTGCAATATGAAGGGGTTCCTAATTTTTACATCTATTGCAAGCACTATGGCCAAAACACTTCAACTTACACTATCAAGAGATGGGATGATGAGCTTAAAATGAGAAAAGAACAAAAAGAGAGTGCTGGAAATACTGAAAACAAGCAACAAAAACCCATGGAAAATACCCAAAATCTACGTGTAATGGAGGACAAAAAGTCAACTAAAAAAGAAATAATTCCGGAAACAAGTCATAAAACAACCTAGGATGATCCAAATCATGCTCAAGTTGATACAAGCAAAGTAATGAACAAGGTATAGAAAATTACCACCATCTTAAATAAAGAAAAAGACCAATGGAAAAGCAAAAAAAAGAAGAAAGAAGACCAATGTTCAACAACAAAGTCAACAACAACACCAAGAAAAAATGTACAAACCAAGAGCTTCAAAAGATATCATAAATTTTCTAAGAATCTATTTGATATGCTTAAAACACAAAGCACTCCAAGTATGGATTGAAATGATTTTGGCCCTTGTATTTCTGCTGGTTTAGTTGTTGCTAGTGTATCTGGTGAAAAAGAGGTTCTGCAATTTTTTCCTAACCCATCTGTTCCACCTTTATGTATTATTAATAAATATGATGATGGTGTTGAATGGGTTAAGAGGCATTTTTTGGGTTTGCAGGAATGAAATGAAGGGGTCAAACACCAATTTCCCAATATTGTGGTTGTATGTAGTGCACCCAAGGATTGTGACACTAATGATGATTCAGTTGCACCTAGTTATTAGGTCACTATTTCTACTGATCATTTATGTAGCAAAAAGAGTGAGTTTCTGTCATAGAAGGAAAATAAAATAGAGATGGAGGAGTCAAAAAGGAAGGATAGGGTTAGGAAGAGAGATAAGCCGCACAAGGATCAAAAAAGGTTTGATCTTGTCGTAGAACAACTAGATAGACACTCCCCCTAAGGAAAGATAAGAAACATGCGAGTTCCACGAAATTATGTGCAAAGAATAATGCTAATTCCCCTCTTATGGAAGGTAAACATAGGGTCATTCACTCAGAGGATGAAGTACATTATGACAACCAATCAATAGGAGAAAAAGAAGAAGAAGAAGAGGAAGTGACATGTCAAGAACTTATAAATGCGTTTGGTCCTTAAGGTAACATGAAAGGAAAAAAAGAAAACCAAAAGAATACAGCAAAGAGGGTCTATCTCCAAGAATTTTTTAGAAGAGAGGTCTTTTCTCTAACGCAAGACCCAATTTTTCAACCCATAGACCTCTTAGAAGGTCACAAAGTAGGAATTTTTACATAATGTAGGGTATTTATCATATTCAGCTATATATAAGTTCCTTTTTGGCATATTTTATAAATCTTCTATTAAGCTATGGTGTTGATTACTATATTATTATAGAAGAGATGTTTTTTGTGTGAGTAAGATTATAGATTGCATAGCCTAGTTATTAGGTTATCTTATCATCATAGAATTAAGCTCATAGGTCCCACGTTAGATAGCATAAATTTTACCTCGATTTTATCTTTTTATGGGAGGTCTGGCCTAGTCCCCGTCCTTATACTTGCTTTCTTGTTTAAATAAAAAGATTGGGGATGTTGCTCAACCCCTGGCCAATCATGTATCTCTTAATTTTTTTCTTAAAAAAAGCACTGGAGATGAAGTAAGATAATCCTTGAGCTTTCCAAAGGTTAAATAACACTTCTCAGTCCATCAGAAAAGAACTTCTTTTCAAGTTAATCTAGTCTTAGGGGGTGAAATAGTCGCAAAACTCAGAACAAAGTATCTATAACAACCAGTTTTGCTAATGAAACTACAAACCTCAGTTTGAGTCACAGGCCTAGCCCAATCATAAATAATTGATATCTCAGTTGGCTCAACCGTGATACCCCTTTTTGACACTCTAGGTCAAATAAATGAAACTAACTTAAGCCAAAACACACACTTCGAGAACTTAGCAAAAAACACATGATCCCTTATAGTCTGAATTATAATCCTCAAGTGTTGCGCATACTCCTCACCACTCCTCTAATACACAATAATGTCATTAATGAATACAATAACGAAAGAGTATGGATAGGGTATAAACTTGTAGTTTATTAAATCCATGAACGTGGCCAAGGCATTTGTCAACCCAAAGGACATCACCAAAAAGTTGTAATGATTATAACGTGTCGTAATATTACATTCAGGATATCCTCAACTAATGATAACCTAACCTTATATATATCATAGAGAAACGACTATGCCTTGTTGTTGGTTAAACAAATCATCAATTTAAGACATAAGATAACGGTTCTTTAACATCACCTTATTAAGCTAACTATAATAAATACACATGGAAATCAAGCCATCTTTATTCTTCAAAAACTACACAAGAGATCTCTAAGGGACACACTTGATCTAATGAAAACTTTACCAGGAAGATCCTAAAGTTGATAATTCAGCTCCTTAACCTCCGCATAAACCATACTGTAAGTTTCTATAGAAATAGGTCGAGTGCAAGGATCAAGGTGAATAGCAAACTCAATCTCATGGTCAGGTGGGATACCCGGAAGGTTGGCAAAAAACATATCTGTAAACTCACTCACAATATGAACAAAGTCAAGAATCAGACTCTCTACACGAGTATCACATACATAAGCGAGATAAGAATCGCAACCCCTTAATATTAAACTTTTAGAATCACCATAAGATAATAACTGTTGGCTCACAACTAACCACTCCTTGCCACATAATTGGGGCTTAACCAATTATGGCTAAGTTAATGGAGTTTGCAAAATAATTAATGTCCGTATGATAGTGGTATAAGTAGTCCATACCCAGAATTATATCGAAACCCAGCATATCTAATAATAAGATCAACATAGGTATCAACATCAATAATTTTCACAACATAAGATCTGAATACCCAATCCACTACTGAAGAATCAACTACTAGAGTAGATACGTGCAATGTCATAGGTAATAAGTCATTAGTCAAGTCCAACGGTGGTGCATAATAAGAAAATATATAAGAATAAGTGGATACGAAATGAAAAAGCAAGATCCAACTTGCGCCACAGAAAAATTATATCAGTAATTATAGCATCTAATATCTCAGCCTCTGGTCTAGCAGGAACTACAAATAACTAACCATTCTTGCCACCCAGCTGGTAAGCTAACCAATATTTTTTCTTTTATGTCTGGGTACCACCTCAAGCACCCTAGTAAACAACTCTTCAACACATCACACCATATTTACCTGAGGGGTAAACTACCCTAATAGGAGAGTACCCTCAGATAAGATAAACATCACCCCTTGACAAGGGAAGTCTCACAAGAAATAAGCAAGAAGCCCATATGTAACACAAAAATCACGAGCAAAATAAGAACACACATATATGGCTAAACAAGAGTTTTCAACACGCCTAGTAATACCTAAAGATTAACCTCTCAAATACTAATGACTGCCTTATCCAGGACTACCACTAGCACCAGACTAACCTTCATCAGTAGTTTGAAGAGCTGCTTGAACTGGTCAACTAATCTAACAATGAGGATGAAAAAATAGATGCGGAGGATACCTAGCATAAGAAGTACCACCTCTAAATTGGTAACTACTATAGCTTCTACTAAATCTGCCCTGACACTTCAGCCTTTTCTCATGGCCCTCACGATGCATGTCCTCCATCACTATAGCATTATTAGAAACCTTAGAAAAAGACCTAACCATAATCTCTTATCTCTGAGTAGACATAAAAATGGGAAGTGTAAACCCACAAACAAAGCAACAAACACTCTAACACTCAATATCCAAGATAGAAATCACGTGTTTGGAAAACCCATGAAAAAGAGCCTCTTACTGAGCAATGGATAAAGACACCTTCTCCAATCTAGAATACTAATCTATAAATCGATCTCTAATAATGCACAACATATACTTCTCTTAGAAAATTTTGGATAATTAAGTCTATGAAAAGGGTGAAGATCCATCTAACATAGAACTCATAAATCTTCTCAACCAGTGTTGAGTTGACCAATCCATCTTAAAGATTATGTAATACACACCATGAGCCTCAATAAGTCCTAATCCATGAATCCTATTCTCACAAGCAGTAAAAACTCATACGCATCCTTTTTGGGAATACTAGAAAACCTTAGTCGGAGCCAGCAACAAAACCCTACCCAGCATTTTCTGCTCCTTAGCAGACATAGTAGGATGGGTCACAACTAGCTGAGTAACCCTCAACTAGACAATTGTTAGCATAGGGGGACCTCATCTCAAGCATTGCAACTACCAGCTACAATAATTTCCTAGTATTTTGCGACTCATCAATAATACCCAATAACTGAATAAAAAAATCTCAATGCAATGAAGAGGGAATAAGACATGTCAGTGCCTGGGATGGTCCTTTTCCCAATACTAGCTGAGGCAAGGAAATCTCTGGCTCTAGTGTAGGAAAAGTTTCTGGGGGAGTCCAATCCTTACCCTTAATAGTGGATACATCATGAGGCTGTCTTTAAATAGGGGAAATATCCCTAGAATGGGTCTCAGGACCCTTATCACGTATAAATAAAGCCAGAGTCCTAGGTATCTCGTAAAGAGTAAAGTCAAGAAAACATCCTACAACTTGACTCATACTCTTGGCACGATATGAGCGAAAGAAGTGAAGGACTCCTAAGAATGTTCCATATCATCCTAATAATAGGAAATAAACTTCAACATTTTGATCCATATGACAAAATTATAAACTTTATTTTGTTCCAACAATACTGGTGAAATCTCTACTCTGATAAAAATTTGTCATGAACCGACTAATGGGACAAGATGGAACCTCCAAAAACCCACCAGTTGGTATACCAGCATTATAACCCTGATCTAAAGGTATGGGTTACTTTGGTAGAAATGCCCATCAAGGGCCGCAATAGATGAACACAATAACAAATAACAATATTCCACAAGACAATCACTAAGGATACAAATTTCCTATAAAATAGTAGTATCAGTACAAAAGTATCTATATTTGACAATAGAAAATTACAACTTCAAGTCTAAATTGTATTACATATTTGTCTTGAATACAAAAGACTTTATAAGGATAGGAGGGAAATAGGTGACTCGAAACTCCAAAATCTCACCCTATCTCTGAATGGTCAACATAACACTATCTCAATACAATGGCAATAACTAGTACTTGGGTCTGCCCTAAAAAGGTACAGAAGTGTTATATGAGTACTAAAAGAACAAGTACTCTATAGACATCATCGACCGACTAGGATAAATTCTGACATAAAATGATATAAAGTAAAATAATAAATATAAGTCAAGGTACAAAATCGAACCTGAATTGTGTATATCATCACTGTACAAAACAACTAATTCGAAAGCATATAGAAACATGTACATATATATATATAATAGAAATAAAATTAATACAAAGTTCAACACACATACAACCAACAAGGTATAAGGGAAAAGAACCTACCACGGCACACCATACCATCAGGAAGTTTTAATATCCTGTACTTTCAGGCTAGAATTTAAACTTTCATTCTAATGCGTATAGACCTAAACCAAATGATTCCTTGTTAATATATGTGTGATGATCAAATCTATCATTTGGTAATACATTTGATCATGAATTAAGGTACCAAAAATCTCCTAACTCAATGAGGAGTTTAAACCTCTTCTATCGATTAAGTTTTTGATAAACGTCTCAACTTGGGTCAACTTCGATCAGCTATAACTTTTTGTATATAAATATTTATAGGGACTACTCTATATCAAATGAAAGGTCTTTGAATATTCTTTCCAACTCATTCGGTTTCACCTGAATCTGATATCGGAGCAAAATGTTATGCTTATTTTACTTCAGCATATTTGTTTGTCAATAAGTGACAACCTGAGTTGATAAGAAATCACCTAAGTGATGACCTATCGGCCAAGTCATCACCCCAAATTGGTGAGCCAGTATTTGTATCTTTTAAGTGAAAACCCGAGTTGATAGGCCATCACCTATGTGATGACCTATTAGCCCAAGACCTGTAACTTATAAAATTAGCTTCTGAGTGATGAATTGGTGCAATAGGTCATCACTTAGTTGACAACCTATCAACCAAGGTCGTTTCCCTTGAAATTCAAAATTTTCTATTTTAATTCGAAAGGATATTTTTGTATTTTTCCCCACCCTAAATTTCTCTCACATGATTTAAATCATCCAAAACACATTATAATTAGTGCTTTATCAATTTTAAAACATCTCAGATAATCTCTAATCTCAAGAATAAGAGAAATTAGGGTTTCCATTAAAGACCAAGAATCAATCTGTAAGTTTAAGATTTCCAAGTAACAAATAACTATTCGAGTTTTACTCTTTAAAATAAGTAATATAAGGTAAGTGGGGTATTACTAAACTACATGGACACGGTGAAATAGGTTTTAAGATGTTTAAATGTTGAGAAATCATGAATTTACAATGGGTTTTGAATTTACATTTACAATTGTGCATTGTGAAATCCTTTTTATGATAATGTTTTTGTCTTGTGGCCTTCCCCTAAATTAGATTTGTACTCGTATATAAGTATGTATGCATTTTTTATTTCTAATGTTGAATTGAGAGCATGAACAATTAAACTCTCTCTCTTGCTGTAAAGCCTCTTATTTTCATATGTTATGAATTATTCAATGGCATATTGAGAAGCATGATTCAAATGTCTTTAATATTGTTTAACCCTTGATTTTGGATATCAACCAAAGAGCGGGTGATTCTTGTTAATAGAAATTAAAAGTGGTGATTCAAAGAGATTGCATGGTTTGTTACAAAATACTTGACCATCATTTGTTTGTCGAAATATTGAAAAGAGATAATCCCTGCATAGTTTGAAATATGTTTTGAAAATAAGAACTCTCTTGCATTATTAAATGTTTTTGGTGGTCAGCTGAACCGATTGGATTGAAGGAAATATTGAATATTTTTATATGTCTTAGACATATGACTTGCAAGTCTTGTTATGACGGTACTAAAATCAGACAATGCCATAACAAACTTATTATCAAATAAAAGTTAGATTTCAATTAAATTTTTAGAATTTGAGTTTTAAAAGATGCATGTTTAGAAAAGGTTAAAAGTGGGCTAAAGATATGTTCGGTGGTTACATAAAGAAAAAATGAGTTCAGAAACCTTATTGTCTAAAATCATGCTTCGCTGATACGGGTTATTATGTCCTATAGAGGGATTATACACAAGCCTAGTTCCCTATAGTATATCATACTCAGACACTCCAACCCTTTCAAAAAATTTGGGTTGGGGGCTTCCCCACTGAATCAATGGAAGATTCCATATAGTCTATTTAATATAAGACTTATATGGTGTACCACCTTGCTCAGAAGTAAGGCAAAGAGTGAATCGTGGTTTTAAAGAAATGTTTAAAAGTCTTTGAAGTGTATCCATGTGTTTTCATATATTATATGTAAAAACTTTTATGAATTGCTTTCACTTATGTTATATATAAATACATTATTTTTGATTGCTCTACATACCAGTACATTTGTATTGATCCCCTATATTTTAGTATCTTAGTCTTAGTCTCGGGGGCGGCTAAGCTGTGGATTTATTGGTCAAAGATTTTCAGTTGGTGACTAGTGGCCTTGTTCCAGTCTTAAGACAGAGGTTATTTTCAGTTAGTAAAGATTTAGCGGACTAGTGTTAGATGTTTTTAATCCTTATGAGCTCATTCCACTATTGTGTAGTTTGAAATAAAAGGCGACCATGATTCTATTCTGTTATGTATTTCTATATTTTCTCTTTGTATATGAATGGTGTAAACAATTGCAAGTTAAAAGAGGTTCTCGGGTCTTCATGGTTCGAGATGTACGTCATGGTCATGGCCTCAGTTCGGGTCATGAAAAACTTGGTATTAAAGAACGGTTCATGGTCTCAGGGTGTCTATAAAATCATATCTAGTGGCATCTTGCTTATGCATTTATAATTCACCACACTTATAATTAGGAGGCTATCAAGCATTTAGGAGTTGTTTCTTATTCTTACATACTCTAGATCATGCTATAGCATTATTCATAAGAAAGTTATCCAAATTCCTTCTTTGTTCTAATTTTCATGGGTCATGCCTTACTGTCGAGGCGATAAAAGTCTAATAGTCTAGCTCTCCAGTGAGGTTGTTCTCTCTGATTGAGTCATCCATAAAGTTATGGGATATCATGAGGACTTGAGAGGAGTAAATTAGTGGTTCATAGTGTATTGATTAAAGTATATACCTTTATTCTGAAGCGTATTAAGTGTCCTTTCAAAATTCATATTGCAGATGTCATGCATAAGGGTAAAGATGTATAGTAAAATATTGGAACTGTATTTCCGCCCGAGTAGTAGTATATGTTAAAGTGGCATGACCCATTGGTAGTGAGATGGTTCAGAAGTTGGTGACATGATGAAGTACTTCATCTGCCTCTTTTTTTTCCTCCTTTTGTTTGTCGTATAATTTTGGATGTTTGTTCTAACAGCATTGTTCATCATGTCCCTATATACAACATTCTGTATAATACTTTGGCATGTAATCATACTGAATTTGAACCCATTTGGAGTTGATTTCACTTGTAACTTTATTTTCTCCATTAATTCGAATCCTTAAAGGTAATTTTGCTACTAAATCCACCTCAGCTTTTACTCGTGCACAACTGGGTCTAGGGTGATTTTTAGTAGCCATATAAACTGTAAGTGGTTTACCAACTGCAGAGCAATAGAAAATATTGCATCTCTTGTAAAAAAATTTATGGGTAAATCTAGCATTGAGATCTGACCTACTACCACTGTGGTTTCAACATCTGGTTTAAATGATGGATACCATTTCAAAGTCCTCAGCTGCCAATATTTATTCATTGATCCAATGTAAAAAGCTATAGTAGATATTAATCAAACATAATTCTTAAACATTTACAGCCTTAATAATACATGCCTATCATCTAAAACTCCAATAGTACATTGACCTTTGATTTTATTTTGAGCTGGAATAATTTTACAAAGAACTTCAATATATGGCTTACCATATGAGAATTTACCAATGATAGCATATTGTAAATTCTCTAGCATGATCAGATTCTTCACATATAATGATTTCCACGTAATTGTAGGTTCTCCTTGTAGCTTAATAATAGTTTTAAGAAAAACCCTAATATTATTAGTATCCACCACTTTAGGCTTGAATAGATCTGCATACTTCGAACTACAATCACCTTTTTAATTGTTTTGTTTACTTCCTTCAATACTCCTACTGTTACTTTTATCCAGTGGGATAGCCTCATCGGGTATGGTGGACATAATGGCCGGCGATGATTTTAGTATTAGTCAGCTATGAGATTAGAGTTTGACGAGAAGTAGCTTTATTTATACCTAAAATTAATATAAAACTTAAAATCTAATAACTGATGTGTTATGTAAGATAATATCTGAGTAAAATAGTGAGCCTTTATACTTAGTTTTTTCAAAAAAATTGTTCTATTATTATTTTTTGTTAGGCTTTTCTTTTAGGGAGGTTCTTCTAACCGACATAAACCATATGAGCTATCATGGACTCTAATGTCTCCTACCCACGTTGGTAGAGGTTGTCTACCCTTGCTATCAGAATAGAACATAGCTAGAGTGATCACTATACTAAACCCACAATGGGTATTAAAACCTATGGTGGCACGTAGTGCTAGGGCATAAGACATTGGAATCAAACCTATCTCCGTGCTAAATACTACTCCCTTACTTATATACTCATCTGGAGGAAATCCACCTTAAAATAGCATACAGGTTTTTTATGAAAACCAGTTATGCTTCTCTTTAACTATATGAATAATGTGGATTCCTCATCTTAGTTTAGGATCAAAATACCAATTCTCACTTTAAAAGCTATGTACATGATTATCAAAGTTTTATTAAAACATAATCTTCTTGAAATCTCAAGGCTTAAAGTTAGATATTAAACACATGCTTTAAACTCATATCAATTTATATTAAAATTTAGGATAAATATGATTCTTGTAATACTTCAATGATATCAAATCAACAAGGTGCAATATCATTCATATTCTAAATCATGTAAATTTGGAAACATAACGTAGGCACTTCTTGACGTACTAAGAACTTTAAATTTTGGGGTAATAATATGCTTCAAGAATATATAGAAATTTGGGCATAAACACTAATTCAAAACACGTAGTAAATTAATGCAATTTGGGCACAAGGGTGAAAGGGTACGCTTGTTCAAACCCCCACATACCTTATTTGGCTTTATTTGATGGAAAAAGTTGATCATGGAAGCCATGAGAACATTCATGGAGGATTTTATTGATGTTCTTGGCATAGAAATCTTAAGTTCTTGATTATCTTGAAGAGAATGTAATTGAATCTTCAAGCTCTTAGGAGATGACCTCAAAGGGAAACCCTAATCTTCTTTCTTGAGAGTGGAGAGGAGAAGGAGAGGTGAGAAACTGGTATAATAATGGGAAATACCATTTAAACAATGTTTTAAGTAATGGGGTAGGGTTTTAGGCTGAGGAAAAGATAAAAATACCCTTCCAGATTTGAATAGAAATTGGTGAATTTCATGAGTGATGACTTGGGCTGATAAGTCATCACTTATGTAATGGGTCATCACCCCAGGTCATCACTTGGAAGCTGAATTTCATGCTTTATTCATAAGCTGACGACTTGGGCTGATAAATCATCACATAGGTGACAACTCATTAGATCACGTTGTCACTTTATTGATCGGCTGACATGCTAAAATAAAATGGGCATAACCTTTTGCTCCTAGATTAGATTAAGGTAAAACCAAATGTGTTGGAAAAAATACTCAAATACCTTTCATTTGATATTTAGTGGGACCTCTAATTCATTTTATACAATAAGTTATAATCGATGGAAGTTGAACCAAGTTGAGACATTCCCTAAAACTTAATCGATAGAAATGTTCTCAACTCGTCTTTGAGTTAGGAGATATTTGTGTCCTCAATTCATATAGAAAGGTATTCCCACACTATGAAATTTATCATTATACATATATTAACAAGGAATAATTGGGTTCAAGTCCGTACTCAAAGGAACAACAATTTAAATTCTATCTCAGAAATGTGGGATGTTACATTATCTCCCCCTTGTAATCATTCATCCTTGAATGATGGGTAGGAACTTGTTAAGGATTTGAATGTATGGAATAATGTGCAAAATATATTTGTTTTACAAAATGACACAACTTAGTTGAAATATTAAAACCTTTATCATGAAATTGATTTTTTAGCTGACTTCCTTAACTTACTATAAGGAGCTGATTTAAGAATTTAAAATTTGGTTAAAGGGTTCATGATACAATCATTCATATTGAACCGTGAAGTGATAAATTATGAAAGCATGAATCATGATATAATGAGACTAAGATCATACAATGGGTATTAAAATATCTGAGTTGGAACACTTGGAAAACTATGATAATTCACTAACACTTATGAACTAGATCACGACTATATAGTTAAATTTGAAACTGATGCGTGAAGCATCAACTGAGCCGAATTAGTAATTTGCATAAATTCAAACATCTTACCTCAAGGAATAACCTTACTCATGAAACTTTGGGTATTAAGATTAAATGAAATGTTTGAAATCTATAGGAGCTTATCTGCTTGATTGCTAAACTGGATTGCAGGCTATACAAACTGAATAATATTGAAAGCTTATACTCAACTTGAGTATTTCTTCAACTATCTTTCTAATAAGCTCTAATAATATTAGGGAGAAATGAATTCTTCAGCATAATCTGAATAATATATATGAATAAGGAGTCATAACATGGCTATAACTCTGTAACATGGGACATAGACATATAAATCTTAAGTAAGGATAGAATTACTAAACCTTAGGCAGAGGAACTTTTTATTTTCAAGCTTGGAAACGCTTCTAAAATGGTCCCTCCACTATACTCAAAATCACAAGTTACAACACGCCACACCATAATACTAGTATAAACCACATGATTCAATCTTCTATGTCTTTTTATAGATGAAAGACTAAGCATAACATACCTTACAACTTCAATCACTAACTCTGAACTCTTATTATGGATTCACTAGTGCATATTGTATTCCTTCACTTATATCCCGACATGACATTCAATCCTATCATTATATCAACATATGAACTTCATGACAACAAACCTTAAAGGTAAAATTTTCATATTCTCTAAGCCTTTATCAACAACAACTTTCTTACACTATGCATTAAGAAGACATACTAAGAATTCTACACTAACTAAGACATATACCAAAGATTCTCCTCAATATTCCCTCATCCTCTAGCCTTAGATAGAAAACATAAGTAATCTTTCTTAATGAGTTTCATGAGCTCCGTCTTATCTAAACCATTGTTTATTCATTATCATCACCGCTATCTTAACATAATATGAGGTCACTGAAGGGCTAACACATGAGGACCGAAAGCACTAAAGAATACTAGGGCATAGTCATTCAGGGTTAGTTTACCAATTATATGATTTATTATACCCTAGACTATAGAGCAAATTTGTTGCAATTTAGATTAGAGTTTAGTAAATAGGTCCCACAAACTTAGAGTAATGGCTTAAAGATAAGGGGGAGATGGTAGAATAGGTAACCTAGTTAGGCTTCCATATTCTAGTAGTGATGCTAGTGTAGTGTAGAAAAGAAATAAGGGAGGAAGATGCCCAACCCATTCACATCTATGTACAAAGTGTTATACTTCCGTTATCATGATACTTAGTCATGCGTTACATGTCATCTTGATGACCACAATTAATATTAATGTACCTTATCGAAAAATCTTGAACGCTTTCAAATCCCAGTATAAGGAACTCTACTGCACTAATCAGTTGTAGTCATATTCCCTAAATTATGAACTCCAAATTCAGGTCATGCAGGTCATGACTCATGTACTAATGCTTTATAGTATGTTCAGTTCTAGTACTCATGCAACACTCATAACGATCAATGAATAATAGAGTTATATCATGTATATCCTTATATGTTGCTTGTACTTTCTTGAGAGATACAACTCTTAGCCCTTTATAGCCCCAACAATCTTCATTTAACAACTTAAAATTGACTAACTTAGAATTTTGAACTCCTCTTTCTATTAACTCAACCGTCAAAGATTCAAACTTATATTCTAACACATAATATGGATATCCCCAAATATTTAACAACCATACTGCCTTCATACTAATCTACAAATATCGAATCTCTAAACTTAATTTCTACCTAAACCATGAGAACTACTATTACCCTGTGAACATCATATACTTACACTCTATTAACTCAAAAAACATACTTGCCTCACTAAACACATAACATAGCCTATCAAGATCGCATCTTCAAATTATATCCTTTCCAAAACATAAAAATCAAGATCATATTTAAAAGACTCT
This sequence comes from Capsicum annuum, assembly GCF_002878395.1. Classification (NCBI taxonomy): domain Eukaryota; kingdom Viridiplantae; phylum Streptophyta; class Magnoliopsida; order Solanales; family Solanaceae; genus Capsicum; species Capsicum annuum. The sequence continues at coordinate 112,073,695 of NC_061122.1, read as the reverse complement.
CAACCACTCTGCATAAATCTTCAACTTATTTACTACGAACACCATGCATGGTATAGCAAGAATTCTTCTACTTAGCCACACAAGGGTACTATTAACCACACAAAATACCTAATAAACTTCTAAAATATTGCAGCCCCATATCACCTTGGGCGCACATCTACATTATACTTAATTATGAATACATGAACTTAAACTGCGTCCTGCGCTGTTCAAGCCTACTAGATCACTTAAATATAACTAACATCACTAACTACATAGTAATTATTTCCACCTTGATAATCATCCAATGTTCAAACTTTATGTCTAGTACCAGGCAAGATGAACAACACAATGTCACATACTCTTCTCATTTAGAAGACATAAAATAAAGCATCAAGAAACACTAGTACACTAGAACCTCATAACAACGATAATTTATCAAAATCCTATGACATACCTTAGAAAAATTTTGTTAATGCATCCTTCTTCTACACATTAGGACTATTCGCCTGTCTATAAACCTAAATATCCTTTTTAGCGCTATAAGCCTAAATTCACAGTACTTATCCACTCAATAGTTTCTTTAATAGTATATACTTTTCTAACACAATAAATACTATCAATAAATCTTTTCATACTTTAAGAAAACAATAAGTCAGCTTAGCTAATAACTTCTTCTCTACATTCCACTAAACCAAAACACTAGGACATATCACTTCACTACTAAGTTAATCATATGCAACAATTCAGCTATATAAACATAATAAATTGCCCTTACCACCTTTCTTGTCACTACAATTCTAAACCCATACTTCCAATAATAAAAAGGTAGACCTATCTTGTCACTAGCGAGATCCTATCAAGCACTTTGTGTAACTTTTAAAGATATAAACAATAAATCTAAGAAGGTTATCTTGGGAGAAATTGGAACTTGCTAAATGTGTTATCCCAAGAATAACTCACAGATATAGAATTATGGAGTAACAAACAAATCAACATAAGTTTTTGAGGGAACAAATTTGTGGCACAATCTAGAGTATGAAAGAAAGAAAAATTTTCTTAAATGACCTATATCCTCTCAAAGAAAAGTACAGACGTCTCTGTACCATTCTAGAAGACTCTACTAGTCACAACTTCATAGACACCCTAGGACACTTGAACCTTATGCTCAGATACAAAGTTTGTAATAACCCGTGACTGCCCCTTTCCATAAGGATCACAGGTGATCCCAAGCTAATCCTTGTACTAGCATAGATCATGAGAAATTGAATATAATTCATAAATTTAAATGGAATATAAGGAAGATCAATTTTTTATTAATTCGATTAATACAAAGCTATGTAAAAGTTATTAGAACTTTATTTAGACAAAACAAAACTAGAATAAAATATATTATCTCTACTGACAATCTATGAAGCCTCTACTATAATGACTATAGGTAATTGGGACACGACTCCAACTAGCACTAATAAATACATATGAGTAAGAAAGTAAAGTAAATGAATAACATCTAACTGAAGTCCCCAAAGTAGGTGGACTCATCATCTATTGTCTGGAGTCTACAACTGAACTTGTACATACATTATGAGACAGTGTAGCACATAGACGTATGTGTGGATCAGTACTTTTGGAATGTACTAAGCATATGGGGTGAATGCATAAGTAAAACAATATCTGAAAGTTTATATAAACTTGTAAAAGGGTGCATGCTAAGTGTAAATGACTCATATTGGGTTGAATAACTGAAAGTTAAAAATCACAAATCATGAATAATAAAGCACACTTTATAAATCTTGTGAGCTATAATAAGTTGTTCTAAAAGTTGTACTTTTACTCTTTATAATAGTGGAATAAGTAGGACTGAAGTTAAGTCTATTTTAAAATCATGCAGACTAAGTGTAAAAAGGACTCACTTTTATATCTGTAAACTAACAGCTAAAATCTAATAACTGATGTGTTATGTAAGGTAATATCTTAGTAAAATTCTGAGCCTTTACACTTAATTTTTTTTAAAACAGTTATGTTAGGATTTTCTATTAGGGAAGTTCTTCTAATGGACATAAACCATATAAGTTATCAGGGAGTCCAACATATATCACCCACCTTGGTAGAGTTATTCTAGCTTTGCTATCGTAGTAGAACCTAGCTTGAGTGAAAATAGTACTGAACCTACTATGGGTATTAAAACCTATGATGGCACATAGTTCTGGGGCATGAGAAATTAGAATCATACCCAACTCGATGCTAAATACTACTCCCTTTCTTATATGATTATTGTGGAGGAAATCCACCTTAAAATAGCATAAGGGTTTGTAATTTAAAACAGTTTTGCTTCTCTTTTATCTAAAACATAAATTAAATGTACAATGTGGATTCCTCATCTTAGATTAGGATCAATAGATCAATTCTTGGTATAAAATCTGAGTACATGAATATTAAAGAATTCTTTAACATAATCTTCTTGAAATCTCAAGGCTTAAACTTAGGGCTTAAACCCATGCTTTAAACTCGTATCAATTTATATCAAAATTCAGGCTAACTATGATTCTTGAAATACTTCAATGATAACAAATCAACAAGGTGCAATCTCATTCATAATCTAAATCATCTCAATTATCAAACATAACATAGGTACTTCTTGATGTACTAAGAACTTTAAATTTCATGGTAATAACATGCTTCAAGAATAAATATAAATTTGGGTATAAACCCAATTCAAAACAAGTATTTAAATCATAAGTTAATGAAATTTGGGCACAAGGGTGAAAGGGTACCCTTTTTTAAAACCCCACATACCTTATTTGGCTTGATTTAAAGGAAAAAGTTCATTATGAAAGCCTTGAGAATGTTCTTGGAGGCTTTTCTTAAATTTATTGTCTTAGAAACCTTAATTATTGATTATCTTGAAGGGAATGTATTGGAATCTTGAAGCTCTGGGGTGATAACCTCAAAGAGAAATCCTAATGTTCTTTCTTAAGAGTGGTGAGGAGAAAGAGAGGTGAGAAACTGGTATAATAATAGGAAATAGCATTTAAACCATATTTTAAGTCATGGGGTAGGGTTTTAGGGTAAGGAAAAGATCAAAATAACCCTCGGAATCTGAATATTAACTATTAAAATACATAGGTGACGACTTTGGCTGATAAGTCATCACTTAGGTGATGGCCCGTCACCTTAGGTCATTACTTGGAATCTAAATTTTATGTTTTCAACCTAAGGATGATGACTTAGGTTGATAAGTCATCACATACATGATGGCCCATCAACTCAGTTTGTCACTTTGTTGTCAGGCTGACATGCTAAAGTGAAATTGGCCTAACCTTTCGCTCCAATATCAAATTAAGGTAAAACTAACTGTGTTGAAAAGAAGCCTCAAAAGACTTTCTTTGATATAACGTTGGACCTCTAACTTTGTATATACAAGAAGTTATGGTCAATGAAAGTTGACCCATATTGAGACATTCACTGAAACTTAATCTATAAAAATGTTCTTAACTTATCTTTAAGATAAGAGATATTTGTGATACCATTTCACATACAAAAGTATTCCCACACTAGATAATTGATCATTATACATATATTAACAATGATTAATTGGGTTCAAGTTCGTACGCATAAAAATAATGATTTAAATTCTAGCCCAAAAATGTGTGGTTTTACACAAGTAGAGTCTTTCGTATGGGTGTGTTGTGCAACACACTTATAATCAGGAGTTTACTGGACATTTAAGAGTTTTTTCTTATTCTTTCATACTCTTGGTCGTGCTATAGCTTTGTCCATAAATAAGTTATCAAAATTCTTTCCTTGTTGTAATATTCATGGGCCATGCCTCATTGTTTAGGCAATGCAAGTCTAAGAGTCTCGCTTCCCCAGAAAGTTAGTTCCCTCTGATTGAGTTATCCATAAAATTATGAGATAGCACAAGGACCTACGAGGAGTTTATTAGTGCTTCAAGGTGTACTAATTGGAGTGTATACCTTTATCTTGATGAAATCATGCTTTTCAGCCTGAGGTCCGAAGTCTATTATGTCCCCTTTAAAAATTCATGTTGTAGATGTCATGCATTAGGGTAATGGTGTATAGTAGAATGTTGGAATTGCATTTCCACCCGATTAGCAGTATATGTGAAAGTGTCATGACATATTGGTAGTGAGATGGTTCAAAAGTTGGTGACATGAAGTCACAAGGTTAGCAGTTAGAGTGAGGGTGATTTTTGTTTAAATAAGTACTTTTAGTTGTTAAATCATCGATTGAGGAGTGAGTTTCCAACTTATAGTAGTAGATTAGCGGTGTAGCAATAGTTTTTTATTGTGTGGTAGTTTGTAAAAGAAGTGGCTGACTATGATAATTAAGTATTTAAAATAGGGAACGATCTCAGAATGGATAGTTATATTGGTTGTATAAATTATTTATAGGTTTGAATGGAGAGGGTCAGATTAGTCAATAAGTTATGGGTAAAGACTCATTGGCGTAAGTGGAATTTAAAGGTAGTCTAAATATATGCTTGAGTTAGTATGATGGGAGACATTAGAATATGCTGATAACATTGAAATGGGTTATATTATAAGAATAAGATCGACTATATTTATTTTGTGGCTTTACCCCCATTTGATTTTTTTTTCTCATGTAGTTGTAATTTAGTACTATTTGTCAGAAGGTATGTAGTAGATTTAGAGGTGCTGTAGTAATGTCATGGAGAGGATAACTTATGGGTCATAGTTAAGTAAAGGAATATACTTAGGTTGATATTTCTATTTGAGGGAATACAATAATATGTGGCATGCTTCATTGATATTACATGATTGGGGTTAGACAACAGGCTTGAACTTTAGATCTGGAATGTGGTGGTAAAATAGTAGCTTATGATTAATGATGTATGTTTTGTAGGAATGAATTAGTAGGATTACTATGATTTATGATAGATCCTAGGTTGATAATTTATGAAAAGTCTAAGTGCTAATTGTGAGATAATTATGTACATGATGACTTGTATAAAAAATAATGGATTGTGGTTGAGTCATTAAGTGGATAAGTGTGTAAGTAGAAATGAATAAGTTCAACCACGAGGTAGCATATTGTTAGATAAGGTGTGATGTGTATTGGTGCAACATGTACCTAGGTTTATTCTTGATTTTTATAGAATGGAGAAGTCTGGAAAGTTATATATAGTGTTATCTAAAGTTGAATTAAGGAAATATTGGTAGCGAATATGTGCCTTTGGTATAGTTTTACAATTTTTTTTATGTTGTATGTTATGTGAATGGCGATCTAATGTTAGAATGTTATGTAGTGGAGAGTGGATTTTTTTGTGTTAAGAAGTGAGGATATGTATGCTCATGAGACTGTGAGTTGTAGATTAATAGCTTTAGAGGATAGAGAAAAAAATTAATAGTAGAGTTCTTAGAAAACAATGCCTTTAGAATATAGTTATAAAGGGGGAGTTTATCATTTATGTGTATGGTGATACCCCAGTGTCTTGTGTGTTATACAAGTAGATTTAATGAGAAGATATGTCCTTAAGTTTAGGATTGTGACTTTGATCTAAGGTACAGATGATGAATTAAGGTAGTTCCCAAATTTTCTCCTGGTGTCAAGTTTCAAGTAAGAATAATAATAAATAAATCCCTATTAAAGCAAGCTCCTCCTACTTCAATTTGAAAGGACATCTATCAATGTCTTATGCATTCAAGTATTGTCTATGTCTAAGTTTTGAGATCTTCATGTAACTCATGTCATGTTTCGACCTCCAAACTCGAAAAAATAATGTCTCTTAGTGATCCAATATTTCAAGAATCCAAGTTCTATGATATGTTTCTCATGAACCATAAATTCTTGTCCCAAATCATGCTTGGTTCTAAGGAACTGTACTTTCATATGTTTCTGATTCATTTTTATGTGGGGATAAATAAAAATGATAAAGTTGCGTGAACTTATGACTCTTTTAGCTCTAAAAATGAGAAGCGATAGCTTCGAGTAGAAGTCCTTGTCTCAATCGTGGACTTCATGAATTCCAAACTTATGTTATACATCTCATGATATATGTGCTCATGTTTCTCACTATGGTATGTCCTAAAAACACATTCTATGTTGCATTTTTGCCAAAGCATCTTTTTACATGTGATCCAGAAACTTTATATATGAAGTACTTTGTGATTGTATTGTATCTTTACCTCATGTCCCACCTTGAGTAGATCAACAAATATTGGTTATAATTGAGTAATGTTTCTCCTATTCTTGAGGCTTTTGCACAAGTCCCTTAATGACCCTCCGTATGTTAGTATGATAGTGGTTGTGAAAGTGTAGTAGTGTGTTAAGTAAGGGAGTAGATGTTTTTGATGGTGAAAATTTTGATGTTATTTCTTGAGCTAAGATTATAGGAGAAGGTGGAAGAAGAAGATGAACTTTCATTACGTGAAATAGTTATGAAGGAGAGATGTGGTGAAAAAATCATTGCGAGAATGATTAAAGTCATTGGTCTTAGTAGGGAGATCCTTGAAGTTGGTGTAGTAATGATAGGCTTTAATGTTGTGATTGATGAAACCAAAAATAATCTTGTTACGTGGTTGGTATTCTTTGATTTAAAACCCGAGTGCGTTTTTTAGTAGTGACAAGGTGAAGTAATTTTCTTAGTGGTATGTAATGTACAGGGTTCCATAGCTTAAATTGGGACTTTTTACCTCCGAGTGAGGATTCAACGTAGAAGTACTATGTAGTGAGATTCAAACTCTTGTTGTTAGATGTGTGATGGGGGAATCATATGTTTGAAACGATGAAGTAAGTTTTTTACTCTTTGGGTCATTGAAGAGTAGTTTCACTAAGTTTATGTCTATTCATTTTACCTTGTAAAGTAGAGGATGCTTTCATTTCTTATCTCCCGCGAAATCTTATTTAATTATTTGTACAGATGAAAATCAGGCCTATTATCACCAAATTAACTAATGCCTCATGTTGTGACGATAATGATTCATAGAACTCATGTGCAAGATCATCCGTATGTAAAGTTTCATTACCTCATGCTTTGTGCTATGCTTTTCCCTACGGGTTATCATGAAGCTTTTTTGATGAATTTGCATATTTTTTTGAGGAAAGATATTTAATGTGAGGATACACTCCTTATTCTATACTAGTAGAGCTTCAGCATGTCCCTACCCATTATTCGGGGATGAATGATCCCAAGGGGGAGATAATGTAACACCCGGCACCTTTGTGCTAAAATTTAAACCGTCGTTCCAATGTGCATAGACTCAAACCAGATGATTCCTTGTTAATATATGTGTGGTGACAAATTGAGGTCACAAAAATCCTATAACTCAAAGACGAGTTAAAAACTCTTCTATCGATTATGTTTTTGGTGAACGTCTCAACTTGGGTCAACTTCTATCGACCATAACTTTTTGTATATAAATATTTAGAGGGCCTACTATATCAAATAAAAGTCCTTTGAATTTTCTTTCCAACTCATTTGGTATCACCTTAATTCTATATCAGAGCGAAAAGTTATGCTCATTTTACTTTAACATGTTTTTCTATCAACAAATTGACGAGCCGAGTTGATAGGCCTAAGTTACGACCTATCAGTCAAGTCGTCACCACAAACCATTGAGCCATTATTTTCAACTTCTAAGTAACAACCCTGAGTTTATAGGCCATTCACCTAAGTAATGACCTATTAGGCCAAGTCGTCACCCAAAACCAGCACCTCATAAAATCACTTTGTTTATGATGACTTTGTATGATAGGTCATCACTTGGTTGAGGGTATTTTGGTATTTTATCCCACCTTAAATTTCTCCCACATGATTTAAATCATCTGAAACATGTTATAATTCATCTTTTATCATTTTTAAAACTTCTCAAATCCTCTCCACTCTCAGAAACAAGAGAAATTAAGGTTTCAATCAAAGATAAATAATCAATCCTTAAGTTCAAGATTTTCAAGAAACAAATCAACATTCGAGTTTTAATTTTTAAACTAAGTAATCTAAGATATGTGGGGTTTTCCTAAACTACGTAGGCATGGAGAAATCGTTTTTGATAATGTTTAAATGTTGAGAAATCATGAAATAGCAATGGGTTTTTAATTTACATTTACAATTGTGCATTGTGAAGTCCTTTTTATGATAATGTTTTGGTCTTGAGGGCATCCCCTAAATTATATATGTACTCATAAATAAGTATGTATGCATTTATTATTTCAAATGTTTAATTTAGAGCATGAAAAATTAAGATCCCTCTCTTGTTGTTAATCTTCTTGTTTTCATATGTTATGAATTATTCAATTGCATACTAACAAGCTTGATTAAAAGGTCTTTACTATTGTTCAATCTTTGATTTTGGATATGAACTAAAGAGAGGGTGATTCTTGTTAATATTAAAGAAAGGTGGTGATTCCAAGAGATTGCATGATTTGTAATAAAATACTTGATCACGATATGTTTGTTGAAATGTTGAAAAGAGAGAATCCCTACAAAGTTTTAAATATGTTTTGAAAATAGGGAACTCTCTTGTATTGTTAAATATTTTTGGTGGTCAACTAAACCGATTGCACTAAAGGAACTATTGCATATTTTTATATGGATTAGACATATGACTTGCAAGCCTTGGCATGAGCATTCAAAAATCAGACAATGCCAAACAGACTTAGAACAAAATAGAAGTCAGATTTCCATTAAATTTTTTGAATTTGAGTTTTGAAAGATGCATGTTCAGAGAAGGTTAAAAATAGGCTTAAGAGATGTTAGGTGGTTACCCGAAAAAAGTATGAGTTCAAATAACTAATTGCCCATAACCATGTTTTTCTGATATAGGTTATTAAGTCCCCAACAGGGATTACACACTAGTCTAGTGCCCTATGGCATATCACAGTCAGACATTCCAATCTTTTCGGTAAACTTGGGTTGGGGGCTTACCCGCAGAGTCAATGATAGATTCTATAGAGCCCGTGGTATATCAAACTTGTAGGGTGTACCACCTAGCTCAGAAGTAAAACAAAGAGTGTGTCATGGATTCAAAGGAATGCTTCAAAGTCTTTGAACTGTACCCATATGTTTTAATATATTATATCTAAAAATTTTTATGAATTGCTTTCACTTATGTAATACAAAAATACATTATTTTAGATACCTCTGCGTACAAGTACATTTGTATTGACCTCCTATATTTAAGGATCTTAGGCTCTGTCTAAGTGGCCCTCTAAGCCATAGGTTGATTGGTCAGAGATTTACAGTTGGTGAGCCTTCATTATTATGGGAGGACTAATGTATAGGTTCTTGTTAATTTATTTTGTTTCATGGCCCGACTAGAGCCTTGTCTTAGTCTTCAAAAAGAGGTTATTTTTAGTTAGTAAAGATTTTGCAGACTACTGTTAGATGTTTTTTATCTTTATGAACTCATTTCAGTATTGACTAGTTTGAAATAAAAGTTGACCATGATTATATTTTGTTATGTATTTTCGCCTTTTCTCTTAGTAAATGAATGGTGTGTATGATTGCAAGTTAGAAGAGGTGCTCAAGCCTTCATTATTTGGGATGTTCATCACGGCCAGGGCCTGTGTTTGGATCATGATAGAAGTACACCCAAAGAACACAAGTAGAGAACTAATCACAACGTCCTATTCCACCGAAGAGTGCCCCAATAGATTAATTCATCAATGCATAAAGAGTATGTGTAGACACAACCAACTCACATTTAGCATGATTCCCATATTTCTATCAATAACCATTTGCCAAGTCCCATAATGATTATCAATTAACACAATTAAACACTACAAAACAAATATAATAATAACCATCGTTATTTAGCTATTTAGAGATCTTTGAAATTTTAGTATAAAAATTACTACTTACCACAATTTAACTAAACAAGATCCACCAGTTAATCTTCTAGACATTTTTGTCATCCTGTAAACATAACCACTTTGCATTGACAACTAGTAATAAATATAACCCATTAAACTAGACGAATTCCATAGCAATACCATCTATTCAAACCAAGTATATTTACTATGTGAATCCTTAATTCTACACAATATTACACCTACCAAGTAGTCTTAGTTAAATAATCGGCATATTCTACTCCTATTCACTATTTAGTTTTAACAAAAGCCACACCACTCAACTAGTGATTAATGGTAGAGAATTATAGACAACTTCAAAAGGAAAACATCATAATCCTAATGCTCATATGGCGTAATCATACAAGGGCTTCACCACACATATACATATATATATATATATATATAAATACTTACTATACCTAACATCACCACACTATCAATATCTCCTCCAAGTTCACCGGGCATGATCATAATATCGTTACCTCTTCCAAATTTATCAAACATCATCACAAAATCAATATATCTTCTGGTTCTACTAGGTATCAACATATGATTAATATTACCTCCATCCTTATCGGGCATAACAATGATATCAATATATCCTCCGGCCTAACCGGGCATCACAATATCATAAATATTTACCATAGCATCAACAGTTAAGATACCATAAAGATATACGTGAATATATAGGTGTAACCAATTATTGCAATTCATAAATCCCACAAATTATAAAATTAAAGAGAAACAAGGAAAGGCATATCATAGTATCTCACCATTCATTATCGACACATTATAATAGTAGGTGCATGAACATACATATCCATATGAGAGGAACACTCAACTCATTACCTGTCTTAACATGATTATTAGCATTATCATTTACAAGTCATGGTTATAGCTTCTAGAATATCTTTTATTAGTCATGCTTCACATTCCTAGAACAAAGGGTTCTGTTGGAAAAAATATAAGTTCAGCCACTAAGCCTGAGTATAATAAGTGTAATAACATAATGCAAGACTCACGTAGTGGACTAGTCAACAAATCAAGTGATATCATAATCATGGATTCAATGTACAAGACTGTCTATTTCTTTTTAAATAGCAAAATAGGACCATAATCAAACATATGCATTATTTTCGAATTTATATCATAAATAAATCATTTAACGATTTTGGAAATAATACTAAACAAAGTGTATTCTAGGCGCTCCACACATATATAAGTGTATAATGAAGTTATCAAGTTCACCTTCTAATATCCCAAATTACCTTCCTCAAGTCTAACTTCTACGAAGAACTGGACTTGGTTATCTACATCATGTCTCAATGACTTGTCAATCCTCACTAGTTTTGTAGGACAATTATTCCTCAAGTTTTACACATAGGTCATCTAAGAAACTAAAGCTGAATTCACAACTGTACAAACTTTGACCACATACTGTTGAGGTAAGTGAACAAGGTTACTCCCATCTAACTACAGCCACTAGAGCATTCTCATGCTATTCATAAGAAAACAAGTCCAACTAACCAAGGTTCTAGTCTAAGATTCAAATATCATTCTTATTAAGTTCAATAGCCAATATACTTCAACTAATCCAAAATATTACCATTTACTATATTAACATCTAAGACCCTGCCCAATCTTAACAAAATATCAAAGCCATGCAAGAATAAAGCTCAATCTAAGTTCAAGCAAGCCTAACCTACCTCAATCCTATGTATATCTTACGAACCAACAATCTTTGTATACTCTTTCCTCGAAGCTTCTTCCACGAGCCAAGCAATCAATAACACAATCTATGCATTATTACGAGAATAACATCACTCATATTGCCCAATTTTTCTTTTAATCTGAAACAATACCAAAAACCCTTAATTGGGTCCCATATACGAAAAATAAATTTTCGAGGCCAACCCATTGTTCAAATACTATAAGGGAGTTATACCCCTCAAGTAATTTATGTAATCAACCATACTTGGGGCTAAAATCAAGCCTTATGCCTTATAGGGTTTTAGTCTACAAATAAATAAATAAACAGCTCAAATTGAAAGAATCTTACCTTCTTATTAATGATAATTGTGTAAAGACAAGTTGTCCAAGCATCCAATCCACGCACAACTCACTTTATGGATTACAGACTTTATTATGGTTTTAGAGCTCAAGTGGGAGACGCAAATGATCAATTCCTAGACAAAAGAGCCATTAAATAGAACTTTTATTGGCTCTAAGGAGTAGCGATTGCAGGCACACGCTAGCTATAATCGCGGACATTGCGGGATTATGGATGAAACTTAGAATTATAATTCCATATTTGAGCCAAGCCCCCCGAGATTCATCTCGAGTCCAATATGTTAAAACAAGATATGCAACAACATATATTTTGAAATTTTAGATGCATTGGGGAAGTTGGATTTTCCATCCGATATCATTTTACTATGGTTTTTGCTTAGCAGCCATTGGGAACTGACAAAGGCTTTTTACTGGGAAAATGGTTATAACAACCAAATAAACTGTCAGGTAACCAAACTATCATGTCCATTAGGTCATAAATGAGTTGGGAAGGCATAGGAAAGTTCTAACGGTGAAAACAAGAAAAAACATGAGAAATAACCGTTAGGATCATTACTTTATACCATATGGATGTAAGAATCAAAAATAATCTCCCGAGACGTCACACGGTGCCTAAGGATATGAGTAGCCCAAAGCTAGCCCTTATAGCCAGTTTCTACTAATGAAACTCAATTCAAGATAAGAATGGACTCAACATTAGCCTAGTCATATCACATTTAAGGAAATATGGAAAAGGTAATCAATCCATAAGACCAAAATATAGAGAAATCTTAAAAAAACCACAATATCGAATCCTCGACACATCACAAGTCTAACACTAGTCTGACAAAGCCTCTGCAAATCAAAATCTAGAGAGCCATTGGGACAAGTCCCCAACCTACTCAAAATGAACAGAAGATAAAACATAGTCTCTTAAACACTGAAACATCGGCAGATCGGTCCTCAAACTAGTAGGAATCACCACTGTAGAAAACATAGGCAAGGTACTCAAAGAATCATAGTTGAGGATGGGACTGAGCACCTGAACCTACCTTATAACACAATGTAGCACATAGAAATATATATGGATCAGTGCTTAGAATGTACTGAGTATGCGGGGGTGAATGCATATGAATAAAATAGTAACAATCTTTTTTAATCAAATCATGTATGGATTATGAGACGACTCATGTGGCTTGAGCAAGTATAAGATGTAAAGGTCATAAATCTTAAAGAATGAGGCATGTAACACAAATCTTATAAGTCATCATTGTTTAACATAAAAACCGGAAAAATTCTCTTATTCCAAATACCCAAAGTCCAAGGGGCCTTAAACAATAATTTCAACTCATGCATATATCATGAAGGGTAAAACTTTTTCAATGCTCAACACTTCATACTCTTTTAGAACTCATATACGTTGAATTCGGAACCATATATTGTGAAAACATACTTGAAGGTATTTTATTCACTTAAGGAAAGTATCTCATTTATAGCTTTAGGAAAATCATTCTATTTCAAATAGAAAGTATTCTAGTGTATGTAGGCAATATATCTCCAAGCTTTATAAAAATACTATAACAATGAGAGATGCTTTCATTTAGGAAAATAAACTATAGAGAAGGAAAATAAATATTTTATCTCATTGTTTGAAAGGGCAAGGGATATTCTCGTAACTGACATAAACTATGCGAGCTACATGGAGTCCAATGTTTTGTTCTCCTAAGGAAGAGACCCCACGTTGGGGAGGAGCGTCATACTCTTGCCATGGAGTATAACCTAGATCTACTGATCACTAAATGAAACTCAGCCTTGGGCCCTATCATAATTATCATAAACTCGGCCTCAGGCCCAACCTACGGTGGCACATAGTTTTGGGGTAAGAAATCGTAGTAACTTACCCGGTCAGTGCTAAATACTACTTCCTTTAGATTATCTGCGCTCATCTTATAAAAATACACTTTTAGAATAATCACGTGGTTCACCGCAAACCTAATAATCAAATTGATAATCTCATGTAGTGAAGTGGATTTTAAAGCTCAAGGACCATTAGGTCAATTCATTTCTCAATCATCCTAAAATACTCAAATAATGGGTGCTCATAGCACAAGAGTTCATAATTTCACGAGTCTCAAATAGGGTTGACTAACCTACTGTTCAATATCAAGTTAATGCTAATCAAAAGAATATATTTAGCATATAGAGTGATAAATCATATGGAAATCTGAGAATTTCAGCTATTTCATCTCAAAAGCTCAGTATAGTCATATGCTTCAACATTTCAAACATTGCAAATATTAGCTTCTCAAGATGTAAAATCATGGGTGTATACCCAACTGGAATTTCTTAATAAAACATGTAGAAATCATGCCATTTGACTCATAAATCATGGGAAATATCAAAATAATGCATTCAATCATACTGGGTGAAAATACCTAATTCAAATTTGTTTAAAACCCCCATAATTTCATCAAAATCATAATGTAAATAAACATTTTGGGAATAAGGGTGAAAGGGTTACCCAAATTCAAAATCCCACATACCTTGCGTTAAAAGCGTTGGATGAACTCTTACTTTTGGAACTCTACTCTTGCTCTAGTATGAGGTTTCTTGTGGTCCTTGACTTGGAAACCTTGAATCTTGACTCAATTCAGAAAATCCATGGTGGATTCTTGAGATTCTTTGAAGAGGTTTTGAGTATTTAGGGTTCTTGTTGAATGAAAACTTGATAAAACCCTTGCAGGATGCTTGCAAATGGCTTTGATTTAGTGTTTCCACAATTTTATAGGCTTATAAAAAGTCCAAAACAACCTTTTAAGCATCTGTTCAAAACTAGATAAATTGAACTGGAACCCGATTTTGCTGGCTTCCGCGATGCGCCACTAATTGCGCTGGCTCACTGGAATTGGACAATTGGGAAAATGGCATCCTCTAGGAAGTAAAGCCATTTCTATTTCAAGCTGGTTGGGACCTGGGACTCCTCCTGACTCGGCACAATCGCGGAGTCCCACTGAAAATTGACAATTTCTAAATGCACCTTCTCTTCGACGCGCTATGGTCTCAAACGATGCAATTTTACAACGATGGCTTAAGTTGTGCATAACTTCTTACCCGAGTGTCCGATTTGGGTAAATCTTATATCGATGAAAATCTTATCAGATATGGAAATTCTATATGGTTAACAAGTTACTTACTTAGGAAGCAAATTCTCAATATTTTAAGGCCGGAATCATGCCTCACTCAACATGCCCTACAACTCAAACTACGAGGGAACTTTGTGGGGCCTTGCAATATCTCCCCCTTGGGAATATTAGTCCTCGAATGATGGTAGTTAGGCTTAGAATATAAGAAAAACTGAGTGCACACAGCCAAAATAGTTACTCAACATATCAACATCTTCCTAAACTCATGACCACTCCGGATATCCCAAGAACTCATACAAAGATAGATGCATAGCTGAACTTTAGATTAGAAAAACTGAATCAAGGAAGAATGGTACCTTCGAATTGATCTGAACTTTCGGAAAAGAGGTGCGGGTATTCTGCTCGCATGTCAGCTTCCGCCTCACAAGTAGAACCCTCAACGGACTGGTTCCACCGTGAAACTTTGACCAAGGGAACTTATTTGTTCCTTAGTCTACGGATCTGAAAAGCTTGGATCTCAATGAGAAACTCATCGAAGGAAAGGCTATCTTGAATATCAACACTCTCTGAAGGATCAACCACAACAGAATCACCAATATGATTCTTAAGCATTGAGACATGAAAGATAGGATGAACGGCAGACAACTCCAAGGGCAACTCAACCTCATAAGCCACTTTACGAACACGACTTAAGACTCTATACAGGCCAACATAACGGGGACTAAGCTTTCCCTTCCAACCAAAAATTTTTACCCCTTTCATGGGTGAAATCTTTAAGTACACCAAATTACCTACCTTAAACTCAAGATATCTCCTCTTCACATTAGCGTAAGCCTTTTGACGACTCTGAACGGTCTTCAATCTTTCTCTAATCAACTTTACTTTCTCCATAGATTGAATACTACATCAGGCCCACACGAGGCAACTTCGCCCACTTTAAACCAACCTATGGGTGATCTACACCTCCTACTATATAGAGCCTCAAATGGTGCCAACTCAATGCTAGCA
The DNA here is from genome assembly GCF_002878395.1 of Capsicum annuum. Lineage (NCBI taxonomy): Eukaryota > Viridiplantae > Streptophyta > Magnoliopsida > Solanales > Solanaceae > Capsicum > Capsicum annuum. Next base: position 112,057,682 of record NC_061122.1, on the reverse strand, counting down.
TGGAAACTATTGTTATAGGCAAACTCTATCAATGGAAAATTCTCATCCCAACTTTCTTTGAAATCAAGAGCACACGCCTTCAACATATCCTCTATGGTCTGAATGGTCCTCTAAGACTTACCATCTGTCTGCAGGTGAAAAGCTGAACTTAAAAGAACTTGGGTGCTAAGACCCTGCTAAAATTCCCTTCAAAACAGAGAAGTAAATTGAGTACCCCTATCCAAAATGATAGACAAGGGAACTCCATGTAGTCTGACCAGCTCCCAAACATACAATCTAGCATAATCCTCAACCGTATAAGATGTATACACAGGCAAGAAATATGTGGAATTAGTCAACCTATCCACAATGACCTAAATAGAATCATGATGATGACGTGAAAGAGGCAACCCGGTCACGAAGTTCATATTCACCATCTAACACTTCCAAATAGGTATACTAAACACTTGTATCACACCACCCAATCTTTGGTGCTCTACTTTAACCTGTTGACATGTCGCAAACTTTTCTACAAACTCAGCGGTGTCTTTCTTTATGTCGTTCCTCCAGTAGATTTCCCGCAAGTCGCGATACTTCTTGGAAGTACCAGGATGAATAGAATAACACGCGTCATGCTCTTCACCTATAATCCTCCACCTAATATCATCAACAAACAAAACACACAACCTACCATGAACCCTCAAAACACCATCTCCCCCTTGGGAGAAAACCTCAACCTTTTGGTCCTTCACTAACCCCTCCAGTTTGAGAAAACTAGGATCCCTATCCTGCTTCTCCTTCACTTCTAAAACTAAAGAAGATTCGGAAGTACTCTGCACCAATGTACTCTCCTCCACTGAATCAAGCAATATAACACCCAACCTAGCCAGACAATGAACATCTTGAGCTAACTCGTCTTACCTTTCTCAATATGCGCAACACTACCCATGGACAATCTGCTAAGGGCATCCACCACAATATTGGCCTAGCCTGGGTGTTAAAACACACTTATATCATAATCTTTCAAAAACTCTAACCACCTTCTCTTTCAAAGATTCAACTTCATCTGGGTAAACACATACTGCAGGCTTTTATGATCATTAAACACATCCACATGGACACCATAAAGATAATGTCTCCAGATTTTTAAAGGAAAAGCCACAGTAGCTAACTCAAGATCATGGGTCGGGTAGTTCTTTTTATGCTGCTTCAACTGTCTAGAGCCGTAGGATATAACCATATCCCTTTACATCAACACACAACCCAAACCAACTCTAAAGGCATCATAATATACCAAAAATCCATCAGTACCATTAGGAAAAGTCAATACAAGGGCTGAATTGAGTCGAGTCTTTAACTCCTAAAAACTATTCTCACAGGAATCAAACCACTAGAATTTAAAATTCTTTTGGGTCAACCGGGTCATAGGAGATGTAATAGAAGAGAAACCGTCAACAAAATAACGGTAATAGCCTGCTACACCCAAGAAACTCCTAATATCAGATGGAGAGATAGATCTAGGCTAGTTTCTCACAACTTCTGTCTTTCAGGGATTAACTCTAATACCCTTGGCTGAAACAACATGACCTAGGAATGCTATAGACCTTAGCCAAAATTCACACTTACTTAATTTAGCAAACAACAGGTTATCTCTAAGAGCTTTTAAGACAATTCTAAGATGAGCTGCATGGTCATTCTCATCACAGGAGTACACAAGGATGTAATCTATAAAGACAATGACGAATATCTCAAGGTATTGCTTCAACACTCGAGTCATGAGGTCTATGAAGGCTGCTGGGGCATTGGTTAGCCTGAAAGACATGACTAGAAACACAAAGTGACCATAAAGGGTTTGGAAGGCTGTCTTTGGAATATCACATTCCCTCACTTTAAGTTTATGATAGCCGGATCTAAGGTCTATCATAGAAAAATAACTTGCACCTTGCAACGGATCAAACAGGTTATCAATTCTCAGAAGAGGATGTTTATTTTTTCTATGACCTTTTTTAGTTGATGGTATTCAATGCACATACGCAAAGATCCATCTTTCTTCCACACGAACAAAATAGGTGCACCCCAAGAAGAAATACCGTGCCTAATAAAACCTTTGTCTAAGAGATCTTTGAGTTGCTCCTTCAACTTCTTAAGCTTGGTAGGTGCCATACGATATGGCGAAATGAAAATAGGCTGAGTGTTGGGGAGAAGGTCAATTCTAAACTCTATCTCTCTATCAGGAGTACCCCTGGTAGATCTTCTGGAAAGACAACAGGAAACTCATTAACAACATCAACCGACTGGATGGTTAGAGTCTCAGACTTAGTTTCCTTGACCCTAACTAGGTGGTAGATGAAACCTTTAGATATAAGCTTTTTGAATTTGATATAGGAGATAAAATGACTCTTGGGAGATATCGAACTCCCAAACCACTCAAACACTGGTTCATCAGGAAACTGAAACCTGACCACACGATTACAATAATCTATAGATTCATAGCAAGAATGAAGCCAATCTATACCCAGAATAAGGTTAAAATCTATCATGTCTAACACTATCAAATCTGCAAGTATGACTCTATGAAGCATAGTAATTGGGCAATTCTTTTACACTTGTTTAGCAACAACAGACTCTTCGACTGGTATAGAAACTAGGAAAGGCTCAGAAATATTTCCAGGTCTCATTTTGAAATTCACAGCTACAAATGGGGTCACATAAGAGAGTCGGGATGCAACAACACATACACATCAAGACAAAAGACACAGAGCATACCAGTAACAATATCAGGGGAGTCCTCCTTCTCCCAATGGAGTAGCAAGGCATAGAACCTATCCTGGTGCTAACATCTAGCGGTGCTAGAAGAAACACCTTGAGCAGGGGCAGGATGAGGTACCGGAGCTGGTGCACCAGCAACCTGTGTCTGCGGTCGGGTAGCTCTATTCCCCAGTTTAGCATGGGGGCAATCACTAAGTTTGTGGCACTATTTTCCATAACCAAAAAAATGCCTCATATCTTCGAAACACTCTCCAAGGTGATTCCTACCACATTTAGCACAAGAAGGGTAATAGGGCCTGTTACCAACACTATTGTATGGCCCAAACATTAAAGATCTGCTTTTTTGCTTCAGTCTATCTCTAGGCGCAGGAACAAAAGCTTATAAAGAAACTGGAATAGATGGACGTTTCTAAAATTGGAGGTGGTTCCCACCATGGAACGTAGGCCAGCTAAACTCATGTTGATCAGATCTCGCCCTCTTACTATCCCTTATTCTATTTCTTTCTTTAAGCTTATCCAACTCTATCTATTGGTCATGCATCATCAACCTAGCCAGATCTATAACCTTATACAACATCGCGGCCCTACACTCATTTAATACCATCTCAAAAACACTGATCACAAAATTACTCATACTAGCCCAAGTGTTAGAAATAAAATCAGAAGTGTACTTAGCCAACTGATTGAACTTCGAATAGTACTCCTTAATTTTCATGGAGCCCTATCTCAAGCTCATAAACTCCTCAATCTTAGCCTCCCTCATCTCAAGAGGAAAGGACTGAACCAAGAAGGTATCTAGGAATAATTGCCAAGTCATAGGAGCGACATTCTCACCTCTGCCCTTCTTCCACTATACAACCCAATCATTAGCAATGCCATTCAATCTATAGGATGCCAACACAACTCTCTCTTCTTCCAAAACCTACATCACATCAGTGATTTTCCTTACCTCCTCTAAGTACAATTGGGGGTCCTCATCTCTCTTGGACCTATAGAACTCAGGCAGATTCATCCACATAAAGTCACGAATCCTAGCTGCGACTATATCACCGCCCTACTAATTAGCAACTGGGGCCTGGTTATTTTTCCAAACATTTGTGGTGAACACTTAGACTAATGCCTAAAAGGCTGCCCTAAACTCAGCATAGGACACTATCTCATTCAAGGGATTAACAGGTGGGGGTTGCTCATTATTGTTTTTACGGACATTCATTCTTTGAGGAGGAATTTCGTAAAAATATAAGAGTACAAATCATTAGATAAGAGGGACAACTTTAGGCACGATAGAATTTGAAAGAAAAAACAATATTTTCCTAAAACTTCTCATAGCCTCTTGCTCATAGGTGTAGTGTGCTATACCGATGATGAAAACTCTATTGAATGTGGCTTGTCAGACTCCCTAGGATTCCTTAGAAACCCTAGGCTCTGATACAAAGTTTTTAATAACCCGAAATAGTCTCTCGGGATGTCACACGGTGCCTAAGGCTATGAGTAGCCCCAAGCTAACCCTTAGAGCGGGTTTATACCTATGACACTCAATTCAAGATAAGAATAGACTCAATATTAGTCAAGTCATATCACATAAAAGGAAATATGGAAAAGGTACTCGGTCCATAAGACCACAATACAGAGAAATCTCTACAAAATCACAATATCAAATCCTCGACACATCACAAGTCTGACACTAGTCTAACAAAGCCTCCGTAAATCAAAATCTAGAGAGCCATTGGGAAAAGTCCCCAACTGACTCAAAATGAATTGAATATAAAACATAGTCTCTCAAACACGAAAACATCTGTAGATTAGCCCTCGAACTAGGATGACTCACCACTGTAGAAAACGTAGACAAGGAACTCGAAGAATCACGAATAATGCTGGGACTAAGCACTTGAACCTACATTATGGCACAATGTAGTACATAGACATATATGTGGATCAGTATTTGGAATATACTGAGTATGCGGGGGTGAATGGATATGAATAAAATAGTAACAATCTTCTTTAATCAAATCATGTATACATTATGAGACGACTCACATGGCTTGAGCAAGTATAAGATGTAAAGACCATAAATCATAAAGAATGAGGCATGTAACACAAATCTCATGAGTCATCATTGTTAACATAAAAACCTGAAAACTTCTCTTATTGTAAATACCCAAAGGCCAAGGGGCCTTAAAAAATACTTTCAACTAATGCATATGTCTCTTGTTGAGTAAACCTTTTTCAATGCTCAACACTTAATAGTCATTTAGAACTCATATACTTTGAATTCGGAACCACATATCTTGAACATACTTGAAGGCATTTCATTCACTTAAGGAAAATATCTCATTTCAAGCTTTAGGAAAATCACTCTATTTCAAATATAAAGTATTCTAGTTTAGGGAGGAAATTTATCTCAAAGCTTTATGAAAAGACTGTAACAAGGAAAGATTCATTCAATTCAAAAAATAAACTATAGGGAAGGATAATAAGTATTTGATCTCAGCATTTGAAAGGGTAAGGGAAATTCTTGTAACCAACATAAACAATGAGAGTTACATAGATTCCACTGTTTTTTCCTCCTAAGAAAGAGACCCCACATTAGGGAGGAGTATTATACTCTTGCCAAGGAGTATAACCTAGGTCTACTGATCACTAAATGAAACTCGTCCTTGGACCTAACCATAATTATCATAAACTCAGCCTCAAGCCCAACCTATGGTGGCACATAGTTTTGGGGTAAGAAATCGTAGTAACTTACCTGCTCACTGCTAAATACTAATACCTTTAGATTATTTGTGCTCATCTCATAAAAATACACTTTTAGAACCATCACATGGTTCACCCCAAACCTAATAATTTTATAGATAATCTCATAGAGTGAATTGGATTTCAAACCTCAAGGACCATTAGGTCAATTCATTTCTCAATCATCTCAAAATACTCACATCATGGGTGCTCATAGCACAAAAGTTCATAATTTCACAAGTCTCAAATAGAGCTTACTAAAACATAGTTCAACCTTAAGTTAACGCTTATCAAAAGCAATATATATAGCATATAGAGTCATAAATCATATGGAAATCTGAGAATTTCAGCCATTTCATCTCAAAATCTTAGTATTGTCATATGCTTCAATATTTCAAACATTGCCAATATAAGCTTCTCAAGGAGTAAAATCATGGGTTTATACCCAGCTGTAATTTCTTAATAAAATATGTAGAAATCATGACATTTGACTTATAAATAATGAGAAATATCAAAATAATGCATTGAATCATAATGGGTGGAAAACTCCAATACAAAATCATGTAAAAACCCATAATTTCAGAAAAATCCTGATGTAAATAAAAATTTTGGGCACGAGGGTGAAAGGGTTACCCAAGTTTAAAACTCCACATACCTTGAGTTAGAATCTTTAGATGAACTCTCACATTTAAAACTCTATTCTTACTCTAGAATGAGGGTTCTTGATGTCCTTGACTTGGAAACCTTGAATCTTGACTCAATTCAGAAAATCTACTGTGGATTCTTGAGATTCTTGGAAGAGGTTTTGAGTATTTAGGGTTCTTGTTGAGGGTAAACTTGATAAAAACCCTTATAGGATACTTGTAAATTGATTTGATTTAGTATTTCCAAGATTTTATAGGCTTGGAAAAAGTCAAAAACACCCTTTTAAACATCTATGCCAAACTAGAAAAATTAAACTGGAACTTAATTTTGCTGGCCTCCATGATGCATCTCTAATTACGCTGGCTCACTGAAATTTGACAATTGGGAAAATGGCATTCTCTGGGACGCAGAGCCATTGTAATTTCCAATTAGTAGGGACCTGGGACTCCTATGCAATGTGCTAAAATCTCGGAGTCCCACTGGAAATTGACAATTTCTAAATGCACCCTCTCCGTAACGCGCTAGGCTCCCAAACGATGCAGTTTTACGATGAAAGCTTAAATTGGCCATAACTTCTTACCCGAGTGCCAATTTGGGCAAATCTTATATCGATGGAAAGATTATCTGATTTCCCATGTGATAAAAAGTAGAAATTTGTGAAATTCTATATGGTTAACACTTTACTCACTTAGAAAGAAACTTCTTAATCTTTTAGGACTGGAATCACGCCTCACTCGACATGCCCTATGACTCAAACTCCGAGGAAACTTTGTGGGGACTTATAATTGATATACTTTTTCATGTACCAATTAATATATTATGTATATAATGAATGATAATGTACCATGATATATCTTTCCTTACTTCTCTTTTCTCTATCCTCTATGGGGCCTGTATTTACTATTATTAGGATTGCTTAAATATGTATGAGGATTCCCTATAACTCCTAAGCATATATTGAGGGTTTGATGATGCTCGATATATTTGGAGGATATATTGATGACATGATGATGCTCGATATGTTTTGATGATATACTGATGATATAATAATGCTCGGGTAAGTCCTAATGATATATTAATGATATAATGATGCCTGGTAAGTCCAAAGGTATATTTATGATTTGATAATGCCCAGAAAATATGGAGGATATACTGATGTTATAATGATTCCCAGTATCTTCGTAAGATATATTGATTTTATGATGCTGCCTGATAAGTTAGGATAGTAAATTAATGTTTTGTATTGTAAACATGTGTGTATCTGTTTATGTGTGATTATCCCCTTATATGATAACATTTGTATGTCATTTGAAGATATGACATTATTCTTGGGATGTTAGTTATAATTCTTTGATGTGAATTACTTCTTAAGTGGTGTAATTCTTATAAGTGATGTATAGTGAGTAGATGTTCTCTATGCAAATAATGAATTAGGTCAAATTGGTAAAATGAATATTGTATGGTAATTTGGGATTCACCTTGTGAGTTTGGATAGCATTGGATAAATGTATTAACTAAGGTATATTAGTTATTAAAGTGTGTTATGTGGGGACTAGTTGACTAATATGTGACTAACTTTCTTGATGGATTAAAGTCTAAAATTCTAGTTAGTGAACCTTTTTTGGTTGAGTAGTGGTAACTAGTAATTATGGTTTTTATGTATCTAATGGTGATTATAGGTTAGCATGGATGAGGATTAATGATATTGATTACTAAGTGATGATTTCAATTCACCATTAATTGAGGATTTACATATTATTGATGCTAGATAGTAAAAAATTTGATACTAAAAGATTTTAATGGTTAGATATATAAGAGTATAATGGTAATGAGAAGCATTTTCTATATGGGGATTAGTGTATTATAATGATTTTAAATTTGAATTTTTTAAAATTCACCTATGGTCTAATAGTGAACCTCGACTAGATGTTTTATATTGGTTAATTAGGTAAGAATAGTTAGTTACTATCTGTCAATAAAGATTATGTAAAGAATCGGTTAGACTAATAACTAGAGGTCCTTTGATGACTAGCGAATTAGCAGTTATGTAATGAGTATTCCTTAGTTAATTGTAGTGCATAGTTCCTATATATCGATGAGATAGATTTCTAAATGGTGATATGATTATGGTTATAAGCAAATTGGTGAAGGCTATTAAATTACGGTAATTGCTGAGGATTATGATTTTTGTAAAATTACCATTGGTGATAAGTGTGGGAAACCATGGATAATAAGAAGTTGGTTATATATCTTTATATGTTGATGATTTGATCTTTTGATGCACTCTTCAATGGTATGGGACATTGAGATGGGCTTTTTTCTTTATGTTCATTTTGGTGTAGTCACCGGTTTTATGGAATGCCGTGGTTGGTTGTTTTACTTTATGCTCCAATGGATTTATGTGCATTAATTTGGTGTTTATTCCTTTTTTATTATAGTAGTATCACTTAATGCTTCAACATCGATTACCCATTATATATGATGGTATTGGCGTATTGATAGGAGATGCTTTATTATTAGTCTAGTTGATCATTTATTTTATAAAGTGATGATGAAGATGATTCAGGTTTGAAAATGTACCTTTACTTAGAGATAATATATTTCTTTATATCATCTTTACATCATAATTTATTTAAGTCGGTCGATGATGCATATTGAGTACCCATTGTTTTGGTACTCATACTACACTTTTGTCCCTTTTTAGTGCAGACTCGAGTACTAGTTTTCTCCACTGAGTTGATTTCATGAAGTGTTGATTTTTAGAAGAAAGGGTGAGACCTTGGATTTTCGAGTGGCCCATTTCCCTTTATCCTTGTTCAGTCTTTTGTATTCTAGATAGAATTATTGGTTTTTCTAGACTTTTGGGTTGTATTTACTATTATCGTACTTAGATGCTCTTATACTGAATTACCTGGTCATGGGATTGGTATCCATATTATGATTGTCTTCTTTTGGTGAAACACTATTGATTATAAATGTACTAATGTATTGTAATACTCGTACTTTTTCTAGCTTGAAAATTTTCCCTAGGAATATTAGAAGCTTTCTTTGAAAGATGAATCCACTTTTATAGATGTGGTATTCTAAAGATTTTCACTTTTTTCATGTAGGAAATTCCATTAGATTTCCATTGTTAACAAATTGGCCCAAATCCGACACCCGAGCGATGAGTTAGAGCCTTTTAGTGAGACAGTGTATCACCGGAGCCGTCAGCGCGTCGCGGATCCAGCTTAAATAGCAATTGTGAATTTCCAGTGTAGCTCTGTTATAGTGGCGTGTCGCGCCAAACTTCCAGTTCTCAAACAAGGCGGCAACGCGATAGCTCCACGTCGTGCCACCATGCAGATTCTTAATTGTCCAGTTCCAGTGACTTGGCACGATAGTGGCACGTCACGCCAAGGATGAAAACTGGAAAATTTTATCAAAAATTAAATATGTGTCCTAGTGTTAAAAGCGTCAATTTCCCACCCTATATAAGTCTTATAACATGAGATTTTTTCCATAATTCAGCAACTTATACTAAATTAGTCTCAAAAACTCTCAAGAACAAGCACTAGGGTTTTCATAGAAGGTTAAATTCTAAGGGAATTCACCATTAAATTTCAAGAATTCCCTCCATCAATTTTTATTTATTTATGAACCAAGGTATGTGCAATGTTCATTCATTGACTCTTTCATTCCATGAAACCCAAGAATCTCTTTTCCAACTTCAAGTTTATGGATTTCTTTATCAGTTTCATGTTTGGTTTGTTTTGTTCATGTTGAGATTGATTAATTAAATTTTAATCCATGTTGGGTGATCAATTTTATGTGGAATTGATTACTAAAGATGTATATTTCTGTGAACTTATGATTAAACCATATAATGATGAAATTAGAATTGAACCATGATGTCTAATTGTTGGACAATGTTGTTTACATATACTATACCCACCATATGTTTGATTGAATGCCTATATGAAGGAAAAGTGCCCAACTAGCATTATATCTTGAAATCCCCACTTATATACAAGTTTATGCATCTCACATGTTTGATGAAGTTCTTCAATATATGAATTATGAATTGTGTTATTGGTCATGTGTTCGAGTAAGTCATGTTATGTCAGTTTCTTTCCATCGAGTCTTAGGGGTACTTATACCCAACAACTTAGTTGTGTGCCAAGAGATATGTCATATTTTCATGATACTCTCAGACATGTCACGATCCATAAAACTCAGTCAGTCATGTGTCTTAGGAAATCTCAAAAATCTCAGTAATCTCAGTAGTTCAGTATCTCCCGTGATCTCAATATTCCCAGTAAGTCTCAGTAACTTTAGTACTCTTAGTCAGTCCTCGGATCTCAGTAGCATTCTGTCCGCCAATGGAACTCAATAAATTCAATTTTAGCTCCACTAAATAATACCATCAGTTAATCAGTTCAGTTCAATTAAATTAGTTCAGTTTAGTTAATTAGTTTAGTGTCTATTCAGTTGGGAGTTGGATTCATCACCGAGTGAACCCAATAATGGGGATTCACCTGTTATTCAATGGAGGGTCTGATCCTTAGAAGCAACCTTTCTATTCCAGAAATACTTAGCTATCATAGGTTGAGATGCACCCTACGCATTTAGGGATATTTATATTTACGTCTCATTTGGGTTACTACTAGGAGGGGTTGACGGAAGAGCTCCCTGTCAACGAGGGTATAGTCATAGCAGGTCTTTACCCGTGGCATGATATTGACACCCTTCTAGCTGGGGTTATATGTTGGACCCACCAATTTAGTTCTGGGGCATGTAGGTTAGATGAATACCTTCCACAGTCTCAGTCTCCATAAAAGAACATAGATAGTTCTTTAGATTTCAGGACTGTCAGATACAGTAAAATTTAGATACAGTAAAAAACTCAGCTAGTTCTATTATATTCAGGATTGTCAGATACAGTCACTTATGTTATCAATTATATTAGTTCTAAGAACTCATGTTATCAGTATTCAGCTTCATGATTGTCATATATAGTCAAACAGACCAGTTGTTCATCATCAAAACTTCCAGAAATAGTTATTCATGTATTAGTAAAATAGTATCAGTCCCTTAGTATTCAGTAACACAGTATCAGTCTTTCTCACTTATCAGCAACTCAGGGTTTAATATCAGTAGACTCAGTATTCACTCCTATCACGATCTCAGTTATAGTTACTTAGTCATGCATGTATTCTCACGTTCATGTTAGTCAGTTAGTTAGTATTGTTCATGCATGTGAACCATTTGCATTCAGCCTACCTCACTTGCATACTAGTACATTCTAAATACAGACGCATTTGTGCTATGATGTCTTATACCATAGGTTTAGAAGTATGAGCTCCATAGCATCAGTAGCATCCCAGTTCAACAGTCAGAGACAACTATGAGTCCTCATCTTTCGAGCACATGATGATTACATTACTATTTCAGCTTTCTATTTAATTCAGTTGTCGGATTTAGCTGGGAATATATCCCATCAACTCCTTATTCAGACAGTTTAGATGCTTTCAGACTATATCATTCCAGACAGTTACTTCATATTTGTTTTGATATTTTTTATACCATTTTCAGACATTATTTTATCAGATGTTTATTTAGTTTTGAACCTTATGGCCTTACAGCTTTTACGTGTTCAATATAATTTTAGTATATTATCTAGTGCTTAGTTACAGATATCAGTCATAGGTTAACTTGTGGTCTTTCAGGTCATAGGCACCATGTACCATTTCAGGTACTAGATTCAGGGTGTTGCATGTATGTAGGCCCGCTTGGACATCTCTGCCGAAGTAATCCATTGCCTCAGATCAAGGTTGCAATGTTGGATTACCTATTAGTGGGTTTTAGTAGGTTCCATCAGGACTCATGAATCGGGTCGTGACACAAAATAACCTAATACTCTTAAAGACACTCTTTTCTATTGAATGAAAAATGTTGTTATCTAGTGGAATAGAAAAAAGATTGTCTGACTGAAAAAATGCTCTATTTGAATAACAAGGAGGAGATGATGTATTATTTTTTCAAGTTTATCTCAAATTGATTTGCAAAATGACAATGCAGAGGGTAGTAAATTATTGTAGCATCATTGGGAGGTGATCAGACAATCGTTTGTAAATGTTTTGTCAACAATTGAGGATCATCGAGTCAAGGTAGATAAAGTTACAAAATTTAGCAAACTTCGGGCCAAAGAAAGGGATGAGTTTGTGGATGAGACAAAAATTTTGATAAGATAGGAAAATGATCAGTTGAGAAAAAATTAATCTCAACTAGAGAAACAATAGGATACGTACTTTGCAAAGTAATTTGAGCAGGTCAATTAATTTGATGCCTTTTACAAAGTGCTCATACGATTTTTCTTTTGGTTCATAACTGATTTTCATATACCTAGTGATTCCATATAGGGTAATACTAATTCTACCATGTGCATATGATTTAGATAGTTGGCTAATTGTATAAATTAACTTCTCTAGTTAATATGAAAAGGTTGATTTGAAGCAAATAAACACATATCAAATATTTAGATTCTAGATCCATCGATATATATGATAGTAACATAATATATAATTTATGTGAAATTCTAAACATTACTTTTATGGGTGAAATAAAATATCACAAATCATGATTTTCAATGGTGTTGCAGAAAAATATAACAAATAATGTCTAATGATGAAATAAAACATTTAAGGGATACTAATTTCTAATATACGTATAATAAAAAACGTAACATATATATAGCAAATAAATATGTTTGTAAATTCCTTAAAGAAACATAGAGCCTAACTAGATCCAATTGAATCATGAAATCAATTTCGCCTTGCAAAATTCAAAACTAGTAGGCTTTTAACATCACAAAGAAATCAGGGAAATAAAATAAAAGCTCAAGACATTGTTTTCTAATTACTGATACAACTATTGTATTTTGAACATTTTAAATAAATAAATTTTGAAAAGGTAAAACGGTTGCAAAATATGTACCAAGAAAATTAAAATATTTGATCTCGATAAGTTATCATACAATAGCACCTATTCCTCAAGAATTTCAAACTAATGCATACAATCTTGGATTTATGTTGTTCAGATATTTTGAAGATACTAAAAAATGTAATATTGATTTCTAATCATAAGAAAGAAGTGCCAATAATATGTATATTTTCAAATCCTTTTCCATCATATTAAAACTCAAATCACGATAATTAGGTAGAATACATAAAATTATTATATATGCTTAATTCAAAGCATCAAACCCACGAATAGTTATTAACCTTAATATAATAAAATTAAAAAAATAATTCATTCTCACGATTTTAAAATGATAAAGATAATTTTGAAGTATTTATAAGATCTTTGTGAAAAAAGTGATTCATCTTATCTTATGACTTGTAATAAACTTTGAATATGATCTTTATGGAAGAATATAAAGTCATGATGATCACATAAAAATATTCTTTCTAAAATTTATGAAGTACTTTAAGATCAGCACAGTAAAATATTCTTTGTCCTAATGTTTATAAAAATTGATTTAGCATAATCACAAAGACAAAACATTTATAAGTAAATAATAACTAGGGTTAACAAAATATAACCTAATTTTTGTTGTCATTTTCCTTTCAATTCATCACTTTACAATTAGTGCAATCTCTTCAGCAATCTAAAACTATGATCCATGCATGTTCATATCGAATCGGCGAAAGTTGCAACATCCTTTTTTTCTTGAAACTATCCATCCATGATTGATCCTATTCACCAAAATACAATTTCCAGATTTAATACCTTTTCATGGAATTGTAGCACCAGTTATTGTTAAAATATAACTAATGAACAACGTCGGGCAAAAGTGATAAACAAAAATTGTTATCCTCCTTTTTCTTTTAGCATTTCTTTTCTACCAACCTATTTCTCCAATAAATTGAAGGCAGAAATTTTTCTAGATTTTATCATATTTAAATGTCAAAACTATCAGAAATTACCCCTATGGTGCTGGTTGCAAAAATGTTGCAATAGATAGAAAAATCGTTGCCATAGCTCTACCACAATGGTTCAGCAAGCATCCTATAGGTGGGCGTTGCGATAGGTTTATGGAAACGGTTTATGCGACGGTTGTCTAAACCGTCGCCATAGGTGAAGCTATGGTGACTGTTCCAGACAACTGATGCCATAGCTTGACCTATGAAGATGGTTTTTTCGACTTATTGAGACACCTATTTTCATCTATTGCAACGGTTACAACCGTCGCCATATCTTGACCTATGGCGATAGTTATTTATTCACTTATTGAGATACCTATTTTCATCTATTCCAACAGTTACAATCATCGGCATAACTTGACCTATGGCGATGGTTATTTTTTAACTTATTGAGATGCCTATTTTTATCTACTGCAACAGTTACTACCCGTTGCAATAGAAGCTATTACAACGATATTAAAGCATTGCAACAATATCTATTGCGATGTTTACAGCAACATCTATTGCGACGTATTGTAAATAAGTATTTACATATATAATAAATTACAATAAATAATTATACGCACATCATAACACAAAATTATTCATTAATAATCACATAATCCAAAATATGGAACAAAATAAACTAGTAATCTAAATCCAAAATCAAAATGTATGTTACGTACTCAAATTATTTGTTAAGTTTTTACTTAGTATCAAGTTCTAGTTGTGATAAGTTTCAAAAAATTCTATGTAGCCTGTATTCTTCTTCAGACATTTTAGCATCTGTTTTTCCGTAAAGCTGCAAGTGATCCAGCTAAAACATAGTTCTTTAGCTTTCTGATGATTTCTTGAACACACTTGTAGATTCACGATTGTTTAAGTCGCTATAGGTTCAAAAACTAAAATATCAAATGGGTTCAAAGTAAGTTCTGATAGCATGTTATCACTATAGAAAAGCAGATAACACTTGTTATAGACAAGGAAAATCCTAAAGTCCTTGAACTTTAAGAACCTGCTTAAGAAAGCTTCTCAACATAAGGAAAAAGATCGATCAGGTCATTTCTGTCTATTATTTGTCTTTTGCAGAGCCAAACATTTTCCCAGAAATATCAGACTTTAATTTTCATGTATATTAGACAATATCATGAAGTAGATGATCTATTTCATTCTCACTTTTCTCATATTTGAGAAACAAAGTAAAGTAACATGGGACTCTTGCAGTTGAAATAAGATGGTCAGAGCACCCAAACATGGGATTGTGCTTACATAGCTTGAGCTGTTATTTGCATAATAGAGAGAGCCACATATTTTCTTCTTTTAATGTCAATATTTAACAAATAAATGGTAGAGTTGTTTACCTTTCCTGACCATTGGTCAAGAACTCAGAAGCTTAAAATTGTTTTCAACCCTGGAGAAGCTTCATCAAGTGTAGTGGTTGTGAAAAGCTAAACATCGGTCACATAATTATATTATATTAATTTCATTGTATTAGAGAAAGAACAAGAAAACTATTGTAAGTAATTATCCTAAAAGAAAATGATAAGAAGGCTAAAAATATAAACATGGTATTATAAATCATAAAAGATCGTGCATTCATATATTGTTAAATGACCACTAAAGACGAAGAGAAAAAATCCAATAGCACCATACAAGAGTGGGATGATAAAATAAGCAGTGAAATAAAAGAGAATTGCATAACTCACATTAGAGCTTGAGTCTAATTTAATGTTAGTTGTAATATTATAGTTCTTTAGTTAAGCTTTTACATCATCCAAAAATAGATCACCTTTCTTCCATCCTGATGAAGAAAGAAGCTAGTTCAAAATGAGATCATAGAACAAAAAAGGTCTTAAGTGATCCATGCGAGCTTTTATAGGCAACAATGTACCAGATATTGAGAATTATAACAAAAGGGACTATTAGTTTATATAAAAGTATATATTTCCTTAGAGGGAAAATGAAATTAGCTCGAGGCAACCATAAAAATGAATCTCGAATTTCAACATGATTATGCTGACTTGATGGCGTAAACACAATATCAGAATATGAACCAGAGTCGAAAGAAACAATTTTGAAAATTAGCACAGACCACATTGTTTCTTCATCAGCCTACACCAATTTGGTTTACTTAAATAGAGTTTAAGTTCATCCTATTACTTTAGTTTCATGAAATTTGAGAAAGCTTTTCTTTACAAGAACCAAATGCATAAAAACTATGTTCTTAGTACGGACCAGTGAATAAGAGACAAATTCATGCAACAGAGATCAGATTTACATGGTTCAACAAAACAGCATGGCCACAACCGCTTGAAAAGAATGAGTACAATATGCCATTAATAAGTACATATAGAATAAAATGATACAGAGAAATGGTAACTGGTCCAGCAACATTGTCCTTCCAAAAGCAAAACATTTATACCAAAAACAAACAGGATAATTTAAAGCTAGAGACATTTAGTTTATTCTTATACTCCCTTTAGATTTTATATAAGTATCATCTCCAAGTGACAAGAAATTTTATTCGTAACAAGGAACCACCTTGGACATATAACTTTTATAGAGTTATCTAGAGTAACTAAAACAAGGCGATAACCAAAACTACCTACTTGTTGTACTTCCTGATTCATTATTTGCAAGTAAATAGATTTGCAGATTCTTTCTCAAGATCAGAATAATGTAAATTTTCCATTCCAAATGGAAAGATATGAAAAGACAAAGCCAACACCTACTTGAAACAATTTAGCTTCAACACATTTAATAGATGTTGCCCCCTTTTTTTATCTTTTCTGCTACTTTCTCCACATGTCAACGTTGAAAAGTATCTGTAGAAAAAATTAAATCATTTATCATTATTCAATGGATAAGAAAGAAAAGACTTGTATTAATTCATTTACATTAGATTTTACGAAGATAGAAATTTGTCCCTCGCTCTTCTGAACAAACTGTACGCTTTCTTCTTGAACAAAAGAGGAACATTAAATCTAATGGAAATGTAGCAACTTTTTTGTCCTCATTTTGTTTAAGAAGTTTTCATAAAAATGTGGTTCCTAGGATATCCTGACATTGACCTCTCTTTTTTGTATTGTACAGAACCTGAACTCTAGTTTTGAATTATGGAATGCTGGAGCACTTCCACCTTCTCTAATTGCTTTCGAGGGTCATGTGCATCGGATTAATCCTTCATGGCACATTGTTGTTTTAGGTTATTGATGCATTATTAATGTCACAGAATCTATATTGTAAGATAGAGTAGTTATACATTTTAGTGGACCGACCAAGCCATGGATAGAGATTGGGACCCCTAAGATGCGAAGCTTGTTGAATTGCCATGTAAATTTATTAAATGAATTCAATCGTGCATTGAATTTTAAAGGGACAAAATCTCATTTAACGTGAAATGTATCATAAATTTGGTCTTGATATATATATATATACTGAGTTGGACAGAGGAAGGTACAACCTTCAGTCTCCTAACAGACCACTCTTAAGACTCCTTATATAGACGAATCTAGCACACAATATACTACCCAGACTAGAATTTAACAATCTACATGATGGAATAGGTTTATAGGTATAAGTATTATAAAGTCTTATCCACATTTCCTTAAATATAATCATATTTTAGTTCTAATTTTTCAAAACTCTGTTCATGTCTATATACGTTGAGGCCATATATAAATAGAAATTTGTATACGATAGAAAGCTGTCTAAAATAATGATTTCCTTAAAGTTGATAAATGGAGTACTATTATCCTGAGCAGATGATCATCAACAACTCAAGAAAGGAAATGCTTCTCGCGAACATAAAAGAGTGTAACCTATGAAGGTCAAGGGACAACCTGATAGAGATTATTTATTTTCAATATCTTGTATGTTTAGAGGAACTTTATTCTTGATTTCCTACTGAATATAGCTTCGTTATTTTTCTTCTAGTAGGATTTTTTAAATCATAGCTCTAAAGATTTATACAATATACTATTATTTGATTTTTTGGGCTGACCTCCCTAGCTTTATATATATCTTCTATTTATTTAAAGATTTTAAGATAAATGAAACACTGAGTAAAGAGAACTATATCTGCACTATAGCCAAATAAAAGAATCTTCTTGGTCTGGATTTACAGCTTGTACTGCACTCTACTAATAGTAAATGCCATCCTGGTGCACTAATACTCCCGTTATGCTCGGGGTCCAAGAAACATCGAACCATAAGGGTTTATTGTACGTAGTCTTACCCAAGTTTCTGAATGTGGTTATTTCCATGGATTGAAATGTCTTGTGAAATTATTTGAATCATTCATGACTGCCTAGGTTGCTGTTGAACTCAATAGATAAAGTAGAATGCCAACATATAAAATTATACCCCAAAAAAAGAGTGTGTTATGTATGAGGAGTAAAAATGTAAGACCAGCACAAAATAGGTGCAAAAAGGGAAAATGACCCAACTTTTTAGTTTTTGCCAACAGTCTTCAAATTTTGGCCATTTTTAGTATAGTTCCCTAGATTTTTTGCCAATTTAATAAGTTCTTGAAGAATTTATGGAAAATATTTCAAATTTCAAATATATGCCACTTTACTTATTCCTACTACTTTTATAAAGTAACAAACACACATTGTAAAGTTTTCAAAATCTTAAATAAGTATGTAAATGATTTTTTATAAAGAATTGTCTCACCATCTATTTGCTCATCATATTATTCGTTGTTGCTATTGCTTTTTACTCCAATTTTTTTCTATATGGTTTCTTACCTATTGTATTTCCTTTTCTTACTAATTTTGAGATGCTTTACTTTAGTTGAGGGACTATGCGTAATAACCTCCCTACCTTCATATGGTAGGGGTAAGGCTATGTATATATCACCCTTCTCTAGCCCACTAGTGAGATTACACTGGGTATGTTGTTAGTTGTTTCAACATCTAACTTTTGCTGAATGCTGGTGCTTGTTGTTATTTAATTCACAAAGTTCCGTATGTAGCTAAGAATTAAATAACTGAACATGAAAATCTATTAGTTCAGAAAACATAAGAACCTTCTTAACATAATTTGAGAAGTTACACCATTCCAAAATCTAACATAGAGAATTTTGATTTCATCCTTAATACTTCCTTTCTTAAAAAATTTTATACTTTCATGTATTGAGGACCAGTTTAAATACATGAACCAAGAGATTGATAAAAGTAGCTTGTTCTAAAGATTATCATACAGTTCAATAGCATTTATTAAAATATAGAGGCCATTAAGAGTACAGAAGGCAATATAAATATGTAACAAACAAGATTTCATTCCTTACCAGATGCTTGAAGAATATATCTTGATAATAAACAATGTAAATCTCAAGTGAAAATAAACATATCTTATGAAGAAAGAAATTAGTCCCTTCGTCTTCAATGAGATTAAACCTTGTTCGATCGTCGGGACATGATTTATCGTATTATAACTGCTAACCAAATTGAATTGCATCAAAGTTCTCATTTGATCTTTATATATTAGTTCCTGATCCCTTTACTCCAAATGCCATGCATCTCTATTTTCTTAGCTTATCCTCCCTGTGACTCGAGCAAAACTTCATAATGTGTTGAATTATTTCTGTACCTGGTGGGGTATCATTTACTATAGCCAGGTTCCAACTAGAAGATCGGGATAAGATGATAGAAAAATTGATCATGGGTGCTATAACTCAGCAGAATCAACAACCAAGCTAGTTGATAACTGCCAGTTCTATATAGATCCAAGCAATAAACCAAAAATTGAACTGAACATTTGCGAATTACTCCTCTTCTGGTGCAGGACAGGAGGAGGGATAAAAAATTTATACCAAAAAATGATGGGTATTGAATGAAGATTATTTCATAATGTAATTCTATTTTGTAATTGGTTGTTGTGAGTAACTAACCTCAATAGATGATAGGGTGTAAGGATACCCACTAGCATGAATAGAGTTCTTCGGAAAACTTATATCATTTTGTCCATCCTCCATGCAACAACAGCGATATAAGACAACATGAGATGTAAAATATATAAACAAATTTGCTAAATAAATAATACCCATTAAAATAGGACGGGACATTTAAAAGTGAATTTTATCCATAAGTAACTTCTTTACACCATAATTATAGGGATTGGCTAAAGACATGCTACATGTAAATTGACCAGCGCCTTTTTAGACCAAATTGTACCTGCTAGATTTATGAGCCAAGGATCTGTGAGCTTAAGACAGAGTAGAAAAATACAGAACATACAAAAAAAATATGCCTTTGACGAGAAGAAGTACACTTTACAATTTTGTTTCATATTTTACAACATTGTTGTGTGATTTGTAGTGAAATATTACCTATAAGGATGACCCAAAAAGCTTTTTATCCCAAGAACTCTTCCTTTCAAATAAACTCTCTTTGGAATCCACCAAGGATGATTCACCAAAGACCTGCCACCCACAAGATACTTAACCAAATACAATAAAGCCCTAAGTGGTTCCTGAAAATAACCCAAAGCTGAAAACTTTAACACAACCCCTCTCAAAATCCTCATACAATTACTTCAATAACAAATCCATACTATCAAAATCACCATCCGTATATAACTCATCCTAAAACCCTGGTGGACTTGTCACTCCTCCATTACTACTCCCCCCACAAATGCATCCACAGAAATTGGAACCTTTAGAAAAACAAAGGAAATCAACGGAGAAACACTCGAATTCACCATTTCCTAATTTGAAAAAATCCATCGATTGCCTAAATGTATCCTACAATACTATACAATAAGTTTCTTCACTTGTTTATCTGCTAATTCGATCTCAGACCTTAAATTATTATCTTTCATAAACGATATTTTCTTACTTTCTTCAAGTGCCCTACAATAATTATTTACCACATACTGAAAAGGGGTTCTGCCGATACATAATTACAGAAAGTCAGTCAATCAAAACCCGCTCCATCAAATCCTTAGACAACCTTAATTTTTTACCCTTGCTCAAAATGTCCGACGCCATCATCTCCAAATGCACTATACGTGTATCATTTTCCATTGAAGCAACTAGAGATATAAGTAAAATTCTTCCTAGAATAATATCCTTAATCTTCACCGGCATTTTCTGTGGTTTACTAGTCTCCATGGTTTTTCTTAACCGACCAAAATAAAATTATTCCTAACTGCAAGGTGAAGTGCAAATTGAAAGTGAAATGGTTTGAGATATTGAGCAAATATTGAGAGAGAAATGGTTGAGGGAGGGAAAATTGAGAAATATTAAATTGTGTTAGAATAGGTTCGAGAGTGAAAGGGATTTACTAAAATTACTTATAGTAGACTTGTGGCAAGACTTAAGGACCTTTATTACTCAGAATTTATAAAGTATGTATAGTGTAGGCCTACCGGGCTATCAATACTATTTAATACTAAAGCCACCCTTATATTTGTCGGCTGCTTCAAATCACTATGCTTATTGAACGTGACTTCCTCATTATTCAGTCTAAACGTAAGATCACCTCTTTTCATATCCACCAATGCTCTACCCTTAGAAAAAATTGATCTTCCCAAGATTATAGGAATAAAAAAATCAACCTCATAATATAAGAAGACAAAGTCGGCTAAAATGATGAAGTCATCCACTTTGGCTAAACCATTGAACGATATGCCTATAGGGTTTTTCACCATATGATGTCTCAAAATTAGACACCAACTTCTCCGTTTCAACTTTTGGTGCCTTATCTTCCTTAATAGTATCATTCCTTACGTCATCAGTTATCGGCATAGGTTGATCAGTAGTAGCCTTACCACTCTGAGTCTTAATGGCTACGAAGTGACTATTATTTTAGGATTATGACATGTATTGCTTGGAAGATTTCCCGATTGACAATTATTAAGGAAGCTGACATTTGACAAAACTGCTTCTCATGCTACATAATCATAGGAGCATGAGATTTTACCTTCTATCTCAGTCCAAAAATATATGCCTTAATATCCTCAAGAAAACACTCTTGTCTCTCTAAACCCTTACCAAACTTCAAAAGTAATGCCTCCATCCTAGAGTAAATATTGTAGTTCCCCGATGGAACATACGCACCACTCTTTTTCTTGTAGTCATGTTTTCTCAAACAATAACCATTCCTCTCTGCTCGTATTCTTATACATATTAGCATAATAGTTTCTTTACTCGAGTTCCAAGTGTCCATATTAAACCGTTGGACCCTTGCTCGAAAACTCGTCGTCACTTTATACAAGTACTTAGCTTTTGAATATAGGAGGAATCAATTTCTTCTTTGAAACCAATTTCAAGTGAATGACATTAAGGGTATGTTTGGTAGAAAGCATTATACAAAGCAACACATGCATTAGCTCTATGTATTATGCATACCTTATTTAGTACACTTTTTAAACCTATGCAGAACTAGTGCAATCATTAATTATACGTCCAATTGTGTACTTTGCTTTGCAAAACTAATACATTAGATATTCGTTGTTTTAGCAGAAGAAGAAAATTTAATGCAAGCATTAGCGAAATAACATGAATAACACCTACAAGAAAGTATAACACAGTCGGTCATCAAATATTGAACAAAACAATGGTTGTGGTTGACCCCAAAAGAAGTAGGATGAATCTCCAGCAAAAATTTATTGATATAATAGAAAAAGTGTAGAAAGTATAACACAGTCGATGATCAAATATAGAACCAGATGTTTAGCTACTCAAGATTGCAAGAACACCATTAGAATTCATAATTCAAAGAATATGAATAATCTCACAATGAATTAATATTGAAAACTAAAATCTCAACTTTACATCAAACCCTAAAAACCAAGAACAATAATAATCCAAAGAATAAAACTATATCCTAGAATCAAAACAATTTAATAAGTACGTAAAGAACATAAGATTGTGTAAACTAACTGTAAAACATTTATAGGTTATTTATAGTTACGTTAGAAACCCTAAAAATACTATCCTAAATTAAGTAAGAAAATTAAGTCTGGATCAACCAACCACCATACTTACAGGACTAAGGTAGTACCTATGGGCCCTAGGTGAATTCGTACGTTTTATAGAAATAAATAGGTTTATGATCACCAACCTATGTTGGGGTACCTAGGGGTCATAGAAACCACTTGCACCCTATAGGTTCTTCTTCTTTGGTATCAGAACAATATTCAGCTTTTAGAAACTCAAACACTGCAACCTACGGACCCAACCTATGGCACGTAGGTGGGTCACATAAGTTGAATTTTAGGTACACTACTTCTATTACCCTAAGAGTAAGGTAAATCTGACATAAGTAGATCATTACAAGAGTCTACATAACTCTCTTGGAAAATCATGCTATAGCACGATCTGGATTATGAAAGAATGGAAACTCTTCTAGACATCCCATAGCCTCCCGTACATGAATGTGGCGTGCGACACACTGTTGTCCAAGACTCTACTAGATGCGGCTTTTTAGACTCCCTTGGATACTGTTGAACCTTAGGCTCTGATACCATGTTTGTAACGCCCCAATTCCCATAAAATGAAACACCACATGGTGCTCGTGACCCTGAGAGATATAAGCCAACCCTTCACTAATATCCGTATCTGTTCACTGCATAATATAATATGATAGAAGAAGAAACTGGCTAAATCTGGTTATATGCTTCAAAAATCTAAATATACAGTGCTGAAAATTAAATATCAATACATTTGTTTGGAAAGCCTCTACACTGTCTGAACTATAGAGTTGAAGGGACAATTCCCCAACTAAGTCCATCTACTAAAATCACCAAAACATTGAAATAGAATATCCTCAGATGATGAGGACTAACTACTGCACCCACTGCTACTAGATCTGATAACTAAATATACTTTGAATCTTGCTCTTCTGAACCTATGGTGGGGGAAGCACCATGCGCGAATGTGTCAGTAAAAAGAATGTACCGAGTATGCAAGGATAGGGTAAGGTAAAATATAAGGCTTATGCATAAACATAACAATCTGAATAATATGTATTCACTCGAGTAAACATATATAGAAACTCCTCAGTTACTAATTTTAAAACATGTCTGATCAACAATACACACATGGATGCATAAAGTACAACTGAAATCATCATGACACCGAATGTTACATTTTGAATACTGACACCCAAAAATAATAATACTGACAATAAGATACTGAGTATCTCAAGCTACTGAGTATCTCAAGCTACTAGAGCTAACATCTGTACTTATCCATACTAAGAAATTAGATAATTGATGTTACTGATATTTGATATTCAAATTTACCAACTCTGGAACACTGAAAAACTTAATCTTAGATCAACCCTCATCTAGCAGGAAGTCTCTAGAACACTGAACAACTGAATCTCAGATCAACCCTCATCTAGCAGAAAGTCTCTATACTCAATGATAATGATAATGGGTAAATAAGTTTGAGAGCAACCCTCATCTCATAGGAAGTCTCTCTACTCAATGATAATGATAGCAATACAATAAGGCCTGTATCTGATAGCCTCAACTTTTGCACATTAACTAAGTTCTTTTCTGAGACTGTTACTGAAACTGTGGGAGTGATCATTTAATCCAAAGGCCCAACTTACCACAAGTGGGATCCAACCTGTACCCCAACTGGAAGGGTGTCAATACCGCGCCACCAGTAAAGATAACTGCATAGGACCCTCCACTATCTGGAACTCAAATGAGAATGGTGCGACCCTCTACTCGCAGGACAACTACCTCATCTAACCCTCTACTTACAGGATAAATATCTCAACCTATGCTAGTGATGTAGTTTTGGAGAATAAGGATTGATACAAGGAATCAAACCCTCTACTCGCAGGAATGTTCCCATCCTTAGCTCGCTCAGTGCTGAATCCTACTCCCAACTGAAAGACATTTAACCAGTTCTTAACCGTGCTCAACTGATCTGAATCTGTTCTCACATGATGATACTTTATCAATATGATGGAGTTCGCTTGATTCTGTTCTTTAACGGAGTATTTCTAATTTCCACTTACTTTTGAAATAAGTTTACTATCTCACAAAATGTACAGAGGTCTGTGATGGAGTGAATTGATATGTAAAATTTCAGAGATTCATGGCTCGATTATTTGATAAAGAATTATTTTCGAGATTACTGAGTTTTCCCCAAGTTTTGAAACTAACCGAGAGTTCATTGTTCATTTCTCAATTGAGATTACCGTGAAACTGACTGGGCTCTAGACCAGCAGACTATTTCGGGCATACATACCCCCAGCACACAATAGCATAAAGTAACTCAAGATAGATAACTCATACACAACATGCCCATAGGCCATCATACGTAACACATAATTGAGGACTTCACACTTAGTAAATCAAATGGGCTCATTTCTTCATATAAGTATCCAATCGAACACATTGGGAGCATGCTTTGGGTCCACAGCAAATACTACACACAAACATCATAGTTACCTCGACTATTCATCATGGCATTCCATCATACACCCACAACGCACCAAAAACTCAATGAAATCAACAAACCATAGGAACAAAGCATGAATTTATCTTTTAAGACCTAATGAACTACAATACATAGTTTCCTATTCTGTTAAATATTTTGTTAAACATATGGTAGACATAAGTTAAGCATATGGATATGGCATGAAATCATAATTTGGAGAACAAACATGTCAAATACTTAATTCTTCTTCACGTAGGCATTTTAGCAATCACCATACATGCACCATTTAGAGCGTAAGCTTAATGCTCAATTTCATGCAGCACAACACCATTATCCTTCAACTTCAACATCCACATTTCTTAATTCATAATTCAACTCATATTTAGAAAATATTTGACATATCAACCATTAGTAGGGATATATAATTCCCAATAATAATGATCAATCCATAACAAGGAAATAATGGAATAATAGTATAAATCAAAGCTTAACAATTTAAATCATCATATATTCATAATCAATTAATTTTGGACCTATTATGTTATAAAAACAAAATCTCTAGTGTCTTAGGTATTTTCCCAAACACCATACATGCACTTCTTAGGCATAGGTGGATTCATCAAGATTACAAGTATTCAATCACCCATTTCATATATTAATACATCACACACCACCATAGTTTCCACAAACATACAAAGATCCCTTCTTGGATATCATCAACTTCAACAACATAATCACCAACCATCACACAAATACTACACACATATACTTCAACCAATACACATAATCATCCCACACATATATCTCAACCATCATGTGAATACTACACACATACACAATGAAAATTTAGAAAGTATATTCATATATATATATACACACATGTATCTTGAGCCTTTGAAAATGGATTTGTGGGCTCTACGGATGAAAGGAGCCCATAGATAAACACTTGCATACCTTAGATTTCGTAGTCGAAGAGATTGACAGAAGAAATTCACGAAGTGAAGCCTTGAATCGATTTTCCCCCAATTGGAACCCTAACCCTAACTCCTCTTCTCTCTCTCTCTCTCTCTATATATATATATATATATATATATATACATGTATTTTGAGAGAGATATAAGAGAAATGAGAAAAAAATGAATGACAATTATCAGCTTAAAGGGGGTATATATAGAGGGCTACCATAATGGGAAATGAGCAAAATACCTTTAAAAATCAATTAATGTCGAATCTGTCCTTTAGTGATCTATCCGGTAGGCTAAAGTAAATTGGCCATAACTTTTTACTTTGATATCCAAATTGGATGAAACTAATTTCATTGGAAAGAAGACTCTCAGGAATTTCCGTTGATATATAGCAGCTCACACAGTTCATTACGTACAAGGATTTATGATCATTTGAAGTTGACCAAAAAAATCGTCTGGCTGTAGTATTTTTTTTTCCTGCACATTTTACTATTTATAGTTCGATCAAAATGGTCGTAGTTTTATCGGAATGGTCGTAACTCATCGCCCGAGTATCCGTTTTGGGTGATCCACATATCATTGGAAAGCTTATTCGATCCTCTACAAAATGGTGGGTCAAAATACAAGAAATGACACATAAAAAAATTATAAATTATTTTCGAAGATAGGATCCCGACACATTTATGCATAAAATTTCAATGAAATTTCTTTTTGGGGTATTACAATAGTTCCTTACCTCGAGTTCAAAGTGTCCATATTAAACCCTTGGACCTTGAATTGAAAAATCTCCATCTCTTTATACAAGTACTTAGCTTTTGTAATACCCCACCCTTCTCCTAGTTCAAATTTGTCTCTAGAACATCAAAGCTCTTGCTTTAAAGATAAATATATATTATTCCGTCTGAAATTTTCAAGATTTTGAAATTTCATCCCATGGGAAATCGGATAAGCTTTCCATCTATACCAAATGCACCCAAATTAGATACTTGACCAAAGAGTTAGAGCCATTTTTGTGAGACAGTTTACCACCTTGTACTTTATCACATCATGGATCTAGGCAAAATGGCAATTGTCAAAATCTAGTAAGCCTCCGTGATTCTACTGCATCACGGTGGCTTTCCAGTTCACAACCAAGGTGGCAATATAATTTCCACTGTGTCGTGCCATGGCTTAGTTTCTCAATTGTGTAATTTCCAATAGAGTGGTGTGATTATGGTGCATCGCATTAGTATGTAAAATAGAGATTTTCCAGTTCATAATTTTAATTCCAAGGGAAAGATGATCATTTTTCTACCTCTATATATACTCTTTAATGCGAGATTTGTAATTTTTTCACACAAATATACTAGTTTTCCCTCACGTTTCTTCAAGAACAACCATTAGGGTTCATCACTCAAGGCCCAAGTCATCAAGATTCCTCTGTAAATCTTTTGAGAATTATATAACAAGGTATACAGATGTTGATTCTTGGATTCCTTCTACCAAAGAAGTTCAAGAATTCTTTTCTAAATTCAAAGATCTTATATTTATGAGTCTTCATGATTCATATGAATTAAATTGAAGTTCATGTTATATTTGAGTCTCAATTCATGGTTTAGACTACCAATTTCAAGAGTTGATTCTGGTATGTGATGAATTGAATGACTTTCATTATAAACCTTCTTCAAGCTGCATGATATTGATGTATTCATGATAATTAAGTATAGAATTTTCGGTATAACTAAAGCATGCTCCCTATATGTTTGATAGAATGCTTATGTAAAGAGAATAGTGACCTCTTTAGTATGTTAAGCATGAAATCCCCAATTATGTGATAAATAGTGCATGCTATGCATTTGTTGAAATGTCTTAGTGAATGTATTATAATAAGTTGTATGCAATATTTTCCATGTATATTCCCTATTGAACAACTATGGGGTATTAGTATGCATTCCCTATTTTCCATGTATATTCCCTATTGAACAACTATGGGGTATTATAAAAGTCCACTGTCATGATACTCAAGTATGGTCTTGTCTAATTTATTTATTCTACTGAGTCCTGGGGATATTTATACCCAAAAATTTAGCTGCGTGTCTAGTCTGAGTTAGTTTCAAGATAATTTCAGTCGTGCTATGATTAGTAGAATTTAGCCAGTATAACACTTAAAAAAATTTAGTGATCGCATTACTAGTTCAATCCAGTCTCAGTATCAGTCTAACCCAGTTTCGTATTTAGTTAAGAGAACGGTAGTATTCAGTAAAGATTAGTAAGTTACATAACTTAGTAGCATTCCGATAAAAATTAGAATTCAGAAATATTCCATCAGTTAATGGAATCAAGTAAATTCCATCAGCTCAGCCAAGCAAGATGACTAGAAATAGATTCAACTCAATCTAAAATAGTCTAGGAAATAGTTCAGGGTCTATTCAGTTAGGAGTAGGATTCACCATCGAGCGAGGGTAGGGATGACGGTTTCCCCGTTATTTTATGTACAGTCATTAATAACATTCCTTACACTCTAAAACAGCATAGCCAACACAGGAGAAGGAGTCCCCCGTCATATTTGGCATGACTACCTCCCCAGAGTCACTAGTTATATTCAGCTTGGCTCCAACCAGGTGTCACCCGTTATATTAGGCATGCCATCCTGTGTTCAGAGAGATATGTCTTTACCTGTGGCATGGTACTAGCACCCTTCTACCTAGGGTTACAGGTTGGACGTTAAAGAAGCTAGAAGGGGCATATCGGTTAGATAACTCCCTCCTACAGTCTTAGTAATAAAATTTCTCTATGGAGTTACCCGTCATAATAGGCTTTGCTACCTCTCAGAGATTATGTATTCCTGAGGATAGTTGTATAAGAGGTAAATCAGTAGGTTTGAACAGTACATACAGGAATTTAAGGTTATTGATCAAAAACTAAGTGTGAAGGTGTGGATATCTGTTAGGAGATGTAATCCTAGTAGGTGATGATGGAATAAAAGAAGATGATATGTTTAGAAAGACAAACATATGTCGAAAAGGGGTATAGGTTTGTGATGATGATGGAAGAAACTAAAGAATGTTAAGAATTGTATTCCAGAAAATTATATTAACCGTGAGTTTTTTACTTACAAGTGCAAACTTTTCGGATAAGTTTATCATTCAAGTGTATGATGATGCCTCATATTCTAGATTAGATTCATTTTAGTTTAGTTCAGAGATTAGTATAATGTTCTCAGACTTATGGTTATGACTTGAAGCTAAAGAGGATAGTATAGTTGAAAGAGTGTAGAAGAAGTACTTCAGTTAATTATAAGTGTCAGCATGAGTTAGTCAGTAAAATCAGCAAGTCGATTTAGCAGTCAGATAGTCAGATCCATGTAGTTTGTTTTCTCATATTTCCATCAAGTCAAGCTATCTAAACTATCAAGGAAAGGTAACTATTCCCCGTTGGAAAATCCCAGTAGTTGCGTGATTAGTTCAGTTCATGAGTTATGCATTAGTTTTAGCTCTCCAAGGTTCAGTTATGATCCAGTTCATATGTGCCTTGTGCATCGCCTCAATATTTTGGTAAAGAAAGTATTCTTAGAGGGATATAGTGTCCTAAGGGGGAGACACCCCATGATTCTCAGTTCTTTTGAATTCTTTAAACCTATTCAGTAGGATGTTTAGAGGTTTTTTTACAAAGCTAGCATCCATTATCTTTGCATAATCAGTCAAGCATTCAAAAGTCAGTTCAATCAAGTATCAATGTATCAGATTTGCATGTCCATTATGATAATTAAGCTTATGACTAGCTTCAGTCGTGTATTCTATGCATCAAAAATGCATATTCAGTATAAAATCTCAGTCTATAAGTTGTTCCACTCATATAGTCATGTTTCTCATGTTCATGTCCAGCAAATAAATTCAGTCGTGCCAACATGTAAAATCAAGATTTTTCGAGTTCTGTATTTTAATTCCAAGGGAAAGATGGTTATTTTTCTACCCCTATATATACTGTTGAACATGATATTTCTTATTATTTCACCCAACTATACTAGTTTTCTCACAATTTTCTTTAAGAACAACCATTGGAGTTCATAGCTCAAGACAAAAGTCATCAAGATTCCTCTTGAAATCTTCCAAGAATCATATAACGAGGTATGCAGATGTTGATTCTTGTGTTCCTTCCCCCCAAGAAGTTCAAGAATCCTTTTCTAAATTCAAAGATCTTATATTTATGAGTTTTCATGATTCATATAAATTGAAATTGAAGTTCATGTTATTATTGAGTCTTAATTCATGATTTAGACTACCAATTTCAAGAATTGATTCTAGTATGTGATGAATTGTATCACTTTTATGATAAACCCTCTTCAATTTGAATGATATTGATGTATTCATGATAATTATGTATAGAATTTGTGGTATAACCAAAGCATGCTCCCCATATCTTTGATAGAATTCTTTTGTAAAGAGAATAGTGCCCTCTTTAGTATATTAAGCATGAAATCCCCAATTATGTAATAACTAGTGCATGCCAAGTGTTTGTCGAAATGCCTTAGTGAATGTATTACGATAAGTTGCATACATTCTTATCCATGTGTATTCCCAATTGAAAAACTATAAGGTATTAGTATGCATTCCCTATACATTTACACTTTTATGACATTAAAGTGATTGATGAGAGATCGTATTGATTATGTTGTGAATGAAAGTCCATTGTCACAATACTCAAGTATGGTCCTGTCTTATTTATTGATGCTATTGAGTCCTATGGGTATTTAAATTGAAAAATTTACCTGCGTGTCTAGATCCGAGAGAATCTCTAGATAATTTTAGTCGTGGTATGATCAGTAGAATTCAGCTAGTATAGAACTGAAGAAAATTTAGTAATATTAGTAATAGTTCAATCCAGTCTCAGTATCAGTCTAACCCAGTTTAGTATTTAGTTTGGACCGCAGTAGTATTCAATATTCAGTTCAGATTATAGTAAAGCTCAGTATGCTACATAACTCAGTTGCATTACGATAGAAAGTAAAATTTAGAAGTATTCCATCAGATAATGAAATCATGTAAATTCAATCAGCTCGGTCATGTAAGATGACCAGTAATAGATTTAGCTTAGTCTAGGAATTAGTTCATCGTCTATTTAGTTGGGGGTAGGATTTTGCACCGAGTAAGGGCAGGGATGGCGTCTTCCCCATTAATTTAGGACCAGTCATTAATAACAATCACTGCACTCTAGAACTATGTAGCCAACAAAGAATAGTCACTCATCATATTAGTCTTGACTACCTCCCCGGAGTCACCCGTTATATTAGGCTTGGCTCCAACAAGGTGTCACCCTTTATGTTAGGCATGGCATCCTGGGTTCAGAGAGAAGGGTCTTTAACCATGGCACGGTACCGATACCCTTCCGACTGTGGTTATAGGTTGGACCCCAAAGAAGATAGAAGGGGCATGTCACTTAGATGACTACCTCCCGCAGTCTTAGTTTCAAATTTTGTCTTAGTAAAACAATTCATTTGAGGATTAACCCATTATACTAGGCTTGACTACTTCTCAGAGATCACCCATACTTTTCTCTTGTCCTATAGTGTCTTATACCATAGGTTGAAAAGTGAGAGATCCAGAGCACCCTTAGCAGTCTAGAATCAACCAGCAGCAGTAGACATAGCAGTGAATCCTCTTCATTGGAGGAAGATCCTTATCTTATTATGGCATTAGAATAGGTTTATTTTCAGTAGATGGAGTTAGTTGGGGACATGTCCCATTAAATCCACAGTTCAAATAAGTTTAGAGGCTTTTTAGACTAATGTATCAGTATTATGTATTTACTTTTAAGTATTTTAGATGTTTTGAACCGATAGCAAGATTTTGACTATTTTGTGCATTTATTAAATTATATTATACACTGCTCGGGTATAGATATCAGAAGATGGTTAGCTTCTGGTCCTTCAAGATCATAAGCACCATGTAACATTCCGATTCAAGAAAATTGGGGTGTTACAAACTTGGTATCAGAGCCTAAGTGTAACACCCCAATTTGCTGAACCAGAATATATGGTACTCATGACCTCGGGGGATGACAAGCTAACCCATGACTGATATCAGTACCTATATACTGCAAATCATGATATAATAATGTGGAATACATAGAACTGTAAGGACATCAGGTTTAACTGAATATAATCATATGGGTGAAAATACCTAAAACAACTCAATCTGAACCTAAATCTGAACATAAATCTAAAAGCCTCTAAATTATCTGAATAAGGAGTTGAAGGAACATGTCTCCAACTAACTCCGTAAAACTGAACTAAAGAAATAAATAAATGTATCAAATCATATTGTCCTCAAATCAATGAGGACTCACTGTGTCTCTGCGACTGGAATGCTACTGCTACTGCTGGGCTGGAGTTCGTGTCACTGAACCTATGGTGTAATATGAAAAGAAAGCACCATAGTCAAATGTATCAGTACATCTAGAGTACTGAGTATATGAGGAAAGTAGGCTGAACATAAAGGGTTTCATGCATGAACAACACTGACTGACTAATATGAATGTGGGAGTGCAAACACACATATATAGAAACTGGGACCATGAATATGTGATAGCATAACTTGTAAGCTAATACATGGTTTACTGATAACTGTCATGACTGGTAATGAAACTGATAACATAGACGACTGTATCTGACAGTCCTGTATATACTATAATCTGAAGAGTTCTCTAAGTTCTTTACCGAGACTGGGTAGCTATAGCTGACAATCCTAAAATCTATAACTGAAATTGTGGGAAGTAGTGTTTAACCGACACGAGCTATGTATGCCGTTATAGCTAATCTGGGGTCCAATATCTGCCCCAACTGGAAGGGCGTCAATACTGTACCAATGAGAATGGTGGGAACCCTAACCTGACGGGTTAAGCCACCTCATCAACCCTAATCTGATGGGTTAAGATGTCTCAACCTACGCTGGCTATGTAGTTCTGGAACATAAGGATTGCTACTAAGAATCACACATTGAATTGGAAGGTTAGTTCCCATCCTTGGGTTCACTCGGTGCTAACCTCTACTCCTATATAGAGGGACTGGACATTAATAACTGATTGTGTATGACTTAATATTACTGAATTCCGTTGACTGATGGAATGTTACTTATATCTGACAACTGACTAAGATCATGAGGTTTTCCTGAATCACATGACTGACTGAAGTCTATGGAATCATTGCTTGAGTTCGGATATCGTGAAATATGACATGGATCTAGTCATACAGCTATAGTTTTTGGTTACAAGTACACCCAGGACTTGATGGAAGGAAACTGACATGCATGACTGACTTGATCATAAGAGTAGAGTCCATAATATGTAATATCATAAGTGGGGATCTTATACTATGAAAGGTTATCAACAATGTATTGCATGGAAAGGATTTCACATCACATGGAAGTACTTGCATAATCTTAATATCATGTTTATTGCATAATCATATTGGAAACGCATACCAATAACATGAAAGTTCATGTCGATTGCATGGTTATCATACATCTTGTTCATAAGTAGGATTTGCAAGTAAACATAGCATCATCTTATAAGAATAGTTCATGAGTATTCCAACAACATTCTCAAGGCACATTAACAACATCGAAGTCATTGGAACGTAAGGGCATATCATGAATCCTTCACTTAGTCACAACTTAGCTATATTGCATGATTTCTAGTTCCTTAGGCATTTTATCAAACACCTTACATGCATATCTTAAGCATAGGTGAAATCATCAAATTATACATTATCAACAACCAAATTTACATATTTCCAACTCATATGATATCGTGAATTCACAAAAATATATAAAGATTCCATCTTGGGAATCACCCAATATCAACAACATGATCATTAACTCCCAACAATATAGAAATCATACTTTATAATGAAAAAGAGGAAAACAAAGAAGCATCAACATGGGTATGATCGTATCACCACAATTAACCAAGCTTTTGTATTTTAAAGATTGATTATTGAACTCCCTGGAAGAAAAGAATCCGTGGATGAAAACTACGCATACCTTAGAAGGAGGATTCTTGATGATTGACGAAGGAATTTCCTTGAAATCGGATCTTCAAGCTTAATTATGCAACCCTAGTTGTTTTTCTCCTTTAGTGCTCTTGGATGATGAGCTTTGAGATGAAAATAGGGTTGTAATATGTTTAGAAGCTATATATTTTGTACGGTTAAGTTTAGGGATGTGTAAGGAGTATTTAAAGACTTAATTACCTTTAAAATAACTCAAAACAGAGTGTTTTTGACACCTCGAATTGACTTAGGCGGCGCCCAAGTGATCGCCTATTCCTGGGTTGGGCGGCGCCTAACCAATCGCCTATGGTTGGGTTAGGCGGTGCCTAACCAATCGCCTATGCTTACTGCCTCTCACGAAAATTGGCATACCTTTTCAATCGGGTATTGTATTAAGGCTAAATTGGTATCGTTGGAAAGATAATTCGATTCTCTAGAATTTGCTGGGTCTAAATCAGCCAAAATACCATAGTAAAATTGAGTTATACTCATTCACAGATGACCCTTGGCAAATCAAACACTAAAACTTGATGGATTCAAAAACTCTTAGCTTGTATTACCTTAAGTGACTCATATGAACATGTTTAATGTATCATAAGCTATTCTATCACTAGGATATTCATTGTAAGTCATGTATGCAAATATGAATCACAGGATAAGAGATTTCATACGTACGAATACTTATTCACTTCCTAGCTTAGAAACATGCAGGGTATTATAATATCTCCCCCTTAGGAACATTCGTCCTCGAATGAGAATTTACTGAGAAGGGATACTAGACTATAGAACGTGAAATGAACATAAAGAATTGCAGCTTGATATCATGACTGACATGCTAAACATACTGAACTCATGCATATTTGATGCACGGACAACTAACACATAAATGCATGACTAAGTATGAAACGGTTAATAGGTACCAAGTTTATACTAGAAACATGAACGTGAAACTGAATAAAACTAAGGAGAACTGTTACCTTGATCTTGATCTGAATTGGCGGGGAAGAGGTGAGGATACTTAGTATGTATATCTGCTTCTGCTTCCTAAGTAGCTCCCTCATGAGACTGATTTCGCCAAAGAACCTTGACTAGAAGGACTTCTTTATTCCTCAATTTACGAGTCTGATAATCTAAGATGTTGATTGGAATATCTTCATAAGAGAGGTTATTATGAATTTCGATGCTCTGAATAAGGATGACAACTGTTGTGTGACCTATGGACTTCTTTAGCAAAGAGACATGGAAGACTGGATGGACTGAGGCTAGATCTGAAGGCAAGTCAAGCTCCTAAGCTAACTTGCCAAAGGGACAACGAATTTTGAAGGGACCGACATACCGGGGACTCAGTTTCCCTTTCTTGTCGAACCTCTTCACTCCCTTCATGGGAGAGATCTTAAGATAGACATAGTCATTGACCTCAAACTCGAGATCCTTTCTACGAACATCTACACAGGATTTCTGTCAGCTCTAAGCAGCCTAGAGTTTCTCTCTAATGAACTAAACTTTCTCTAAGGTGTCGAATACTAAGTCTGGACCTATGAATGAGGCCTCACTAAATTCAAACCAACCAATCAGAGATCTACATCTCCTACCATAGAGAGCTTTGAATTGAGCCATCTAAATAACAGAATTATAGCTATTATTGTATGCAAACTCAATCAAAGTAAAATGGTCGTCCCAACTTCCCTTAAAGTCAATTTCACACGTCCTTAGCATATCTTCAAGAGTCTGAATGGTCCTCTCTGCTTGACCATCTGTCTGAGGATAAAATGTTGTGCTAAGATGGACCTAGGTACCAAGACCCTTTTGGAATGCTTTCCAAAAGTGAGAAGTGAATTGGGTACCTCTATTTGAGATAATAGCTAGTGGAACACTGTGTAATCTATCTAACCCCCTGATATAGAGTTTGGGATAATCTTTGACGAAATAAGAAGTACGAACAGGAAAGAAATGAGATGACTTGGTCATTCTATCTATAATGATCCAGACTGAATCATGCTGATGAGGAGTTCTAGGCAAACCCATCACGAAGTCCATGTTATCTTTTTCCCACTTCCAAGTAGGAATGGTGAACTCTTGCATGTAGCCACTAGGTTTCTGATGCTCTATCTTAACCTGCTGACATGTAGAGCACTTAGCCACAAACTCTGCAATATCTCTCTTCATCCCACTCCACCAATAGATCTCCCGCATGTCACGATACATCTTAGTGGCCCCTAGATGAATAGTATCGCACACCATGAGCTTCTGCAAGTATTCGCTACCTCAAATCATCTACACCTGGAACACATAGACGATCCTGACAATGAAGAACACAATCTCCCCCTTGGGAGAAAACCTCAAATTTTTGAATCTAAACTAACTCTTTGAGATTGACAAGGATAGGTTCTCAGTCTTGTTTTTCTTTCACCTCAGAAACTAGAGATGGCTCTCAACTACTATGAAGACATACACCACCCTCTGAAGAATCGTCTAAGCAAATGCCTAGTCTGATAAGCTGATGGATCTCCTGAGCCATCTTTTTCTTACTGTCATCAACGTGAGAAATACTGCCCATGGAGGGTCGACTGAGAGCATCAGCCACAACATTGGCCTTGCTCGGATGATAAAGAACACTCATGTCGTAATCCTTCAAGATCTCTAACCACCTTATCTGGCGAAGATTGAGATCTTTCTAAAAAAAGACATAGTGGAGGCTTTTATGGTCTGTGAAGACATCTACTTGAACTCCATAGAGATAATGCCTCTAAATCTTCAAGGCAAAAACTACTGCTGCTAACTCAAGATCATGAGTAGGATAATTCTTCTCATGTGGCATTAACTATATGGAGGCGTAGGCTATGACCTTACCATGCTGCATGAGGACACAACCTAAACCCACTCTGGATGTATCACAATAGACTACAAAACCGTCTGAACAATCTGGAATAGTTAGAACTGGAGCGGAGGTGAGTCAAGTCTTCAACTCTTGAAAGCTCTCCTCATATGAACCTGACCACTGAACTTAATCTTTTTCTAAGTCAATCTGGATATGCGAGATGCAATAGAAGAAAATCCCTTGAAAAACCATCTATAATAGCCAGCCAAACCTATGAAACTCCTAATATCTGATGGAGATATGGGTCTGGGATAGTTTCTTACTGCCTCAGTTTTATGAGGATCTACTCTAATGCCATCACCAAAAAAATATAGCCAAGGAATGCTGCTGATCTTAGCCGAAATTGGCACTTGCTGAACTTAGCGAATAACTGGTGATCCTTGAGAGTCTGAAGAACAATCCTGAGATAGTCTGCATGATCACGCTCTGTTCGAGAATAGACAAGAATATCATCTATAAAGTCTATGACAAACATGTCCAAGTACTACTTGAACACATGGTTCATCAAATCCATAAAAGCTGTAGCGGCATTGGTAGGAACAAATGACATGACTAAAAATTTGAAGTGACCATACCCAGTACGGAAAACTGTCTTCAAAATGTCATATTCTCTAACTCTGAGATGATGATAGCCTAATTTAAGGTCTATCTTGGAGAAGTAACTGGCACCCTGAAGTTTGTTGAATAGATCAGCTATCCTGGGAAGAGGATATCTATTCTTGACTGTGACCTTATTGAGTTGACGATAATCAATACACATCCTGAGAGAACTATCTTTCTTGCACACGAATAACACTGGCGCACCCCATGGGAAAATGTTGGGTCTGATGAATCCCTTATCTAAGAGATTCTTCAACTGATCTTTCAGTTCCTTGACTTTTGCTGGTGCCATTCTATATGGCGGAATGGAAATAGGTTGAGTATCCAGAAGAAGGTCTATGCTGAAGTCTATTTCCCTTTCGGGAGGAATGCCTGAAAGATCTTGGGGAAAAATATCTGAGTGTTCATTAACAACAGGGACTATTTTGAGGCTTGGATATATAGAACTAGAATCTTTAACAGGCATGAGATGGTACACACACCCCTTAGAAATCATTTTCCTTTCCCAAAAGAAGGAAATAAGTTGACCCCTGAACGCTGAAATGCTACCCTTCAACTCTAGGATGGGCTTATTCAGGAACTAAAATTGAACGATCCTATTTCTACAGTCGACTGTGGCATAGCAAGAATAAAGCCAATCCATGTTGAGAATGACATCAAAATCTATCATCTCTATCTTCAATAAATCTTCTGACATAGATTTCTGAGATTTCATAACCGGGCAGTTCCTATATACCCGCTGGGCTATGATGGTTTTACCCACTGGGGTAGAGACTGAGAAGGGCTCTGCTAGGACTTTGGGACTGATTCTGAAATTGCCTGCTATGTATGAAGTAACAAAAGACAAGTATGCACCTGGGTCTAGTGAAGCATAAATACGAACATGGAAAATCTGGAACGTAACAGTAATGACATGAGGAGAATTTTCCTGATCCTGGTGGGATTGAAGAGCATAGAGTCTATTTGGGCGTTGCCCACTGGTAGCACTAGAAGTGGCACCCTACTGGTTCAGGTTACTGGACTGAGCTGTAGAATAATTTTATTGACCCTGAAGACTTGACTGCAGACACTCCCTAATCATGTGGCTAAGCTTGCCACAACCAAAACAGACATCACTACTGGCTCTAAAAATGCCCTTGTAGTTCTTACCATAGGTCTGGCGAAGGGGATTCGTTCGGGCAATGCTAACACTGCCCTCAAATTTATAGCTTTGCGCTTTGTTTCTATTGTCGTCTCTAAACTTCAGCACTGTAGAGCTGGCAGAGAAAGGAGCTAGAACAACTGACTTAGAGAGAAACTATGAACAGTTCCCTCCATCTGACTTGGGGTGAGGAAAGTAGAAATTACCTGACCTTGCTCTCTTGTTCTGCCTCTCCCTAGTCTTAAACTTCTACTCCTCTACTTGCTTGGCATGGGTCATGAGTCTTGCTGAGGTCACATCACCGATCATCATCGCAGACCTGCACTTATTTACCATAATATCATTCACCCCTGACACAAACTTGCTTATCTTAGCTCTATTGTCTGCAACCACATGAGGAGCATACCTGGCCAGCTGAGTAAATCTGAGAAAATACTCCCTTACCATCATATTCCCCGACCTGAGGTTGATATATTCAAGAACTTTGGCTTCTCTCAGCTCTTGGGGAAAGAATTTGTCTAAGAAGGCCATGAGAAATTCCTCTCACTCGATAGGGCCTATATTATCTAACCTCTTACACTTTCACTGTTTGTACCAATCATGAGCAATATCTTGTAACTGGTAGGCAGCTAAGTCAGAACTCTCTATAGAAGTAACAACCATGATGTCAATGACCTTCTGTACTTGGTTAATGAACTACTGAGGGTCCTCATCAGGCTTAGACCCATGAACAGATGGAGGGTTCATCCGGGTGAGGTCCAGAACCCTAGCTGCTTTGGGATTGGCCATTGGATTTGCCGAAATGAATGGTGGTTGTTCATCCTGTGCAGCCATGGACTGAGCAAGTGTGGTAAATACGGCTCTAAACTCCGCATGGGAAACATGTTCGCCTAAAGGATCTTCAGGATGAGAAGCTGGCTGGTTTTTTCTCTTCAGGGCCATGGTCAGGAATAAGAGAAGAATAGATTAGACTGAGAGTTTAACTTGTTATTATGCTCACTAGCATGACATGAATAATGAAGAAAGGGGACTATTCCTAAAACATCTTATAGCCTCCCGCATATAAATGTGGCGTGCAACACACGTATGTACAAGACTCTACTAGATGCGGCTTTCAGACTTCCTAGGACTCTACTGAACATTAGACTTTGATACCAAGATTGTTACACACCGATTTACTGAACCAGAATTCTCCACGATGCTCATGACCCCAAGGGACCACAAGCTTAGCCATGACTGATATCAGTACCTGTATAATGCAAATTATGATATAGTAATGCAGAATACGTAGAATTGTAAGGCCATAAGGTTCAACTGAATACAATTATGTGGGTGAAAATACCCAAAACAACTCAATCTGAACATAAATCTGAAAACCTCTAAACTATCTGAATAAGGATTTGAAGCGACATGTCTCCAACTAACTCCATAAAATTGAACTAAAGAAATAAATAAATATATCAAATCATATTGTCCTCGAATCAATGAGGACTCACTGTGCCTCTGCGATTGGAATGCTATCGCTACTGCTCGGCTAGAGCTCGTGTCTCAAAACCTATGGTATAACATAAAAAGAAAGTACCATAGCACAAGTGCATCAGTACATCTGGAGTACTGAGTATACGAGGAAGGTAGGCTTAACATAAAGGGTTTCATGCATTAATAACACTGACCGAATAATATGAATGTGGTAGTGCAAACATATATAGAAACTGGGATCGTGAATACGTGATAGCATGACCTGTTAGCTAATACATGGTCTACTAATAACTGTCATGACTAATACTTAAACCGATAACATGGACGACTATATCTAACAGTCCTGTATATACTGAAATCTGAAGAGCTATCTGAGTTCTTTACTGAGACTGGGTAGATATAGCTAACAGTTCTAAAATTTGTAACTGAAACTGTGGGAAGTAGTGTTTAACTGACATGCCCAATGAATGCCGTTATGGTCAAGTTGGGGTCAAATCTCTGCCTCGATTGGAGGGGTGTCAACACAGTGCCACGGGTTAGGACAACCTGTGAGTGACCCTTATCTGGCGGGTACTCAATGAGAATGGTGGGAACCATAAACTGACAGGTTAAGCCACCTCATCAACCCTAATATGACATGTTAATATGTCTCAACCTACGCTAGCTACATAGTTCTGCAAGACAAGGATTGCTTCTAAGAATCACACCTTGATTTGGCGGGTGACTTCCCATCCTTGGGTTCACTCGGTGCTAACCTCTACTCCCATCTAGAGCGACTGGATGTGAATAACTAAACCTGCATGACTTAATATTACTAAATTCCATTGACTGCCAAAATGTTACTGATATCTGACAACTGAATAAGTTCATGAGGTCTTCCTGAGTCACATGACTGACTAAAGTTTACGGAATCATAGCTTGAGTTCGGATATCATGAAACATGACATGGATATAGGCACACAATTATAGTTTTTGGGCACAAGTACCCCCAGGACTCGATGGAAGGAAACTGACATGCATGACTGACTTGATCATAAGAGTAGAGTCCATAATATATAATATCATAAGTAGGGATTTCGTACTATGCATGGTTATCAACAATGTATTGCATGGAAAGGTTTTCATATCACATGGAAGTACTTGCACAATCTTAATATCATGTTCATTGCATAATCATATTGGAAACAAATACCAATAACATGAAAGTTCATTTGGATTGCATGGTTATCATACATCTTATTCATAAGTAGGATTTCAAAGTAAACATAGCATAATATCATAAGAATAGTTCATGAGTATTCCAACAACATTTACAAGGCACATTAACAACATAGAAGTCATTGGAACGTAAGGGCATATCATGAATTCTTCACTTAGTCACAATTTAGCTATATTGCATATTTACAAGTTTCTTAGGTATTTTATGAAACACCTTACATGCACATCTTAAGCATTGGTGAAATCATAAAATTATACATCATGAACAATCAAATTTACATGTTTCCAACTAATATGATATAGTAAATTCACAAAAACATATAAGATTCCATCTTGGGAATCACCCAATATCAACAGCATGATCATCAACACCCAACAATATAGAAATCATACTTTATAATAAAGAAAAGGAAAATAAACAAGCATCAACATGGGTATGATCATATCACCAAAATCAACCAAGATTTTATATTTTAAAGATTTATTCTTGAACTCCACGGATGAAAGGAATCCGTGTATGATCCCTACGCATACCTTAGAAGGAAGATTATTAATTATTGATGGAGGAATTTCCTTGAAATCAAATGTTCAAGCTTAATTATGCAATCCTAGTTGTTTTTCTCATTTTGTGCTCTTGGATGATGAGCTTTGAGATGAAAATAGGGTTGTAATATGTTTAGAAGCTATATATTTCGTAGGGTAAAGTTTAGGGACGTGTAAGGAGTATTTAAAAACTTAATTACCTTTAAAATAACTCAAAACGGAGTGTTTTTGACTCCTTGAATTAACGTAGGCGGTGCCCAAGTAATCTTCTAAGCTTGGGTTTGGCGGCACCTAACCAATCGCCTATGCTTAGGTTAGGTGGCGCCTAACCAATCGCCTATGCTTACTACCTCTCACGAAAATGGGCATAATTTTTCTCTCGGGTATTGGATTAAGGCGATTGTTTTATTTAGAAAGATAATTCAATTCTCTACAATTTGGTTGGTATAAATAAGACAAAATACCACATTAACATCGAGTTATACTCGTTCAAAGATAACCCTTGCAAAATCAAACACTAAAACTTGATAGATTCAAAAACTCTTAGCTTGTATTACCTTATGTAACTCATATGAACATGCTAATACATCATAAGCTATCCTATCACTAGGATATTCATTGTAAGTCATGTATTCAAATATGACTCACAGGATAGGAGATTTCATACGTAGAAATACTTATTTAGTTCCTAGCTTAGAAACATGTGGGGTATTACACTAAGGTTCAATAGTGCCCTAGTGAGTTCGAAAAGACGTATCTAGTAGAGTCTTATACATGGGTGTGTTGCACACCACATTTATGTATAGGAGGCTATACGATTTTTTAGGAAAAGTTTCCCTTCTTTTATGTCTCAGATCATGCTATAATAAGGTCCTCTAAGAAAGTTATGTAGATTCTCCGCATGCTCCACTCTTGTCACCTCCACCTTACCTTAAAGGTAATAGAAATAATGAAGCTCAAAGTCCTAGAAATAGGGCTTTTTTAAAATATCCCTGCAAAAAATTCATTGGATCGCCCACAGGCTCAACAGTATTCTATCAGATCCTTTCTCAAAATCCTATAATAGCATATGACCTAGAGTTAGAAGCATGAACCCAGGAGTTAAGTAGTAGTAGAGTTTGAATATCATTGACCTTATCGAGTAGATTATGTATTCATGAGGATAGTTTTGAAAGAAGTAAGTCAGTACGCTTGAACATTACATGCAAGAATTTAACGTTATTGATCAAAAACTAAGTGTGAAGGTGTGGATATACATTAGGAGGTGTGATCCTAGTAGTTAATGAAGGAATTGAAGTAGATGATATGTTTAGAAAGATAAGCATGTGTCAAAAAAAAGTGCAGGTATGTGATAATGATGGAAGAAACAAAAG
This sequence comes from Capsicum annuum, assembly GCF_002878395.1. Classification (NCBI taxonomy): domain Eukaryota; kingdom Viridiplantae; phylum Streptophyta; class Magnoliopsida; order Solanales; family Solanaceae; genus Capsicum; species Capsicum annuum. The sequence goes on along the minus strand of NC_061122.1, from coordinate 112,013,980 downwards.
AATGTTAAGAATTTTATTTAATAAAATAGTATTAACAGTGAGTTTTTTACTTTCAAGTGCATACTTTCCGGATAAGTTTATCATTCATAATGCCCTATACTCTAGAGTAGATTGATTATAGTTTAGTTCAAAGTTTAGTGAAGTGTTCTCAGAATTATGGTGATGACTTGAAGCTAAAGAGGATAGTATAGTTTAAAGAGTGTAGAAGAAGTACTTCAGTTAAGTATAAGTTTCAGCATGAGTTACTCAGTAAAGAAAGCAAGTCAGTTTAGCAGTCAGATAGTTTGATCTGTGTAGTTTTTTTTTCATCTTTTCATTGAGTCATGTTATCTGAAATGTCAAGGAAAGATAACTATTCCTAGTTGGAAAGTCCTATTAGTTTTGAGATTAATTTAGTTCATGAGTTATGCATTAGTTTCAGATCTCTGAGGTTACGTTATAATCCAGTACATCGATACCTTATGCATCGCCTCAATATTTTTGTAAAGAAAGCATTCTTAGAGGAATATCGTTTCCTAATGGGGAGATACCCTGTGATTCCCAAATGTTTTAATTTTTTTAAACCCATTCAATTTCATGTTCAAAGTTTTTTCACAAAGCTAGCATCCGTTATCATTGCATAATCAGTTAAGCATTCAAAATTAAGTAAAGTCAAGTATCCAGGTATCAGATATGCATGTCCATTATGATAATTCAGCTTACGAGTAGCTTCAATTGTGTACTCCATGCATCATATATGCATGTTCTGTATGAAATCTTAGTATATCAGTATTTCCAGTCATATAGTCACATTTCTCATGTTCATGTCTAGTAAGTAAGCTTGGCCTGCTAGCATTCTCACTTAATCAGTCTCATTCGAGGACGAATGTTCCTAAGGGGGAGATACTGTAATACTCCACCCTTCTCCTAGTTCAAATTCGTCTATAGAACATCAAAGATCAAGCATCAAAGATGAATATATTTTATTCCATGGGAAAATTTTCAGATTTTGACTTTTTATCCCATGGAAAATTGAATCTTCTTTCCATCGATACCAAATTTTCCCAAATTCAATACTGGGATAATGAGTTATAGTCATTTTAGTGTGACAGTGTACCACCTTGTACTTTAGAGCCTCACGGAGCCAACTAGAATGGCAATTTTAAAAATCCAGTAAGCCTACGCGATTCACCGCATCGCGGTGGATTTCCATTTTGCAACAAAGGTGGCAACATAATTTCCACTGCGTTGCGCCAAGGTTTAGTTTCCCAATTATCTTATTTCCAATAGGTTGGCGTGATTTTGGCGCATCACGCCAGCATGTAAAATGGGATTTTTGCAGTTCCTGCTTTTAATTTCAAGGGCAAGACGATCTTTTTGATTCTCCTATATATACTCATTAACATGAGATTTCTCATTATTTCACCCAAATATATACTAGTTTTCCCTCATTTTTTTAAAGAACAACCATTAGGGTTCATAGCTCCTACCCAATTCATCAAGATTCCTCCATAAATATTTCAAGAAATATATGACAAGGTATACAGATGTCGATTCTTAGGTTCATTCCTTCCAAGAGGTTCAAGAATCCTTTTCAAAATTCAAAGATCTTATATTATGAGTTTTCATGATTCAAATGAATTGAAATTGAAGTTTATGTTATTATTGAGTCTTGATACATGATTTAGACTACCAATTTCTATAGTTGATTCTAGTATGTGATGAATTGTTTGACTCTCATGATAAACCCTGTTCAAGTTGCATGATATTGATGTATTCATGATAATTAAGTATAGAATCTGTGGTATAACCAAAGCATGCTCCCCATATGTTTGATAGAATGCCTAAGTAAAGAGAATAGTGACCTTTTTAGTATGTTAAGCAAGAAATCCCAAATTATTTGATAACTAGTGCATGCCTGGCGTTTGTTGAAATCCCTTAGGGAATATATTACAGTAAGTTGCATGAAATCTTTTCCATGTGTATTCCCTATTGAACAACTAGGAGGATTAGTATACAATCCATATACATTTATATGTTTATGAAATTCAATTGATTGACGAGATATCGTATTGATTGTCTTGTGAATAAAAGTCCATTGTCAGTAATCTCAGTACTAGTTCAATCCAGTCTCAGTATCAGCCTAATAGAGTTTTGTGTTTAGTTCGGGCCACTGCAGTATTCAGTATTCAGTAAAGCCAGTAAGTTACATAACTCAGTAGCATTCCGATAGAAAGTAGAATTGATGAGTATTCTATCAGATAATGGAAATAAGTAAATTCAATCATCTCAGTCAAGCAAGATAACCAGAAATAGATTCAACTATGTCTTGAATATTCTAGGAATCAGTTAAGTGTCTATTCAGTTGGGAGTAGGATTAAGCAACGAGCAAGGGCAAGGATGACAGTTTCCCTATTCTTTTTCGTAGAGTCATTAATAACAATCCCTGCACTCCAGAAATACATAGCCAGTACAGGATAAAGAGTCACCCATCATCTTAAGCTTGAATAACTCCCTAGAGTCACCAGTTAAATTAGGCTTGGTTCAAACCAGGTGTCACCCATTATGTTAGGTATGGAATCTTGGGTTCAGAGAGATGTGTCTTTAACTGTTGCATGTTACTGAAACCCTTCCAATTAGGATTACAGGTTGGACCCCAAAGAAACTGGAATGGGCATATCGGTTAGATAACTACCTCCCACAGTCTCAGTTTCTAATTCAGTCTTAGTTAAAAAATTTAGCTAAGGAGTCACCCATTATGCTACGCTTTACTAACTCTCAAAGAGCTCTCATTATATAGGCTTGATCTCAGATTCAAAAAATCATATTCATTATCAGCAAACTCAGAGATCACCCATAATATAGGCTTGATTTCAAATTTTGACAATCATATTCATTATCAGTAGACTCAGAGGTCACCCATTATATAGGCTTGATCTCAGATTCAGTTTATCAAGTATCAAGTATCATTACCAGTAAACAAAGAAGTTACTCGTTATATAGGCTTCATCTCAAATATATTAAATCAGTATCGGTATCAGCAAGATTATACATAAATCTCAATAGATTAAGTTATTCTATCTCTCAGTAGAAGTAAACTCAGTCATCAGTAAGTCAGTATTTAGAAAGCAATAGTTAGAGTTTGTATCCAGTATTATTGTGATTATAGTTTTAGTTTGTTTATTCATGCATATGTCCACATTTAGTACTCTAATGTTATTTAGTTAAGCTATGTTCTTGCATAATTCCTTTCATTTAGCCTAACGTCATCTAGTATACCAGTACATTCAATGTACTGACACATAATTTTAACTTTCACTATGATGTCTTATCTCATAGGTTCCGAAGTGCGAGATCCAGAGCACCCTTAGCAGTCCGGACTTAGTCAGCAGCAGTAGATATAGCAGTGAGTCCTCTTCTTTTGAGGATGATACTTATTTTACTATGGCATTAAAATAAATTTATTTTTTGTAGACAGTTAGTTGGGGAGACGTCTAATTAACTCCACTAATCAGATAAGTTTGGAGGCTTTTTAGACAGATGTATCAGTATTCTATTTTTAGTTTTTAGTATTTTAGATTTTTTGAACCTTATAGAAAGCTTTCATAAGTTTTTTTAATTTATTATATTATATTATTTAGTGCTTAAGTAAAAATATCAGTAGATGGTTAGCTTGTGGTCCTTCGGGATTATGAGCATCGTATGGAGTTCCGATTCAGAAAAATTCGGTCTTTACAAACTTGGTATCAAAGCCTAAAGTTCAATAGTGTCCTAGGAGGTTTGGAAAGATGCATTTAGTAGAGTCTTTTGCATGGGTGTGTTGCATGCCATATTTATGTACAGGAGGTTATAAGATGTTTTAAGAAAAGTTTCTCAGATCGGGCTATAGAAAGGTCCTCCAATAAATTTATATAGATTATTAGCATGCTAAACTGATGTCAAATCCACCCTACCTTCAACGTAATAGAAACAATGAAGCTCAAAGTCCTAGAGATAGGGCTTTCTAAAATCATCCCTGCAGACAGATAAGGGATCACCCACAGGCTTAGCAATATTCCATCAAGTCCTTTCTCAAAATTCTATGATAGCATATGACCTAGAATTAGAAGCTTGAACCTAAGAGTTTAGCAGTAGTAGAGTTGGAATTGCATCAACAATATCGTGAAAATTATATGTTGATGAAGATAGTTGTATAAGAGGTAAATTAGTAGGCTTGAATAGTACATGCAAGAATTTAAGGTTATATATCAGAAACTAAGTGTGAAATTATGGATGTGAGTTATGAGGTGTGATCCTAGTACTTGATTAAGGAACAAAAGCAGATGATGTGTTTTGCGAGATAAGGATTTGTCGAAAAGGAGTGTAGGTATGTGATGATGATGGCAGAAACTAAAGAATGTTAAGAGTTTTATTCCTTATGATAGTATAATAGTGATTTTTATACTTTCAAGTACAGTCTTTCCGGAAAAGTTTATCATTTATATGCATTATTATTCCCCAGAATCTAGAGTACATTATTGTAGTTCAGTTTAGTGTTTAGTAAAGTGTTTTCAATCTTATAGTGATGACTTGAAGCTAAACATAAGAGTATAGTTTAAAGAGTGCAGAAGAAATACTTCAGTTAAGTATAAGTTTCCATATGAGTTAGTAAGTAAAGTCAGCAAGTCAGTTTAACAGTCAGACAGTCAGATCTGTGTAGTTTGTTTTCTCATATTTCCATCTAGTTATGCTATCTGAAATCTCAAGGAAAGATAACTATTCCCATGTGAAAAGTTCTAGTAGTTTCAAGATAAGTTCAATTCATAAGTCATGCATTAGTTTCATCTCTCCGAGGTTTAGTTATGACCCAATTAACAGGTTCCTTGTGCATCGCCTTAATATTTTGGTGAGGTAAGCGTTCTAAGAGGGACATATTTTCCAAAAAGGGAGATACCCTATGATTCCCAGATATTTTCAATTCTTTAAACCCATTCAGTTGAATGTTTAGATATTTTTCACAAAGCTATCATCCGTTATCATTTAATAATCTGCCAAACATTCAAAAGTCAGTTTAGTCAAGTATGTATGCATCAGATATGCATGTCAATTATGAGAATTCAACTTATAAGTAGCTTCAGTCATGTATTCCATACATCAGATATGCATGTTCAGTATGAAATCTTAGTATAACAGTAGTTCCATTCACATAGTTATGTTTCTCATGTTCATGTCCAGCAAGTAAGTTCAGCCTAATAGTATTCTTAGTTTAATCACTCTTATTCGAGGACAAATGTTCCCAATGGGGATATACTATAATACTTTACCCTTTTCCTAGTTCAAATTTATCTCTAGAACATCAAAGATCTTTCTTCAAAGATAAATATATTTTATTCCACGTGAAATTTTTATTATCTTGACTTTTAATCCTGTGGGAAATAGAATAATCTTTCCATCGATACCAAGTTTTCCAAAATCCGACACACGGGCGAAGGGTTAGGAACATTTTTGTGAGACGGTGTACCACCTGGTACTTTAGCACTTCGTGGAGCCAGCCAAAATGGTTATTGTAAAAATCCACAAAGCCCCTATGATTCTACTGCATCGCGGTGTCTTTCCAGTTAGCAACCATAGTGGCAACACGATTTCCACCGCATCATGCCAAGGCTCAGTTTCCCAATTGTCCAATTTCCAGTATGTTGGCGCGATTATGGAGAGTCGTGCCAGTATGTAAAATCAACATTTTTCCTTTTCCCGATTTTAATTCCAAGGGAAAGACGGTCATTTTTATACCCCTACATATACTCTTTAACATGAGATTTCTCATTATTTTACCCAAATATACTAGTTTTCTCTCAATTTTCTTAAAAAACAACCATTAGGGTTCATAGCTCAAGACCTAAGTCATCAAGATTCCTCCGTAAATCCTCCAAGAATCATATAACAAGGTATGCAGTTGTTGATGCTTGTGTTCCTTCCACATAAGAAGTTCAAGAATCCTTTTCTAAATTCAAAGATCTTATATTTATGAGTTTTCATGATTCACATGAATTGAAATTGAAGTTCATGTTATTATTGAGTCTTAATTCATGATTTAGACTATCAATTTCAAGAGTTGATTGTATTATGTGATGAATAGTATGACTTTCATGATAAACCCTCTTCATGTTGCATGATATTGATATATTCATGATAATTAAGTATAGACACTGTGGTGTAAGTAAGGCATGCTCCCCATATGTTTTATAGAAAGCTTAAGTAAAGAGAATAGTGCCCTCTTTAGAATATTAAGCATGAAATTCCCAATTATGTGATAACTAGTGCATGCCAAGTGTTTGTTGAAATGCCTTAGTGAATGTATTATTATAAGTTGCATACATTCTTATCCATGTGTATTCCCTATTCAACAGCTACGAGGTATTAGTATGCATTCCCTGTACATTCACATGTTTAAGACATTCAAGTTAGTGATGAGATATCGCATTGATTGTATTGTGAATGAAAGTTCATTTTCATGATACTCAAGTATGGTCCTGTCTTATTTATTTATGCTATCGAGTCTTGGGGGTATTTATACCCAAAAATTCAGCAGCATTTCTAGAGCCGAGTCAATCTCAAGATAATTTTAGTCGTTGTATGATCAGTAGAATTTAGCAAGTATAGAACTTAGGAAAATTCAGTAATCTCAGTACTAGTTCAATCCAGTCTCAGTATAAGTCTAACCCAGATTTGAATTTAGTTCTGACCACATTAGTATTCAGTATTTAGTTTAGATTTCAGTAAAGGTCAGTAAGTCAGATAACTCAGTATCATTGTGACAAAAAGTAAAATTCAAAAGTATTCCATCATATAATGAAATCAAAAAAATTCAATCAGCTCAGTCAAGCTAGATGACCAGTAATAGATTTAGCTTAGTCTAGGAATCAGGTCAGTATCTATTCAGTTGAGGGTAGGATTCAGCATCGAGCGAGGGCAGGGATGATGTCTTCCCTATTATTTTAGGTAGAGTAATAATAACAATCCCTCCACTCTGAAACTGTGTCTCCAGCACAGGATAAAGAGTCACTTGTCATATTAAGCTTGACTACCTCCCCGGAGCCATCCGTTATATTAGGCGTTGCTCAAACAAGGTGTCACCCGTTATATTAGGCATGGCATCCTACTTTCAGAGAGAAGTGTCTTTACTTATGTCACGTTACTGATACCCTTCCAACTAGGGTTAGAGGTTGGACCCCAAAAAATCTAGAAGGGGTATGTCGATTTGCTGGCCACCTTCAACAGTCTTATTTTATGATTCAGTCTAGTAAAAGAATCAGCTGAGGGTTACCCGTTATTCTATGCTTAACTACCTTTAAGAGATAACCCATTATGTAGGCTTGATCTCAAATTGAGAAAATCATATTCATTATTAGTAAACTCAGAGATCACGCATTATATAGGATTGATCTCTGATTTAGAAAATCATATTCATTATCATTAGACTCAGAGGTCACCTGTTATATAGGTTTGATCTCAAATTTACTTTATGAAGTATCAGGCACTATTAACATTAAACTTAGAGGTTACCTATTGTATTGGCTTAATCTCAGATAGAATAAATCAGTATCAGTATCAGCGAGATTAGGCACCAATCTCAATAGACTCATTTAGTCTATTTCTCAGTATCAGTAAACTCAAACATCAGTACTAGTAGACTCAGTCCTCAGTAAGTTAGTATTCATTAACCAGCATTTAGAGTTCGTGTCCAATGTTACTGCAATTCCTATTTTCTTTGTACTTTCATGAATATGTCCATATTAAGTACTCTGATTTTATTCAGTTAAGTTATGTTCATGAATCAGCCGTAGCATTTAGTCTTACCTCATCTAAAATACTAGTACATTCAAAGTACTGATGTATATTTTTCTCTTGCACTATGGTGTTTTATACCATAGGTTCAAAAGTATGAGATCCAAAGCACCCTTACAACTCTAGACTCAGCCAGTAGCAATAGACGTAGCAGTGAGTCCTCTTCATTTGAGGATGATCTTTATTTTTTTATGAAATTAGACTCAGTTTATTTTTAGTAGACAGAGTTAGTTGGGGACATGTCCCATCAACTCCATAGTTCAAATATTTTTAGAGGCTTTTCACACATTATATCAGTATTTTATTTTTACTTTTGAGTATTTTAGATTTTTTGAACCATATAACAAGTTTTCCACATTTATTATATTATATTATGTAGTGCTCAAGTACAGATATCAAAATATGGTTAGCTTTTAGTCCTTGGGGATAATAGGCACCGTGTGGCATTCCATCTCCAAAAAATTAGGCCGTTACAAACCTTGTATCAGAGCCTAAGGTTAAATAGTGTACTAGGGAGTCTGAAAGATATAACTAGTAGAGTATTGTGCATTGGTGTGTTGTGCGCCACATATATGTACAACAGGCTATAAAATGTTTTAGGAAAAGTTCCCCTTTATTCATGTCTCAGATCGTGCTATAGAAAGGTCTTCTAATAAAGTAATGTAGATTCTCAGCATGCTCCACTCATGTAAACTCTACCTTACTGTTAAGGTAATAAAAACAGTTAAACTCAAAGTCCTATAGATAGGGCATTTTTAGACCATCCCTGCAGACAGTTATGGGATCGCCCACAAGCTCAGTAATATTCTATCAGCTCCTTTCTCAAAATCCTATGATAGCATAAGACCTAGAGCTAGAAGTATAAACCCAGGAGTTTAGCAGTAGTAGAGTTGGAATAGTGTTAACCATATCGAGTAGATTATGTATTCATGAGGATAGTTGTATAAAAGGTAAATCAGTAGGCTGAAATAGTACATGCAAGAATTTAAGGTTATTGATTGAAAACTAAGTGTGAAGGTGTGGATGTTCGTTAAGAGATGTGGTCCTAATAGTTGATAAAGGAATAGAAACATATGATGTGTTTATCAAGACAAGCACATGTCGAAAAGGGTAATCTAAAGAATGTTAAGAATTGTATTCCCGAAAATAGTATTAATAGTGTGTTTTTTACTTTCAGGTGAAGACTTTTTGGATAAGTTTATCATTCATGTGCATTATGATGCCCCATACTCTAAAGTAGATTGATTGTAGTTCAGTTCAGAGTTTAGTAAAGTGTTCTCAGATGTATAGTGATGACTTGGCCGTAAAAAGGATAATATAGTTGAAAGAGTAGAGAACAAGTACTTTAGTTAAGTATTAGTTTCAGCATGAGTTAGTCAGTAAAGCCAGCACGTCAGTTTAGCAGTCAGACTGTCCAATCTTTGTAGATTGTTTGCTTATCTTTCCATCTAGTCATGCTATCTGAAATATCATGGAAAGATAACTATTCCCAGTTGGAAAGTCCTAGTAGTTGCGAGATTAGTTCAGTTCATGAGTTATTCATTAGTTTCAGCTCTCTAAGGTTCAGTTATGATCCAGTTCATAGGTGTCTTATGCATCGCCTAGATATTTTTGTAAAGAAAGCATTCTTAGAGAGACATAGTGTCCTAAGGGGGAGATACCCAATAATTCCCAGATGTTTTCATTTTTTTTTAACCCATTCAGTTTCACATTCAGAGGTTTTTCACAAAGCTAGCATCCGTTATCATTGCATAATCAGTCAATCGTTGAGAAGTCAGTTTAGTCAATTATCCATGTATCAGATATACATCTCTATTATGATAATTCAGCTTATGAGGAGCTTCAGTCGTGTATTCCATGCATCAAATTTGCATGTTCAGTATGAAATATCAGTATATCAGTAGTTCCAGTTATGTAGTCATGTTTCTTATGTTCATGTCTAGCAAGTAAATTGAACCTGCTAGCATTCTCAACTTAATCAATCTCATTCAAGGACAAATGTTCCCAAGGGAGAGATATTGTAATACCCCACCCTTCTTCTAGTTTAAATTCATCTATAGAACATCAAAGATCTAGCATCAAAGATAAATTTATTTAAATCCATATGAAATTTTTAAGATTTTAACTTTTTATCTCGTGGGAAATTGAATATGCTTTCCATCGATACAAAATTTTCCCAAATCCGACACTCTGGTGAAGAGTTAGAGCCATTTTAGTGAGATAGTGTACCACCTGGTACATTAGTGCATCGCAGAGCAATACAAAATGGCAATTGTTAAAATCCAGTAAGCCTTCATGATTTCACTACGTTGTGGTGACTTTCCAGTATGCAACCAAAGAGGCAACGGAACTTCCACCGCATCGCGCCAAGGCTCAGTTTCACAACTGTCCAATTTCCAGTTATGGATTTTAATTCCAAGGGAAAGACGGTCATTTTTCTACCCTTATATATATTCTTTAACATGAGATTTCTCATTATTTCACCCAAATATACTAGTTTTCACTCTATTTTCTTCAAGAACAACCATTAGGGTTCATAGCTCAATACCCAAGTCATCAAGATTCCTCCGTAAATTTTTTGAGAATCATATAACAAGGTATGCATATGTTGATTCTTGGGTTTGTTCAACCAAAGAAGTTTAAGAATCCTTTTCTAAATTTAAGGATCTTATATTTATGATTTTTCATGATTCATATGAATTGAAATTGAAGTTCATGTATCATTGAGTCCTAATTCATGATTTAGACTACCAATTTAAAGAGTTGATTCTAGTATGTGATGAATTGTATGATATTCAAGATAAACTTTCTTCAAGTTGCATGATATTAATGTATTCATGATAATGAAGTATAGAACTTGTGGTATAACGAAAGCATGCTCCCCATATGTTTGATAGAATGCTTAAGTAAAGAGAATAGTGTCATCTTTAGTATGTTAAGGATGAAATCCCCAATTATTTGATAACTAGTGCATGCCAAGCGTTTATTGAAATACCTCAGTTAATGTATTATGATAAGTTGTGTGCATTCTTATCCATGTGTATTACCTATTTAATCACTATGAGGTTTTAGTATGCATTCCCTAAACATTTACATGTTTAGTACATTCAAGTGATTGACCAGATATCATATTGATTATGTTATGAATGAAAGTCCACTGTCATGATACTCAATGATGTGTGAGCAGATGCTAAGCAACATTTGTTATATTTTATCATTTTATCTTTGATTTTGCAGTAGAAGCCAAGATTCAAGAGAACCAACAAGGATGGAAGAAAAAGATTTTAAATATGAAGAAAATAGAAGAGAAGTGTGGCTGACGACATTCCTGTTAAGTCATCAACACTTTGATAATTAATCTGCTTCATTGTCAGCCTTAGACCGAGATTGATTTTCGAGTGAAGTTCGTGATGACTTTCTTGATAAGTCATAAACATTGTGATAAGTTATCACAGACACCGTCAACATTTGACAGAGAATGGACCTCGGCTGAAAGTTGTGATGGCATTTCCTGATAAGTCGTCAAAGAGTTGATAAGCTGTTAGGTTTCATCATCAACCCTAAGCAGGAAGTGCTAAAATTGAAGATGGAGCTGATGACATTTGTGACAAGTCATCAGACTCCTGATAAGGTGTAAAGAATGTCATCAGTTAATCCGAGAAATTTTTGAACTCTGTGATTTTGGGTAAACTATTTAAAGCATAGTTTAGGGTTTTCTAAAGGGGGATGAACCTGTTTTGGGACATAGATATTTGGTTATTTTTCTCTCTGGTTTCTTGGTTTAAAAAATAATTGACTTTGATGAGATTTTCATCAATATTTTGAATATTTCTATTGTGATCTAATCTGAGAATCCCTAGTTAATATTCATCATGTTGTAAGTTCATATTTCAAATTATAAATACATCCAGTTGTTTCTCTTGTTACATTATGAGTGGCTAAATCTCTTTAACCCGAATTATGGGATCTATGGGTTAAGTCTTGGTAAGATGCTATACGTTTATGATTCCAAAGGTAATAGGACTCCTTGATAATTTTGAGACTTAAATTATTGTCTATAGGTTGCAAACAATAGATAGAACCTGCTTTGATTTTCTTGAGATAAGAAATCAAATATAGTACGAAGTCAATTATTAACATGGAATTGGAAACACTAAAATACCATTTAATAATTGACGTTGTAACAAGGTTGATATTAACCTGAGGTGAAGTCTAGTTTGTAAATATAAATTCCCTAATTTTGAGAGGACTAGGTAGATAAATGCTTAAGTAGGTCGAGATACATTTATGCATATCTTCAATAAAGATAATCTATTGTTCTACCTACTGTGAGAATCTTGAATCACTGTTAGCATCTGTCTTGTACTAAAACCTATAATGAGCATAATTCTGGTTTTCCATATACTCCTGGTTACAAACACTGAAACTAAAGTGACAAACAACTGTTGGTTAATCTCTAAAACCCCAATTTTATCTTTTCGTATCACCTGTTTGAATTTAACTTGTAGCTTTAGTTTCAAAATAGCCACTCACAATGTTCCCTGTGGATTTGACCCTAACTCTAAAGTTGGGTAAATATATTGACGATGACCGCCTTGCACTAAATTAACGTGTAAGTTAAGTGTTATCACTAGAGTATGATCCTGTCTTATTTATTTATGCTCTCGAGTCTTGGGGGTATTTATATCTAAAAATTTTACTACGTGTCTTAAGCCTACTCAGTCTCAAGATAATTTCAGTCGAACTATGATTAGTCGAATTCAGCTAGTGCAGAACTGAATAAAATTTAGTAATCTCAGTACTAGTTCAATCCAGTCTCAGTATTAGTCTAACCTAGTTTCATATTTAGTTTGGACCGCAGTACTATTTAGTATTCATTTCAGATTTTAGTAAAGCTCAGTAAGTTACAAAACTCAGTAGCATTCTAACAGATTGTAGAATTCAGAAGTATTCCATCATATAACGTAATCATGTAAATTGAATCAGATTAGTCAAGCAAATGTCCAGTAACATATTCATCTCAGTCTAGAATAGTCTAGGAATCAATTCAGTCTCTATTTAGTTAGGAGTAGGATTCAACACCGAGTGAGGGCAGGGATGATGGCTTCCCCATTATTTTAGTCAGAGTCATTAATAACAATATCTACACTCTAGAACTACGTAGCTAACGCAGGATGAGGAGTCATATTAGGCTTGACTACCTCCCATGAGTCACTTATTATATTAGGCTTGGCTCCAACTAGGTGTCACCCGTTATATTAGGAGTCGGATCTTGGGTTAAAACAGATGTGTCTTTATATATGGCATGGTATTGACACCCTTCCAACTGGGTTTAAATGTTGGACCCCAGAAAAGGTAGAAGGGGCATATCAGTTAGATGACTACCTACCATAGTCTCAGTTTCAAATTCAGTCTTAGTAAAAGAATTTAGCTGAGGAGTCACCCATTATACTAGGCTTTACTACCTCTCTAACATCACCCATTATATAGGCTTGATCTCAGATTTAGACAATCAGATTCATTAACAGTAGACTCAGAGAGCCCCCGTTATATAGGCTTAATCTCGTATTCAGACAATTATATTCATTATCAGTAGACTCAAAGGTCACCCGTTATATAGGCTTGATCTCAGATTCAATTAATCAGGTATATTGCATCATTACTATTAAACACAACGATCTCTCATTATATAGGTTTATATCAGATATAATAAATCAGTATCAGCATCAACAAGATTAAAAATCAATCTTAATAGACTCATTTATTCTATCTCTCAATATTAGTAAACTAAGATATCAGTACTAGCAGATTCATTCTTCAGTAAGTTATTATTCATAAACCAATATTTAGAGTTCATATCCAGTGTTATTGCGATAGTAGTTTTTGTTCGTGCTTTCATGCATATTTCCACATTCAGTACTCTCGTGTTATTCAGTTAAGCTATGTTCATACATAAGCCCTTGCATTCACCCTTACCTCATCTAGCATACCAGTACATTCAAAGTACTGACGTATACTTTTATCTTGCCCTACAGTGTCTTGTACCATAGGTTCCAAAGCACAAAATCCAGAGCACCCTTATCAGTCTAGACTCAGTTAGCAACCGTAGACGTAGCAGTCAGTCCTCTTTATTTGAGGATCATCCTTATTTTACTATGACTCAGTTTATTTTTAGTAGATGGAGTTAGTTGGGTACATGTCCATCAACTACACAGTTCAAACAAGATTAGAGGCTTTTAAGATAGATTTATGCGTATTCTATTTTTATTTTTGAATATTTTAGATGTTTTACACCTTATAGCAAGTTTTCGCCAGTTTTCCACTTTTATTATATTATATTTTGCAGTGCTTAGGAAATTATATTAGTAGATGGTTAGCTTGTGGTCCTTCAGGATCATGAGTACCATGTGGTATTCCGATTCCAGAAAATTGGGGCATTACAAACTTGGTATCAAAGCCTAAGGTTAACAATGTCCTAGGGCATCTGAAAAGACGTATCTAGTAGAGTCTTGTGCATAGTTGTGTTGTGCACCATATTTATGTATAGGAGGCTATAAGATGTTTAAGATAAGTTTCCCTTCTTTCATATCTCAGACCGTTCTATAGAAAGGTCCTCTGAGAAAGTAATGTAGATTCTCAGCGTGCTCCACTCATGTAAAATCCACCTTACCTTTAAGGTAATAGAAATAGTAAATCTCAAAGTCCTAGAGATAGGACTTTATCAGATAATCCCTGTAGACAGTTATGGGATTGCCTGCAGGCTCAGCAGTATTTCATCAGATCCTTTCTCAAAATCCTATGATAGCATATGACCTAGAGTTCGAAACATGAACCCATGTGTTTTGCCATAGTAGTGTTGGAATAGCGTTAACCATATCGTGAAGATTATGTATTCATGAGGATAGTTATAAAATAGGTAAATCAGTAGGCTTAAACAGTGCATGAAAGAATTTAAGGTTATTGATTGAAAACAAAGTGTAAAGGTGTGGATGTGGGTTAGGAGGTGTGATCCTAGTAGTTGATATAGGAACAGAAGAAGATTATGTGTTTAGAGAGACAGGCATGTATTGAAAAGTGTTGTTGGTATATGATGATGACGGAAAACACTAAAGAATGTTAAGAATTGTATTCCAGGAAACAGTATTAATAGTGACTTTTTTACTTTTAGGTGCAGACTTTCCGGATAAGTTTATCATTCATGTGCATTATTATGCCCCAGACTCTAGAATAGATTAATTGTAGTTCAGTTCAAAGTTTAGTAAAGTGTTCTTAGACTTATGGTGATGACTTAAAGCTAAAGAGGAGAGTATAGTTGAAAGAGTGAGGAAGAATTACTTCAATTAAGTATAAGACTCAGCATGATTTAGTTAGTAAAGCCAGCAACTCAGTTTAGCAATCAGACAGTCAGATCCACGTAGTTTGTTTTCCTATCTTTCTATCTAGTCATGCTATCTGAAATCTCAAGTAATGATAACTATTCTAAGGTGGAAAGTACTGGTAGTTGCAAGATTAGTTCAGTTCGTGATTCTAGCATTAGTTTCAGATCTCCGAGGTTCAATTATGATTAAGTTCATAGGTGCCTTATGCATCACCTTAATATTTTGGTGAAAAAGCATTCTTAGAGAGAAATAGTATCCTAAGAGCGAGATACCCCATGATTCCGAGATTTTTTCAATTATTTAAACCCATTTAGTTGTATGTTCATATATTTTTCACAAAGCTAGCATTCGTTTTCATTGAATAATTAGTCAAGCATTCAAAAGTCAGTTTAGTCAAGTATCCATGCATCAGATATGCATGTCCATTATAGAATTCATCTTATGAGTAGCTTTAGCCATGTATTCAATGCATCAGATATGCGTGTTCAGTACGAAATCTCAGTATATCAACAGTTTCAATCATATAGTCATGTTTCTCATGTTCACATCCCGCAAGTAAGTTCAGCGTACTAGTATTCTAAGCTTAATCAGTCTCATTCGAGGATGAATTTTCCCAAGGGAGAGATATTGTAATACCCCACCCTTTTCATAGTTCAAATTCGTCTCTAGAAAATCAAAGGTCTAGCTTCAAAGATGAATATGGTTTAATCCATGTGAAATTTTAAGGATTTTGGCAACAGTAGTATTCTATAGTTAGTTCATATTTCAGTAAAGCTTAGTAAGTTAAAAAAACTCAGTAGCATTATAGAAAGTAGAATTCAGAAGTATTTTGTCAAATAACGGAATCAAGTAAATTCAATCATCTAAGTTAAGTAAGATGACCAGTAACAGATTCAGCTCAGTCTAGAACAATCTAGGAATTAGTTTAGTGTCTATTCAGCTGGGAGTAGGATTTAGCACCAATCAAGGGCTGGGATGACAGTTTCCTTGTAATTTTAGATAGAATCATTAATAACAATCCACGCACTCCAGAACTATGAAGACAGCACAGGATGAGGAGTCACCCATCATTATAGGCTTGACTACCTCCCCGGAGTTACCTGTTATATTATGCTTGTCTCCAACCAGTTTTCACCTGTTATATTAGGCATGGCATCCTTGGTTTAGAGAGATGTGTCCTTACCTATGGCAGGGTACTTTCACCTTTCCAACTGGGGTTACAGGTTTGACCCCAAAGAAGCTAGAAAGGGAATATCATTAGATGACTACCTCCCACAGTCTCAATTTCAGATTCAGTCTCAGTAAAAGAATTCAGCTAAGGAGTCTCCCATTATAAAAGGCTTGACTACCTCTCAGTGATCACCAGTTATATGTAATTGATCTTAGATTTAGACAATCATATTTATTATTAGTAGGCTCAGAGATCACCTATTATATAGACTTATCTCAGATTCAGACAATCATATTAATTATTAGTAGACTTAGAGGTCACCCATTATAGAGGATTTATCTTAGATTAAGTTTATAAAGTACCAAGCATCATTACTAGTTAACTCAGAGGTCACCTATTAGTAGGCTTTATCTAAGATATAATAAATCAGTATCAATATCAGCAAGATTAGACATCAATCTCAATAGAGTCAGTTATTCTATCTCTCAGTATTAGTAAACTCAGACATCAGTACTAGTAGACTCAGTCATCAGTAATTCAGTATTCAAAAACTAGGATTTAGATTTTGTATCCACTGCTATGCATATGTCCTCATTCAGTACTCTCATGTTATTCAGTTAAGCTATGTTCATGCATAATCCCTTGTATTTATCCTTACCTCATCTAGAATACAAGTAAATTCAAAGTATTGATGTATATTTCTCTCTTGCACTATGGTGTCTTATAACATAGGTTTAAAGCGCTAGATCCAAAGCACGCTTAGCAATCCATACTCAGTTAGCAGCAGTAGATGTAGCAGCGAGTCCTCTTCATTCGAGGATGATCCTTATTTTATTATGGCATTAGACACAGTTTATTTTTAGTAGACAGAGTTAGTTGGGGACATGTCCCATCAACTCCATAGGTCAGACAAGTTTTGAGGCTTTTCGAACAGATGCATCATTATTAAGTTTTTAGTTTTTAGTATTTTAGATGTTTTGAAACTTATGGAAAGTTTCCACTAGTTTTCAGCATTTATTATATAATATTATGCTGTGCTCAGGTATAGATATCAGTTGAGGGTTAGCTTGTGGTCCTTTCAGATAATGAGCACTGTGTGGCATTTCGATTCCTAATAATCCAGGCATTACAGCTTTCTTCCCACAGTCATACTTATATTTCAAATAGATTTACCTCATGCGCCAACCACATTCACCTCTTCTGCATTCATAGTTGGAATCTATTTGTAAGTAATCCTATCTCAGTCCTTAATTGTGCTACATCATGATCAATCATATCATCTAGGGCTCTAGGCTCAGTGGAAGCGCCAATAGCTTAATGTCATGACCAAAACAAGCGCATAGTTATGTTGTGTATCTAACACCTACCATTGGTAGGATACCACTCCTTTTTTCTAACAACTTAAGAAAAATAGATATCAAAGTAGAATCAAACAACACCAATAATAGATATATATCTATATATATATATATATATATATATATAAATAGGATTTATATATATATATATATACGTGAAATCAAGAGAAAAAATACGAGTTAAATATAATGACCAAAACAACCCCACACTTGTCCATAATTCCTCAAAAACCAGAATACCAAATTAGGTAGGGACAGTCCCCTAACAATGAGAATAAACTTTTCAATTACCAAAATTTTAAAAGAAAATAAGGAAATGGCAAAGCTTTCTGAAAGATGGAGGCTCACCAATTCATAACAACTCAACAGACAAATTCATCACCCAACTTTTCAAAGAGGTAATAGTAAAGTCTTTTGTTCCTACATCATGAAATGATGTAGTATCCTAGGACGGTTTGTGGGATAAGCACTCGTATGTAACTAAAGTGAATGGGATAAAATATTGCCAATGGCAAAAAAGTCCAAATCATATGTGCATCATTTATATTTATGTATAGGATGATAGGGTAGGGAAGAGGATCCATTAACATGAAAATTTAAAAATTTTAACCTGACCTATGTTTCTCCATTCGTCCTAACAATACTTATGAGATGTATTGGTTTAGTTTTCTTACCAAAATGGCTCCAGTGCATGCTAGCCATAAAAAATAAGGAAATCTGCGAAAGAGATACCGAAACAAAGGTAATTACAATTCCTATATATATATATATATATATATATATTGTGTGCATAAAGAACTTGGGTCATAAAGATCACCACACCGGCAAATATGGTTTCCAGTTGTAGTCCCCCGGGACTCCTCCTTCATAATGATAGACGCAATTCCTATTAAACAAAAATTAAAATATTTAGCACATAATCCCATCCATTAAAATAGGGATTCTTAATTAAGGCATTTACCAAAAGGTATTGTCATACCAATTATGCTTGAAAGTTTATAAATTATGCCAATCCAATAAAATTAACCAATTGACTCCCAAGTTTGCTTTAAAACCCAAAACTATGGCCACCAAGGCATTACAAATCCATTTTATCTATTTGAGCATTAATGAAATGCAACCGTTTCAAAATAAATGATACATTATGCATATATCTATGTTCAAAAACCAAATTTAGAAGTGGCTTGAGGTTAATTCTAATTCCAATTCCAAAAATCCACAATTTGGGGAAATTCATGTCCCTCATTATAATTTCCACACGAATGCACCCATTTAGTCCCAATAATCATCAATAATTGAAGAAATAATGTATTTAAATAGTGTAAAATATAATTCAAGCAATAATCATCAAAGGCCTTCATTCAAATTTTAAACACAACAATTAAAATCACATTCACCATGTTTATGCTTATGTCATTAAATAAAATTCATGTTAGGGATAAGACACATGCCAGATATACAAAGAAATTTAATGAAATTTCGAAGTGGGGAGCTTGAGTGATGGATTACTTATGAATCCTATTTTTCTGGCTTTAGTAGTTTATGATTCACATAGTAAGTTTGATTTGAATAACTAAAGGTAAGGAGGATTTTTGAGTATTTTAAAGTTTTGGGAGAATGTGTAAAGGAATAAAAAAGATCAAAAAGACCTTAATAAAAATGTGCACCAAAATTGGGCCCAGTTGTTACGACTGAAGTGGCAACTTGTGATGACTGGTCATGAGTCATTGCCTTTTCTTGTGACCTAAGCATCAAAACTTCTAACCTCCACTGTTATGACAATAAGTCAATCATTATGAATTAATATTTGACATCATAACTCGTTACCAATGAAATATAGTGGGAAACCTCTATTTGTGATCATGGGTTTCCATCGTGACTCATTACGACTGGCAATGAGTTATGATTAGGGACGCGATCACGAGCAACTTCCAAATCATCTTTAGATCCTTAGCTAATGCAATTACTTACTCTTGGAGTGTCTTAGGCCCAAGAACCTGGGGTGTCACATTACCCCAACCACCAAGGATCATTCATTATCGAAGAAGGAGTTAGGGTAACCATTGTACAAAAACAAGAAAGAATCAAAACATAAACAAATGACAAATTTGAAATGCCATAAGAACGAGAACAAAAATTATACCTTCAGCATTTTCAGCCAAGATTGGGAACAAGAATGGATACTTGTCTTTCATATCTTCTAGTGTTTCCCAAGTAACTTTTTGCACCTTTTGATTCATCCAAAGCACCATTACCAAAACTATATCCTTAGTCCTCAACCTACAAACTTTCCTATCAAATAAATCAATTGGGACTTCTTCATAAGATAGATAATCTGAAACCCTAACATCCTCCATAGTTACAAAAAAAGAAGGGTCACCCACATACTAATTCAATAGGGACACATAGAAAATAACATCAATAAAACCCAAAGTCGCCGGCAAACACAATTCATAATCTACATTACTAATTCTCCTCACAATATTATATTGGTCAATGTAATAGGTAGTGAGCTTCCCCTTATTCCAAAAGCTCATGACCCATTTTATATGAGAAAACTTAAAGAACACCTATCACTAAATTCTAATTCCAACTCACTTAGCCTCACATCTACATATGACTTTTTGTGAGTTTAAGCAGTATTAAGTCTTTCCCTAATTAACTTATCTTTCGTCATGGCTTGGTGGTCCAAGTTAAGCACAAACAACCTAATCTCCCCAACCTCTAACCATTCAATAGGTGACCTATAAAACCTACCATAGAGAGCATAAAAAAGAGCCATATGAATTCTATAATTATAACTATTATTTTAAGCAAAATCAGTACGAGGTAAATTGCAAACCCAACTACCCATAAAATCAATCATGCAGGCCCTTATCATATCCTCTAAAGTCTTAGTAGTTTTTTCTGTTTGTCCATCTTTTTGAGGGTGTAGAGTAGTGCTAAGGTTCAAATAAGTAACAAAAACTTTCTGAAACTCATGCCAGAAATAAGAAGAGAGTTTCATTCCTTGCTCTAAAATTATGGACACCTGGGCACCATGCAACTTCACAATCCTTTTAATGAACGACTTACAAGTACTCTCTCGAGAAGATAGTCCTCACATTTAAGACGTGAGTATACTTTGTCATCAAATCAACAATGTCACAAATGAAATCATACTAATTGCGAGATCGTCGAAGGCCTATAATAAATTTTATATTTATCATCTCCCATATCAATATGGGTAACTCTATCTCTTGAGATATGCCATAAAGCAACAAATGTTCAACCTTTATTTTATGAAGAATCATAGATTTATCCACAAATAGATTTCCTTTAAGTCGTGATAAATCATAGTCAAACTAGGATGAACTATATATCTTGACTGATTAGCCTCAGTATAAAACTATTCTTGTAGCCTGTCAACATCAAGACCAAATAACCTACCTTGATACCTCAAGATGGCATCTCCTCCAATCTTGAAAGCCATAAACTTTTGTTGAAAAATATCATCCTTCATTTACTTAAGTATAGATTCATCAGAATTCTTCTCCATTACCTCAAAAATAAGAGATAATTTAACCACTTCTTGAATAATTACTCCTCCATCCTTAGAGTCAAATAGGCCCCAAGTTAGCTAATCTGCGGATGTCCTTAACCAATCTTGTTTTCTCCACATCCACACAAGATAAGATCCCCATACATAAGTTACTAAGAACATCAGTAACAATATTACCCTTACCTAGATAGTAGCGAAGACTAATATCATA
This sequence comes from Capsicum annuum, assembly GCF_002878395.1. Lineage (NCBI taxonomy): Eukaryota > Viridiplantae > Streptophyta > Magnoliopsida > Solanales > Solanaceae > Capsicum > Capsicum annuum. The sequence continues at coordinate 111,992,517 of NC_061122.1, read as the reverse complement.
ATCTTTGAGTAGCTTGACTCACCGCCTCTGTTTGAGATTCAATCCTTCTGGGCAAACACATACTACAAACTTTTATGAGATAAATAGATATCCACATGCACCCCAAAAAAGTAACGGAGATAGATCTTCAAAGAAAAGGCCATAGCTACAAACTCTAAATCATTAATCCAGTAATTTCTCTCATGAACCTTATGGTGGCTCAAAACATAGGCCATAATATTATGATACTGCATCAAAATAAAACATTGTCCCACACATGATGCATCACTTGTAATGCCCCAAGACTACCCCTAGACTTACACGGTTCTTAGAATGAAAGCGATCCTAAGCGAACCTATGATACTTGTTTAACTCGTGAGCAACTAAATAAATTAAATAAATCTAAAAAGAATAAGCAGAAGATAAATCTTTCCTAAATATTGTAAATACAAAACAATATTAAATATGATTACAACTCTGGCTATACAAAACAAAATTAGAATCAAATACATCAGATCTACTATCTATCTATGAAGCCTCTCCTACATCTTACTATAGGTAGCCGAGACATGAACCTTGCTATCCCTAATTAATATGACTAAATCAAAGAAATATTAATAAAACTAGAGTTGACTCAAGTCTTCAAATCAAAAAAATCCTTCACCTACTAACTAGAAGCTACAAACTATCTAATTATGATATGTGCGCTACAACTTGTACCTATATGATGTGACAACGTAGAGAATAGACATATATATAGATTAGTACTTTTGGATTGAACTGATTATGTAAGGGTGAATTCATACGTAATACCCCAGGAAATTTTTTGTTGAAATTTTGTGCGTAAACGTATTGGAGTCTATCTTCTAAAATGAATTATAAATTTTCCGTGCATAATGTCTTATATTATGACCCACCATTGAGTAGACTATGGAATAAGCTTTCGAACGATATACGGATCATCTAAAACAGACACCCAAGAGATGAGTTATGAATATTCTGATCGAACTGTGAATAGTAGTGAACACTAAAACATGCAGGAAAAAGTACTGAGGCCTGACGTATTTTTGCTCAAACTTTAACCGATCATAAGTTCTTCTACATAATGATGTGGGTGATCTACTAAATATCAACAACAAGCTCTGCGAGTCCTCTTTCCAATGAAATTTGTTTCATCCAATTTTTCTATCGAAGCAAAACATTATGGTCAATCTACTTCATCCTATCAAAAGTGAATTTTTGGGACAACTTCAAACGATCATAACTCCTTGTACGCAATGATCTGGGTGAGATAATATATATCAATGGAAAGATATGATAGTCTTCTTTCTAATAAAATTAGTTTAATCCAATTTGGATATTGGAGTAAAACATTATGGTTGATCTACTTTAGACTATCAAAATAGTCCACCAAAGGCTAGATTTGAGAATTATTTTATTTTTAGGGGCATTTTGGTCAGTCCTCCTCACACAAAATCTGTCCAAACCCTATATTAAATCCTATTAGAAGCATTATATGTTATGTTTCATCAAATTCCCGCAAAAAAAAATCCTAAGCTCCTACATCTGACTTTAAGAACATCCAAAGTTCATAATTAATTCTACAAATTTATTCAAGATTCCAATTTCCTAGTTCAAGAACTCCAAGAACCATCATTCGAAGGCACTATTAACATCTCAAAAACATGTATCGATCTAAAGTTCATCATTCAAGGTATGTGGGGTTTTTCAATAAGAACTCTCTTTCGTTCTTGTCCCCAAAAGTAATTTTCTTTACAAAGGTATAATTTTTATTTTATTTTTACAAATTTGAAGCATGAACCCATATCTTATGATGATTATTATGAAATATTAATATTTATAATTTAGAAAGATGAATTTACATGTGTGGAGATATAAAGCATGAATCTTGAACGATATTTATCATGATTTTGATATTTGGGTTGTCAATCCCCATTGGAAATTGTGTTTTTTTGAGAAGTTATGTGTTATAAGCACGTTCATATTGAATATTTGAGATATTTTTAATTATTTGACCTTTTGGTCTTAATGGAGTTCTTTTGAACTCAAGTGTGAAAGAAATTCACAACGTGGTTGATTTTGATAGAGGGGAAGAATGATGGCTTCCAATGTATATTTATATATTACTAAAATTGTTTTGTTATGGATTGTCTTTGAAATGATCTGAGCAAAGTGTAGGAGAAATATTTAGCACCAAGTGGGAGGTATAAAGCGACCTTACTTTTCTAGAACTACATGCCCCCATAGGAGTGAACCTGACGCTGATTTATATAGTGATCACTAGTTTGTGTGGATTTAATATCAATAGTACTACTCCAATGGCAAGGATAAGACGGCACTCCCCAACGTGGGTTGTACGTTCGACTCCATGTAGCTCACATGTTTTATGTTAGTTATAGGATCTCCCAGTGTGTGTGTGTTTCCCTATGTCTATGGTGAATGGTGAAGTGATTTGAAAGTGGAATTATGAAAGTTATTCTTTCGAAAAATTTAAATGATATTTACATTATGAGAATTGATATTCTTAATGAGCTGAAAGTGATTGACAAATTATATGATGAATCACATGTGTTATTGTACTTATTTCATCCTCTCATGATTTTGGTGATTTTCTTTAGGCTATGTGAGTCTTTCATACATCCTACATATTTCTTATAAATATTTATGATGACGGTGTTTATACAACTACATACACCCCCATGTACTTGGTTCCTTTCCATGGTACTAACCCACATCTTTGGATGTGGGCTATATTTTCTTGAAATGTAGGTTCAGGTGCTCAGTTCCAGGTTCGACAATGATTCTTCAGGCACGCTGTTCTACATCCTCTGTCGTGGTGAGTTCTCATGTTCCAAGGACGTAATGTCTGATATTGGTTTCACAGAATTGTTTACATTTAATACCTAAGTATGGGTCAGTTGGGGCATGTCTCAATGGCTCGCTAGTTTTATTGATTTTTTTAGAGGCTTATTAGAGTAGTATAGATATTGGGAGTTGAATAATAAGTCATATTTTGTTATCTTTCTGAAATTCTTTTATTCTTGGATGATGATTACTCTGTTGATATTTGAGGGTTATTTATTGAAACCCTACTGATTTGTGTTAAACTCAATGAAAATGGCTCAAAGGGTTAGCTTGGGGATACTCATAGCCTCAAGCACCGTGTGACGCTCCGGGACCTATTTTCCAGGGCGTTACAAACTTGGTATCAGAGCCTAAGGTTTTAAGGTGTCCTAGGGAGTCTGACAAGCTACGTTAAGTAGAGTCTTGATCATCGGTGTGTAGCGTGCCATTTCTATGAGTAAGAGGCTGCAAGATATTTTAGGAAAAAGTGTAATTCTTTCTTTTAGAAGTTTATATTTCTTAAAGTCTCTCTCTGCTATTTATTCATGCTTTCTTCTTTCAGAAATATGCCTCTACGTCAAACGAGAAGAAATAATGATTTTCTGCAACCTCCACCCAATGACCCATTGATTAAGAATGTGTCATATGCTGAATTTTGGGTCGCCTTTCAGGCGCTGGCCCAAGTTGTTACCACAAATATTCAGGCCAACCCGCCCCGACTGTACAGCAGCAAGGAGGTGATTCAGTTGCAGCCAGGATCCATGACTTCATGTGGATGAATCCACTAAAATTTTATGGGTCTAAGTCTGATGAGGATCCACGGTTATTTTTAGAGGAGGTGAGGAAGATTACTCAGGTGATACATGTATTTGAGGAACATAGTGTAGAGTTGGTTGTGTATACGTTGAAAGACCTTGCTTATGACTGGGATTTTTCTTGGAAGAAAGGTAGAGGTGAGGGAGTTGTCCCTAAAAGTTGGAAAGAGTTGCAGGATGTATTCCTAAATAAGTTTTTCCCTTTGGAGTTAAGGGAGGCGACGGTGGATGAGTTTATGAACTTGCGACTGGGCTCTATGACTTTTAGGGAGTACTGTCTAAAGTTCAATCAGTTTACTAAGTATTTTCTTGACTTATGGCTAATAATCGGGCTAGTATGAGTAAGTTTGTGATTGAAGTGTCTAGTTATGTGATTAAGGAGTGTAGGTCTGCTATGCTGAATAGTAAGATGAATCTTTCTAGCCTGGTGACTCATGCCCAACAGATTGAGGCAAACAAAATTAAGGAGAGAGATAGAATGAGAAGAAATAAGAGAGCTCGGTCTGAGCAGCACAGATAGGGTAAGACTAGATCGAAGTGAGGGAGTCGCCCTTAGTATCAGGATTGTTCGTCTATGCCATCACCGTCATCTACTAGTGCTCCTATACCTAGAAGTAGGCAGGAGCAAGGTAGTAGGTCATATGCATCTAGGTCCCAGTACAGTGCTGGCAGTAAGCCAAATTGTCCCCTTTATCCTAAGTTTGGTAGGGCTTATTCGGGTAAGTGTTGGGGTGAGAAGAAGGGTTGTTTCCGGTGTGTTGACATGGGTCACAGAGTTAGAGATTGTCCATAGGATGGACAAGGACGCCGTGACTATCTCCCTCAGATGTAGACTCTGACTATTAGTGCTCCTGTTCCAGCGACTTGCCCAGCCCCAGCTCAGGGCTCCTCTTCTAGCAATGCTGGCGGGCAGCGCCAGAATAGATTCTATGGTTTACTATCCCACCCAGAATAGGAGGTCTCTCCCGATGTTGTTACTGGTATGCCTCTTATATTTCAGTTTGATGTGTATGCTTTGTTGGATCCTGGATCTAGTTTCTCATATGTTATACCTTTGATTTCTGTGAATTTTGAAATGAGTCCTAAGATTATTCCTGATTCTATCCTAGTTTCTACCCTAGAGGATGATTCGATTGTTGCCCACAAAGTGTATAAAAAGTGTCCTGTTACCATTATTCATAGAATCTTGTTGGCTGATCTGATTGGGTTAGATGTGGTAGATTTTTATATGATTCTAGGTATGGACTGGTTGATTCTTCTTATGCCTCTATTGATTATCGAACTAGAGTGGTCAAGTTTTAGTTCTCAGGTGCATCCATGTTTGAGGGGTCTAGGATTTCTGTGTCACCCAAGAGTCATTTTATCTCTCCCTCAAAGCTAGAAAACTTATTTCCAAGGGGTGTATTTACCATTTGGTTAGAGTCAAAGACACTAAGTTTGAGACTCTAACTCTCCAGTCTGTTAATATCGTCAATTATTTTTCTAATGTCTTTTCGGATGATCTCCCAGGGATACCTCCTGATATAAAGATAGAGTTTGCGATTGATTTTCTCCTCGATACTTAGCCCATTTCTATTCCTCCTTACCGTATGGCCCCTGCAGAACTTAAGGAGTTGAAAGAGCAACTCAAAGATCTACTAAATAGGGGTTTCGAAAGGCCCAGTGTTTCTCCTTGGGGTGCTCCTATATTGTTTGTGAGGAAGAAAGATGGCTTTTTGTTTATGTGCATTGATTACCGCCAACTAAATAAAGTCACCGTAAAAAATAAGTACCCCCTTCAAAGAATAGATGATTTTTTTACCAATTGCAAGTTCCAAGTTATTTCTCAAAGATAGACCTTCATTTCGGCTATCAATTACTCAAAGTTAGGGAGTGTGACATTCCGAAAACCGCTTTCCAACCATTTTTAGTTTCTTGTTATGTCTTTTGGGTTAACTAATGCCCCAACAGCTTTCATGGACCTCATGAATTGAGTCTTTAGACCATATCTAGATATTTTTGTCATAGTGTTCATCGATGATATACTGGTGTACTCCCATAGTGAGGATGAACATTCTAATCATCTCCAAATTGTCTTGCAAACCCTTAGAGATTACAAGTTGTTTCCCAAGTTCAGTAAGTGTGAGTTTTGGCTAAGGTCAATTGCTTTTCTGGGTCATATCATTTCTTTTGAGGGTATTAGAGTTAATACCCAAAAGACCAAAGCTATTATAAATTTGCGAAGACCTATTTCTATGATTGATATCCCAAGTTTCTTGGGTTTAGCTAGCTGTTACCACCGTTTTGTTGAGGGTTTCTCCACTATAGCATCTCCTATAACTCGGTTGACCCAAAGGAAAGTGAAGTTCTTGTGGTCCGAATCTTGTGAGAAGAGTTTTCAGGAGTTGAAGACTCGACTCACTTTAGCCTTGTTTTCACATTGCCTGATGGTGTTGATTGTTTTGTGGTGCACTGTGATGCTTCGAGAGTTCGGATGGGTTGCGTATTGATACAGAAAGGTAAGGTTGTAGCTTATTCTTTGAGACAGTTGAAACCCCTTGAGAAAAATTACCCCACCCATGACCTTGAGTTGGTAGTTGTTGTGTTTGCTTTGAAAATCTAGAGACACTATTTTTATGGTGTCCATGTTGATGTTTCCACTAATCATAAGAGTCTGTAGTATGTGTTTACCTAGAGAGAATTGAAGCTTAGGCAGAGATAATGGTTAGAATTGTTAAAGGACTATGATATGAGTGTGCTGTACCATCTAGGAAAGGCCAATGTTGTGGCGGATGCCCTAAGTAGAGTGTCCATGGGTAGTGTTTCACATATGGTAGAAGCTAAAAAAGAGTTGGCTCGTGATATACATCGTTTGGCTAGATTATTGGTTTGGTTGTTTGACTCTGATGAAGGTAGTATAGGGGTTCAGAGTAGTTTTGAATCCTCCTTGGTTTCAGAAGTAAAGGAAAAGCAATACTTAGATGCTAGTTTGGTCAGACTGAAGGAGTTAGTCAAGGACCAAAAAATAGAGGTTTTCTCCCAATGGGGAGATGGTGTGTTGAGATTATAGGGTAGATTGTGTGTCCTGAATGTTGATGATCTGAGACAGAGGATTATGGCTAAAGCACACGAGGTGCGATATTCTATTCATTCTGGTGCCACCAAGATGTACCGAGACATGCGGGAAATCTATTGGTGGAGTGGCATGAAGAAAGATATAGCAGCGTTTGTAGCTAAGTATGCAACATACCAATAGGTTAAGATTGAACACCAAAGACCTGGTGGTACGATGCAACAGTTTAGTATTCCCTCCTGGAAGTGGGAAGAGATAAATATGGACTTCGTGATTGGTTTACCTCCTTCCTGATTCCATCATGATTCCATTTGGGTTATGGTTAATAGATTGACTAAGTTTGCTCATTTCTTGCCTGTTCATACTTTATATACTGCTGAGGATTATGCTAGATTGTACATCTGAGAGCTAGTCAGAAGCATAGAGTTCCCTTGTCTATTATTTTGGATAGGGGTACTCAGTTCACTTCGTAATTTTGGAAAGCTTTTCAGAGGGGTCTTGGTACACAAGTGCTTTTGACTTCTGCTTTTCATCCGCAGACCAATGGTCAGGCTGAGCAGACCATCCAAACCTTAGAGGATATCTTGAGAGATTGTGCACTTGACTTTAAGGAAAGTTGGGATGATCACTTATCGTTAATAGAATTTGCTTATAATAAAATCTTTCACTCTAGTATTGGCATGGCTCCATTTGAAACCTTGTATGGGAAGAAGTGTACATCACCCATAGGTTGGTTCAAGTTGGGTGAAGTGGTTGTGAGTGGTCCTGATTCAGTATTCAAGTCTATGGAAAAGGTTAAGTTGATTAGGGAAAGGTTAAAAACTGCGCAGAGTCGTTAGAAGTCATAGACGGATGTTAAAAGGACAGACCTTAAGTTTGAAGTTGGTGACCTAGTGTATCTGAAAATTTCACCCATGAGGGGGGTGAAGAAGTTTGGAAAGAAGGGGAAGCTTATTCCCCGTTATGTTGGTCGTTACAAAATTCTTAGCCGTGTTGGTAAGGTAGCTTATGAGGTCGAGTTTCCTTCTGAGTTGTCCTCTGTTCATCCAATATTCCATGTCTCCATTCTTAGAAAACATATTAGCGATGTTGTGGTATTGGATTCCCCTGTGAGTGCTGACATTCAGTAAAATCTTTCTTTTGATGAGATTCCTGTTGAGATTCTTTATATCAGTTTCCGAAGACTAAGGAACAAAGAAGTTCCCTTGGTCAAGGTGTTGTGGAGAAACTAATCTGTTGAGGGTGCAACTTGGTAAGATGACGCGGATATGCGATCCAAGTACCTGCACCTATTTTCCGCGAACTCCGATCAAACCGAAGGTACCATTCTTTCCTAAATCATGTACTTTTGATAAAAGTTGTTGTAGTTCAGCTGTCATTTATTATGTGTTCAGCTGTAGTTTCTTGAATTTATGTATTCTATGTTACATTCGATGTGAGAAACGATGTGGTGATGAGTCTAACAAATGGTTTCAGCTATATGCTCTATTCCCTATCTAATCTTGGCATGTCTAGCGTTATTCGAGGATGAATGTTTCCAAGGGGGGGATGATGTAATATCCCGAGAAATTTTTCATTGAAATTTTGTGCGTAAACATGTTGGGTTCTATCTTCTAAAATGAATTATAAATTTTTCATGCGGAATGTATTAGATTATGAACCATCATTCGTAGAGTATCAAATAAGTTTTCTAACGATACATGGATCATCCAAAACGGACACTCGAGCGACGAGTAATGAATATTCCGATCGAACAAGGAATAGTAGTGAACAGTAAAACGTGCAGGAAAAAGTACTAAGGCCTGGCGTATTTTTGCTCCAACTTTAAATGATCATACCTCCTTGTACATAATAATCTGGGTGATCTACTATATATCAACGGCAATCTCTGAGAATCCTCTTTCCAATGAAATTGGTTTCGACCAATTTGTCTATCGAAGAAAAAATTTATGGTCGATCTACTTCAGCCTATCAAAAGTGAATTTTTGGGTCAACTTCAAATGATCATAACTTCTCATACACAATGATCTGGGTGAGATAATATATATCAATGGAAATATATGAGAGTCCTCTTTCTAATGAGAATGGTTTCATCCAATTTGGATATCGAATTAAAATGTTATGGTTGATCTACTTTAGACTATCAAAACAGTCCACCAAAGGACAGATTCGAGAATTATTTAATTTTTAGGAGCGCTTTGGTCATTCCCCCTCACCCAAAATCCGTCCAAACCCTATATTAAAGCCTATTAGAAGAATTATATGTTATATTTCATCAAATTCCCTCAAAAAGAAAACCATAAGCTCCTACATCTGAATTCAAGAACCTCCAAAGTTTACCATTAATTCTGTAAATTTATTCAAGATTCGAAGTTCCTACTTCAAGAACTCCAAGAACCATTCAAGGTATGTGGGCTTTTTCAACAAGAACTCTTTTTCGTTCTTGTGCCCAAAAGTAATTTTCTTTACAAAGGCTTGATTTTTATTTGATTTTTATGAATTTGAAGCATGAACCAATATCTTATGATAATTATTATGAAATCTTGACATTTATGATTTTGAAAGATGAATTTACATGTGTGGAGATATAAAGCATGAATCTTAAACGATATTTATCATGATTTTGATATTTGGGTTGTAAATCCCCATTAGACATTGTATTTTTTTTAAAAAGGTGTGTGTTATAAGCACATTGATGTTGAATATTTGAGATATTTTGAATGATTTGACCATTTGGTCTTAATGGAGTTGTTTTGAACTCAGGTGTGAAAGAAATCCACAACATGGTTGATTTTGATAGATGGGAAGCATGATGGATCCCGATGTATATTTATATATTACTGAAATTATTTTGTTGTGGATTGTCTTTGAAATGATCTGAGCTAAGTCCGGGAGAAATCTTTAGCACCGAGTGGGAGGTATAAAGCGACCTTACTTCCCTAGAACTACGCGCCCCTATAGGAGTGAGGCTGAGGCTAATTAATAGAGTGATCACTAGTTTGTGTGGATTTCATATCGATAGTCCTACTCCGATGGCAAGGATAGGACGGCTCTCGCCAATGTGGGTTGTATGTTGGACTCCATGTAGCTCACATTTTTATGTTGGTTATAGGATCTCCCAGTGTGTGTGTGTTTCTTTGTGTCTAATGGTGAAGTGATTTGATAGTAGAATTGTGAAAGTTATTCTTTCGAAAGATTTAAGTGATATTTACATTATGAGAAATGATATTCTTTATGGAATGAAAGTGATTGACAAATTATATGATGACTCACATATGTTATTGTACTTATTTCATCCGCTCATGATTATGATGATTTTTTTCGGGCTATGTGAGTCCACCTTAAAATATAAGAAGAACTAGGTGTACCTTTTTTGAATTAAACTGTAATAAAAATAAACAAATGTGAATTCCATCTGTTAGTTTAGAATCAAAAGATAAATTCTTGCTTTAATTCTTGAAAATAAACTCATCGTAGAATACTTAAAAGTATACTCTTCTTGAAGTCTCAATAATCAACTTAGGACTTAGAATCCAAGCATTAAACTCATGACAATTCGTAACAATACATCATGCTCAATAACAATCTTGAAGTACTTCAACAATATCAAATCAAAATAGTACCATTCGATTCATAATATAAGTCTTATTAGTTATAACATAAATATAAGAAATTCTTTATATACTCACAGCTTTAAATTTCATGATAATCACAAGCTTCAAAATAAAAAAAGTTAGGTATGAACCCTAATTCAAAAAAAGTAAATTGAATCTTAAAATCATTTAATTTGGGCAAATGGGTAAAATGATACCCTTGTTCATAGCTCCACATACCTTGACTAGACATATCCTTGGAGAGAAATTTGAATTTGGAACTTAAATTCTTGATTCTTGAGAGTTGACACTTGGATTTTGTTCTTGAAAATAGGGGAAGGGTTTTGGTGTCCCTTTCTGATTTCACAGAGTTAAAAGAATGAAGTTAAGTATTTTAATGCATCAACAAAAAATTTTGAAGTGATTTCGGATGGAAAGGGGTGGATTGGGCAATAACCTAGGCGGCGCCGAGTCAATCGCTCAAAATACGGTAGGCAATTCCTTTCGAATCTCCTTGCCCCAGGCTGGGTGATGGATGGCTAATCACCTAGACCTTGGTTGGTCGAAGCCTAGAAAATCACACACCCATTCCATTACCCTTAGGAATTTGTTAGGTGATGCACACCACTTTTGATAGCCATAACTTTTCACTCGGGTATCAGAAAAAGGTAAAATTTGTATTGTTAGAAAGATATTTCAATTATCTATAATTTGGTGGGTCTTAAGACTTAAAAATTCATGTATATAAAAATTTGTCCATATTCAAATATACCTTGTAGAATCAAATACCAAGAATAGGCCAAATCAATGGCTCTTAGCTCAACTTTGTTAAAAGTGATTCCTATGCACATTTTTCACCTTAAATGAACTTCACACACTACGATAAAGATCATGAAATATGAATTCAAAAGTAAATAATGGGTTTTGTAGGTTAGACATGTAAAAACAATGCTTCAAAGTCTAGCCCAAAAATACGGGGTGTTACATTATCTCCCCATTGGAATCATTTGTCCTCAAATGATGTATTGGAACTCGTTAAAGTATTAGAAGTATGGAATAATATAGTCATGATATATCTACTAATAAAGAATATAACTGAGTTGAAACATTAAAATTTCTATCATGAAACTGATTCTGAGATGACTAGACTCTTTTGATTTACAACGGGTTGATTCATGTTGAGAGATTAGAGCAAACTAGAAATTTCATGATACAATCATACTTATAGAACTGAAAAGTGATGAATGATGAAATGGAATTATGAATTGTGTGACCAAGTTCATACGAGGGGTATTACACTGTGTAAGATGGAATACTTGGCAAAATGATATCATATATTTGGATAATTGAGATCATGCACGTACTGAACACTTATGAACTCATTCCTGACTAACTAGCTGAATTTGAAACATGATGCATAGATTGAACTGAATTCGGAACTTGCATTGGCGTGAATGAATTACCTAAGAAATATAAGAGATTTAAAACCATAGAAACTTGTCTGTCTGACTGCTAAATTGGATTACTGGCTATACAGATAGAATGACACTCAAATCTTATACTCAACTAGAGTATTTATTCAACACTCTTTAATAATCTTAGAAATTAATACAACCACCGTATAATTAAATCATACCTACAACATCATACTTAATCTATAATCAATAACCTTAAATTGTTGCATGCATTGTATCAAACCTATTGGTTCCTATTCATATAACTAGAATCACTAACCAAGAAATCATTATTTCCACCTTTTATGTTATCCACTTCTCAAACTTAGTGTCTTGTGCTATACAAGATTAACAACTCAACCTCATATACTATTCTCACTTGGAAGCTATAAAATAATCTATTAACACATCCACCTTCTATGCATTACTACTATAAACCCCTTTATACACCTAAATTACTTTCATAGCTATATAAGTTTAAACTAAACTTCTTTTGAAACCTCGAGGAAAGCCTAAGTTAGCAATAAAAAACCACAATAAACTTCATTAATATCCTATACTTTTCTAACACAATAAATACTATCAATAACAACTTCACTACTTTCAACAAACGAACTTGTACCATATTAATTATCCCTAAACTATCACATAAGGACCTATCCCCTTACTACTAACTCGATCTTGTGCAAAAGTTCATCTATATAAATTCGATCAATCAGTATTACCACCTTTCTTGTCACTATACCTCTAAACCCATACTTCTAACAATAAGATGGTTCAACTACTAATGAATCATGACATTAAAAGTTAAACTATCCCTCAAATACTTTAACACCCCGTATGTTTCTAATCTTGTGATTCATACTTGAGTACATAACTTACAACGTATTTCCTAGTGATAGAATTACTTATGATGCATTAAGCATGTTCATATGAGTCACTTAAGATAATACAAACTAAAAGTTTTTGAATCCATCAAGTTTTAGTGTTAGATTTTTCAAGGGTCTTCTTTGAATTAGTATAAATCGATGCTAAATATTGTATTTTGGCTTATTTAGACCCACCAAATTGTAGAGAATCGAATTAGCTTTCAAACGATACCAATTTTGCCTTAATCCAATACCCATGCAAAAAGTTATGCCCAGTTTCGTGAGAGATAGTAAGCATAGGCGATTGCCTAGGCGCCGCCTAACCCAAGAATAGGCGATTGGTTAATCGCCACCCAACCTATGCATAGGAGATTACTTGGGAACCGCCTAAGCAAATTCCAGACGTCAAAAACACTCCCCTTTCAGTTATTTTAAAGGTAATTAAGTCTTTAAATACTCCTTACACGTCCCTAAACATAACCCTACGAAATATATATCTTTTAAACATATTACAACCCTATTTTCATCTCAAAGCTCATCATCCAAGAACACTAAAGGAGAAAAACAACTAGCGTTGCATAATTAAGCTTGAAGATCCAATTTCAAAGAAATTCCTCAGTCATAATGTATAATTTGATGATTTCACCTATGCTTAAGAAATGCATGTAAGGTGTTTGATATAATAACTAAGGAACTAGAAATCATGCAATATTGCTAAATTGTGACTATGTGAAGGATTCGTGAAATGCCCTTACGTTCCAATGACTTCTATGTTGTTAATGTGCCTTGTTAATGTTGTTGGAATACCCATGAAATATTCTTATGAGATTATGGTATGTTTACTTGCAAATCCTACTTATGAACAAGATGTATGATAACCATGCAATCCACATGAATTTCCATGATATTAGTATGTGTTGCCAATATGATTGTGCAACGAACATGATATTAAGATTGTGCAAGTACTTTCATATGATATGAAATCATCTCCATGCAATACATTGTTGATAACCATGCATAGTATGAGATCCCTACTTATGATATTAAAAATTATGGACTCTAGTATTATGATCAAGTCAGTCATGTGCGTTAGTTTCCTTCCATTGAGTCGTAGGGGTACTTGTACTCAAAAACTATAGTTGTGTGACTAGATCCATGACATATTTCATGATATCCGAACTCAAGGTATGATTCCATAGACTTCAGTCAGTCATGTGACTCAAGAAAACCTAATGATCTTAGTCAGTTCTCAAATATCAGTAATATTCTGCCAGTAAACAGAATTCAGTAAGAGCAATTCATGCACAGTCACTTATTCATGTCCAGTCCCTTCAGATAGGAGTAGAGGTTAGCACCGAGTGAACCCAAGGATGGGAACTCACCTGCCAGTTCCGGGTGTGATTCTTAGTAGCAATCCTTGTGTTCCAGAACTATGTAACCAGCATAGGTTGAGACATCTTAACCCGTTAGCTCAGGATTGATGAGGTGGCTTAACCCGTCAGTTTAGGGTTCCCTCCGTTCTCATTGAGTACCCGCCAGATAAGGGTCACTCACATCCGTTCTTACCAGTGGTGCGGTATTGACACCTCTTCAGTCGGGGCAGAGACTGGACCCCAGCTTAGCCATAACAGCATACATGGGGCATATCGATTAAACACTACTTCCCAAAGTTTCAGTATCAGTCTCAGTAAAAGAACTCAGGGTGTTCTTTAGATATCAGTATATACAGGACTGTCAGATACAGTCGTCCATGTTATCTGTTTTAGTATTAGTCTAAGTAAAAGAACTTAGGGAGTTCTTTAGATTTCAGTATATATATGACTGCCAGATATAGTCGTCTATGTTCTCAGTTTCAGTATCAGTCTTGACAGTTATCAGTAAACCATGTATTAGCTTACAGGTCATGATATCACGTATTCAGTGTCCCAATTTCTATATATGTGTGTTTGCACTCCCATGTTCATATTAGTCAGTTAGTGTGGTTCATGCATGAAACCTTTTATGTTCAGCCTACCTTTCTCGTATACTCAATACTCCATTTATACTGATGCATTTGCCTTATGGTGCTTTCTTTTCATGTTACACCATAGGTTCTGAGACACGAGCTCCAGCCCAGCAGTAGTGGTAGCATTCCAGTCATAGAGACACAGTGAGTCCTCATTGATTCGAGAACAATAAGATTTGATTCATTTATTTCTTCAGTTCAGTTTTATGGAGTTAGTTGGAGACATGTTCCTTCAATTCCTTATTCAGACAGTTTAGAGGCTTTTGGATTTAGTTTTAGATTTACGTCGAGTCTTAGTTTTTTTGTTTATTTTTGCCCACATGATTTTATTCAGTTGAACCTTATGGCCTTACAGTTCCATTTATTCCACATTATTATATTATGATTTGCAATATACAAGTACAGATATAAGTCATGGGTTAGCTTGTGGTCCCTCGGGGTCATGAGCACCGTGTAGCATTCCGGTTCAACAAATCGGGGTGTTAAAAATAGAAACTCTATTTAACAATTAAAGTTCATACTAACTCCTCTCATGAACACTATCTGGATAAATGGGGTTAATGAGGAATCTAAATACATATCTTTTTTTTAACTGAATAACTCATATAGATAAGGACATAAGCTTTAAAGTTAATGGACTCAAAACACACTAGTGAGATGCTCTCATGCCTCTGGTGTGACTTTTGAAGTTGCTGATAGTAAATTTGATTCATCGTCATAGGAGAAATTAGAATCTAGTACTCTGGTTATCTCAAAAAGTCCTAAATTTAGAATTATGGAGTAACACATGAATTGACAAAAGTTTCTAAAAGAACAACTAACTGAACAATCTACACTATGAAATAAATGAAGCATTTCTTAAATACCCTATAGCCTTTCAAAGAAAAGTACAGAAGTCTCTGTACCGTTCCATAAGACTATATTACACACAACTACATACACACCCTTAGACACTTGAACTTTGTGATCTGATACCATGTTTTTAACACCCCAAAACTATCCCTGGATGTCGCACGGTACTTGGACCAACAAGTTATCCTAAGCTAACCCATAATACTTATTGAACTCGTGAGCAACTGAATATATTACATAAATCCGAAAGTAATAACTGGAAGACAAATTTTTTTTGAATATAGTCAATACTAAAATATATTAGACATGATTACAACTTTGGTTATACAAAATAAAACTATAATAAAATACATCAACTCTACTGCCTGTGTATGAAGCCTCTACTAATACTGACTATAGATAGCCGGGACATGACCCCCAAATATCCCTAATCAATACAACTGTATTAAATAAATGTTACTAAAACTAGAGTTGACTCTAGTCCTTGAAAAAAAAAAATTCTTCACCTACTAACTAGAAGCTGCAAACTGTCAAATTATGATGTGCGTGCTACAACTTGTACCTACATTATGAGACAATTTAGCACATCGACATATATTTTGATCATCTCTTCTGGAATATAATGAGTATATCGGTGTTAATTCATATGTAAAACAAAAACTAAATATATTCATATACTTTCAAAAAATGCATGCTAAGTGTAAATGACTCATCTTGAGCTTGAATAACTGAAAACTTAAAATCCTTTGAACCATAACACTTAGTTTCAAAAAGTTGTACTTGGACTCTTTCTTTTTTGGAGGTTCGTCTATCCAACTTAATCCATGTAATCTATCATGGAGTCCAATGCCTGTTACCAACGTTAATAGAGTTGTTCTACCCTTGCCATCAGAATAGAACCTAACACGAGAGATCACTATGCAGAATGCACTTATGGGTATTAAAACAAACGGTGGAACATAGTTTTGGGTAATGAGACCTTGGAATCATACCCAACTCGGTGCTAAATTCTACTCCCATATTACTTATAAGTTTTATCTTTAGGAAATCCTCCTTAAAGTAGCATAAGGGTTTATAAGGAAAACTAGTTATGCTTCTTTTTTCTTTAAACAATAATAAAAAAAGAACAAATATGCATTCCAAATCATAGTTGAGGATCAAAAGATCAATTCTTGGTTTAATTCTTGAAAATAAACATATCATAGAATACTTAAAATCATACTATTCTTGAAGTCTCAATACTCAAACTTAGGGCCTAGAATCCATGCTTTAAACTTATGGCAATTCATAATAATGCTTCATGCTCAATAACCATCTAGAAATACATCAACAATATCAAATCAGTATAGTACAATGCTATTTATAATATAAATACTATAAGTCAAAATATAAACATAAAAATTCGTGATATATTCACAACTCCAAATCAGATGATAATCACATGCTTCAAAATATAGAAACTTGTGTATGAACCCTAATTCAAAACAAAGAAATTAAATATTAAAATTATGGAATTTGGGCACAAGGGTTAAAGGATACCCTTTTTCATAACCCCACATTCCTTGACTTGATGTATCCTTTGAGAGAACTTTGAATTTGGAACTTAACTTTTTGATTCTAGAGAGATGACACATGGATTTTGCTTGTGGGAAAAGGGAAAGGTTTTGGACTTATTTGTTTATTTCCTAGGGTTAAGGGAATGAAGTTAACGTGTTTTAATACATCATCAAAACGTTTTGAAGTGATTAGGGATGGTTTAGGGGTGTGAAATGACTTCAAAACCCTTAATGAAAGTCAAAATAGTGTATTTTTTGCACTAGGCAATAACCTACATGGTGTCGAGTCAATCGCCAAAGCTATGGTAGAAAATGATTTGCCAATTGCGTAGCCCTAGACTCGGCGACACGTGGATAATCACCTAGACCTTGGTTGAGCGACGTCTAGCCTATCACACGCCCTTCCAGTAGCCTTAGGTGATTGTTAGACGACACGCCCCCAACCTTTGGATAGCCATAACTTTTTACTCAGATATTGGATTAGGGCAAAATTGGTAAAGTTGGAAAGCTAATTTGATTATCTAAAATTTGATGGGAATTAATATGTAAAATTTCACCTATCTAAAAAGTTATACATATTCAAAATAAACCCTTATAGAATCGAATTCAAAAACATGACCGAATCAAAGACTCCTAGCTCAACTTTGTTCAAAGTCATTCTTATGAATATTTTTCACCTCGAAATCACTTCACACACTATGGTAAAGATCATTACAAATGAATTGAAAAGTAAATCATGGGATTATAGTTTACACACGTGAGAACAATGCTTCAAAGTCTAGCCTAAAAATATGGGGTGTTACAATCACTATACACAAAAAACTTAGTACGCTCGGGCATAGTCAAAACTTGCACAGAAGTCAAATTATCCTTCGACTTCTCAAAAATTTCCCTTACAAAAATCAGGCCAAAAAACAGAACCTTTTTCTAATTCAACATATTCAATGGAGTAGCGATAGAAGAGAAAATCTCCACAAACCTCCTATAATATCCTGCCAAGCTAGAGAAGCTTCTATTTTCTATTATGATATGAGAGTAGAAAACCTATTAAGTACCTACACCTTCTATGGATGCACTATGATCCTTTCGCTTGAAACATCATGTCCAATAAAGATCAGATCACAACATTTAACAAAAATTCACACTTAGAAAACTTTACATACAATTTGTTTTCCTTGAGAGTTTGTATCATAATTTGGAGGTGATTGGCATGATTCTCCTCACTCTTAGAGTACACCATGATATCATCCATAAAGACTGTAATAAAAGAGTACAAATGTAGAATAAACACTAGATTTATAAGAAATAGGAACACGGGTAAAGCATTTGTCAATCCAAATGCCAAAATGAAAAGCACTAAATAGTCATACTGGGTTCGAAAAGTAGTCCCGGTGAAATAAACCTCCCAAATTTTTAACTGATGATAGACTAGACGTAGATAAATTTTAAAAAAAAATATAGCACTCTAAATCTAGTTGAAAATATCATTAATCCTAGGAAGATGATATATATAATTAACTATAACCATAGTAAGATGCTAATAGTCTATACACATCCAAAGAGACTCGTCTTTATTTCATACAAAAAGCACAAGATCACCCCTTGGGTACACACTACGATTAATTAAACCCTTATTAAGAAGATCTTTCAACTTCTCCTTGTGTTTCTTTAGTTTAGCTAGAGCCATCCTAAAGAGAGAAATTTTGATAGGATCGGTATCCGGTAGAAAATCAATCCTGAAAACTATTTCCTTGTTAGGAGGAATTCTAGGAAGATCATCAGGAAATACTTTAGGAAATTCGTTAATTACATGAATATATTGCAAAGAGGGACCCTTAAAACTAGACATTTTAACAAGAACTAGATAATATAAACACCATTTAGAAATTAATTTTGAATCTCAAAGGTATTAAATAAACCTCCTTTTGTGTACTAAGGAACATCCATCTCATTCAATTACCAATTCATTAGGAGAATAGAAACTGACCTTCTGGCTCCTATAATATAAGGACGCATAACACGAATGAAGCCAATCCATCCCTAAGGAAACATCAAAATCCACTATATCCAATTCTATAAAATCCACCAAAGTCTCTCTTTGAAAGATAGACACTAGAGTACCCCTATAGGTCTTTCTAGTAACAATAGAGTCACCCACTAAACTAGACAAATAAAAGAGGTCAAAAATATTTTAAGAACCAAAATAATATTGCAAACCCACATATGGGGTCACATATTAAAGTGTAGAACCCCAATCAAGAAACAAATAGAAATTACATAGAAAGAGCCATATCATACTAGTAACATCTAGGGATATCTCTAATTCCTGACGACTAGCAAGTTAATAGAGATGATTTCGAACAGTGTCGAAAGTAGGATCATTAGGGGGAGTGTTTGAAGAAGTGGCAATTAGAACTTTATTAGCCCAGGTAAACCCTGGCCAAAGGCAATCTTATTATATATGACCTTGTTGACCACACTTAAAGCACCAATTTTTTTGCTCCTCACAGTAACCTCGGTGAGACTATCCATAAATTCAATATAATAGATAAGGCATGGTGGACTGACCTCCACTATCCTAAGATTAGGTACCCTATGCCATACGAACACTGGAAGACATAAAACAATGATCACTAGATGACTTGGGATATGGACACTAGTTGTGGAATATGAATTAAAACTCCCTCAATTCTACTTCTTGATCCACTGAATACCAACTCTTCCACTATTTTTATAATTTGCAACCTACTCTGAATATCCAAAATTCTTATTTTTCCTTACTCCCATATCCATTTCTTTTTATTTTCATCCTTTAACTATTTCTTATAAACACCTATCCTAGAGATGTCCATATCATTGTTCAATATCAAAACCATACACTCTAATGCAAAGTCACGGGACAAGTCCAAAAAAATCTTCCTCAGCATGGGCATCATAGTAGACACCATCTCTAAAGAATAATGAGACAACTGCTAAATATTTAGGGTGTACTCTTTTGCACTCATCCTACCCTGCATCAATTTCACAAACTCTTCTACCTTAGCATTCCTCAACTTTTTGGGAAAGAGATAAAGAAAGTCACCTAAAAACATCTTATACTGATGGCTCAACATAATTATCACATGACTATTCTCACTTCTCATACTACTATTATTCGACATCTTTCTGCTAATATTTAGCAAACTCCACACCCTCAAAAGTAGTAGCATGTATTTCCCTAAAAATATTCTCCATCGTATCAATAAAACCTTGAGGGTCCTCATTAACATTAGAGACTATAAATATTCGGGGAATCAACCTGATAAATTTTATAACCTGAGTGAACTCAGATCAACTAGTAGTGAGACTAAAAAGATTAGGATAATAGTACAAGGATGTCACTAGCTATGTAAGCATATGAATAAACCAATGAAACTCTGCTTTAGAGATGCCTCCCTAAGGTGTCAGATTAGAAGTATCATTAGCCTAGGGAGACCGAGAAGGACTAGTAAGGACTGGTGGTACCCCACGTGGAGAAGTATATTCAGTAGGAGATATCCTAGATCAGGTTCACACTAAATAAACAGGGCAAGTCTCCTCCACTTTGTCCTTCGAGGTAATAAAGTTTATTCAATCATCAGATCATCAGGGAGGAATAATATAAAGAGTGATTACAAAAAGAGTTAGAAAAGTTTAATAACACTTGACTATATAGCCTAAAATAGAATTCAAGAACGGAAGACATTACTAAATGCATTAAATCATCCTGCTTATATGTCTATCGCGCTACACAACAATAAAACTAACTTTACTTAAAACTACTTTAGGGACACCCAATGACCTTGAATCATTCACTAATATAATCTTGACATGACCCATATGATCACCTAGTTCTAAATGGATCTCAAGCCTAACTGTAAAACTTCATAAAATTTTTAGCTTAACTAAGTCTTTTAAAGCTAGCTAAGGGGTTCCAGACTTACAAAATTTTAGCTAAGTGTTCTAATTAAGAGTCATTTTAGCCTTCAGAAGTTGGCAACCTTATTTCACGAGATTCCCGACTTTAGTTTGTTGATTCTCAAATTCATTCATGATCAGGGTAACTTATGGATCATCTCAAGTGAGTTTTAGATTTTTTGGACAAACATATGGGAGAGTTTGAATACCCCATATAGTGAGGGGTCACGATAGTCCCACGTCATGAAGGCCAGTCAACCCAAGTAAGGTTCACACTGTGATGACTGCTTGACCCGAGCAGGGGTCGCATCACGATGTCTACTTAACCAAAGTAAGGTTTGTGATGCAAGGTCAACCCTGTTTAGCATTATTTTAATATAGGTTATGGGGGCAAATGGGTCACTTTCCAAACCCTTATTTAGCCTTAACACAGAATTAATCAACCTATAGTGCCAAATCACATTTTTTACTCATAAACTCTCTCAACACCAAGCCCTAGCCTTATTATGTTCAAGAATTCAACTCTAAAGAACTCACTTTAATCTCCTCGAAAGTAGTAATCATGGTATGTGAAATGTTCATCCAAGGGTCCCTTCCACCCTTGGAGTCCATGACACTATTTTTAAACTTTAAGCTTATGGATTTCATGAATTCCATGTTGGGTTTGAGTATATTCATGTTTATAATAATTAATTAGGATTCTAATCTATGTTTTATGATATGTTTCATGCGAGGTTAATTGATATATATTAATTGATATATATGCAATACCATACAGATCCATGTAAAACCCTTGAAATTTTCAATGAGGATTTGAATTTTTATGTCTATATGTTGTTTACTATTATGTGCATTTGTATGCTCACCAAGTTCTTGATGAATTACTCATGTGAACTAATAAAGTAAAAATATCATGTCATGTTACGTTAAATGCAAGTTGGATCATGCAAGTATTTGATAAAATGTTTCCATGAATGAGTTGTGACTAAGTGCACATGATTATGCTTTTCAATCTTATGCTATGATTTACCTTTGATACTATTAAGTCTTGGGGGTATTCAATACCTAAAAACACAGTTATTTACCTAGAGCTTTAGTCAGTTATAGAACTCAAGGAAATATCAGTAGTATTCATACGTCAGTCACAGTATTTAGTTTAGAACTCAGTGGTACTTAGTCAGTTAACAAAAATCAGTAGTATTCCACCAGTCCTTGAAATTCAGTCAACTAAGTTTAGTTCAGCCAAATATTACAATCAGTAATAGTTCAGTCTAGCATAGTACTGTCTAGGAATCAGCTTAGTGTTTATTCAGCTAGGAGTAGGATGCAGCACTGAGTCAACCCAAGGATGGGGACTTACTTTCCAATAGAGGGTATTATCCTTAGAAGCAGTCCTTGAGTTTTAGAACTGCGTAGCCAACATAAGTTGAGACATCAACCTTCCAGTTAAGGGTTGAGGAGTTGATTTAACCTGTCAGTAGAGCGTCCCACCATTCTTTTTCAGAGCACATGCCAAATGAGGGTGACTCAGCTTGTCCTTAACCTTGGCACAGTACTGAAATCCTTCCAACTGGGATATAAGTTGGAACCCAATCTATTTATAAAGGGCAATATTGATTAGATGATTACCTCCTTGAGTCCTAGTTTCAGATTCAGTCTTAATATAGAACTTAGTTCAGTTCTACAGATTTAGGACTGTTAGTGATAGTCACTCAGCTTAGTACGAAACTTATTATAGTTCCACAGAATCAAGACTGTCAGATATAGTCACTCAGATATTAGTAATATAGTATCAGTAAACTCAGATAATAGTAAATCAAGATTCAGTCTAAATATTCTATATTATCACGATCTTAGTATTATAATGATTTTTGATTATGGAGGGTTTTGTAACAATAGGTAGTAATATTAACAATAATTGTTAGGTATGGTAGAAATTAGTATGAGAGTATCACTAGGATTGTGTCCTCCCTGATTTCCTCGATAAAATTGAGTGAGCATTTTTGTTCTTTGTTGCTGCTACTATAGCCTAATGAACTCCAATAGTTAAGCTTATTTCTTCCTTTATCCTTGAAAATAGCATTAGCTTCTTGGTATTCTCTCTATCTCAGATGTGAATTCCTTTTCAAGAATGCTTAAGTATGACTAACACTATGTAAGGCTTAATGAAAGAGGAGAAAAGGGCATTAATTCAAATACAAAACTTTAGGTTTCCTCTCTATCTCTACCCTATAATTGAAAAAGGGATCAAAATAAAAAGCCAACCATTTTTTTATTTGTTTGACTAGGGAAGAATTTAAGTACTGAATTAATGAACTTATGCCTATATTGCAAAAAAGATCTACTCTAGCTTATCACACACTATTTTTCCTATAAGGAACATTACTATTTCCTATTCTTGTTTTGAGCTTCCTGGGTTAGGATCATAGTATACAAATGACTTTGTAATTGAATTCATTCTATTTCATATCCACCAAACCGTGGAAGAGACCAATGAAGTGTAAGATAGATTTAAGATGGCAGGAGGGTCTAGAATAGATCCCCAACGAGTCTTGACTTTTTAACAATAGAGGCAAAAACATACATTTTCAAGTTAAAGACAATGTCTGGTATACTATGTTGTAGTTTTAAAATTTTTTTGTTTGAAATCCTTATTTTGATTTTCTTGAGTGTTTGGGATGAGAGGAAAAGTGTAGTTTGATTTATGTGATAAGGAAATACATTTGTCACAAGTTAATGGATTAATTAGTAAGTAAAAGACCCAATAAGTCTCATTAAACAAAATGAAAAATGTAATTTTTTTATCGCTACAAACATTGGCGTGGCACTCCCTTATCGTGCCAAGCTAGTAGCATGGCAAGCCCTCAACGTGACAATGTATTCCATTATCGCACTAGGCCACTTGTTTTTGTATTTAGGGTGTGCCTTGCCTCTGTAACATATCCTAAACATGGAATATTATTATTTTGGTGTTTTTTAGGTCCCAAAACTCATTCCATAAATTCTGAAACACTACCCAATCATCTTGTTAACATTCCTTATTATTATTCAGCATATAATTTCTTAAAAATGCATAAAGCTATCAAAGAAAACATTGAAATTTTAGGGATATAAAATATCTTCCCCTTAGGAACATTCATCCTCGAACGAATGTTGGGATAGGGAAAGATCTATAGTATGGGTGCATTAGTCGAAGGATTGAAGCTTATCCTGCCTTGCAACTAAAACTTCTCACCCGCGAAAAAGCATACTATTGAAATGAATTACTGTACCAGAACTTCATAGGTTAGCCTTATATGAGTAATGATGTCATTGAGAAGAATAGAGTTGGAAGAACTTGTTACCTAAAGCTTACTCAGTGCTATGAGGTAATAGATGAGGACAATGATTCATCATATCTGCCTCTATTTCCTATATCTCTCTTTCAACTAACTTATTCCTTCATAGAACTTTCACTGAAGCCACTTTCATATTCCTCAAACTTCAAACCTTATGATAAAGAATTTGGACTGGGATACCCTCAAAAGACAAACTATCTTTTACTCTAATATCTCTAGGGGAACACCAAGGATCGATCGCTAATGTATTTCATCAACATGGAAATATATGAAATTTGATGAATAAAGTCTAATTCTGATGGAAGATCTAGTTCATAAGCCACAAATCCAGCACACTTTATGATTCAAAATTGGCCAATTTATCTAGCACTGAGCTTTATTTTACTTCAAAACCTCATCATTTCCTTTATTAATGACACCTTCAAATAAATCCAATCACCCGTACGAAACATTAGTTCTGTCCACCTAATATTTTCTTATGATTTTTGATATCTTTAATCAATTTTCAATCTCTCATGAATCAACTAAACCTTCTTTATAACTTTGAAATTTTTTTTCTCCCAATCGATGTATCCTCCTAAATTTCAAACACCCTGTAAGTGACAGACACCTACATCCATAGCGAACATGTATTGGAGCAATTTTAATACTAGCATGGTAACTATTGTTATATGCAAACTCCATAATACATATTCAGTCAATTCCGCAAGCTCTTAGTTTGTCTTTTAAAGTCTCAAGAGTAGCCCAGCCTGAATATCTATCTACAGTTTAAAATTAGTGCTAAGCTTCACCTTCATACGAAGAACATTTTGGAAAGACTACAAAAACTGAGTAGTAAACTAAGAACCTTGATTTAAAAGGATGGATAATGTAATCCCATAGAGTCCTACTAACCTGAGGAGAAAAAACATAGAATAATCTTCAGTCCTATTTGAGGTCTTTAATGTCAAGTAATAGGTTATGATACCAAAGCATTCAAAAATATGTCATAGGGTCTCTTTTAAAAGTGTGGCACGCTACACACGCATAAAAGAAACTCTATTTGACATAAGTTTGTGGACACCCTTTGTCCATGAATGTAGGATATGATACGAACTATTTGATGACACTAGCAAGTGTCAGGCCATAATTGGTGTCCCAAGACCACCTAGGAACATAGACCAACCCCTTTGTGTATCAAAACAGAACATAATACAAGTAGTAGAAGATGAATTCCTATCATATAAAAAAATAGAATAATGTAAGCTGAAAGGAATCTAAGAGTAACAACGACAATACCTAGTCCACATTAATATATAAATCCACTGACAAAACCAAATTATTCTAAGTTTGGAAATACCCTAACGATAGCCAAAATAAGTTCCAAGGAAAGCCTATGACAGTAGATAAATATAGATGAAATAGCCTCTCCAAAAAAGGAGGTTCACCACTTCAAGTTAACTATTGACAACTCAAAAATCCTATTGTTGCACAGGAAAAATAGAAGTGTCTTTTCTTCCTGCATCACGTGGGGATACAACCTCCATTGACTTTTAGTGGGATGAGCACTCTCATGGAACATGGCTAGGGGATAAAATAATTCCAAGTCAAAACCACTGTATAAATCTACATGCACAGATTGTACCTATGTATATATATATATATATCATACAAAGATAGGGAGAAAGGTTTAGCGTGTAAGTAAAATGTTAGCAAAGACTATGTAGCTCAACGGTCGTAATAATACCCATGGCTATATGGGTTTAGCTCCCCTTTATGAAAGGGCATAGTTGTATTATCCCCACGAACTAGAGGTATAAGAAAGACCACAGAATACCTCGACCCCACATTAATCTAGGATACCAAAATATGTATATACAGTGTGTCACAAGCACACGGTGATCAAGACCAACAACACCAACAAATGTGAGTATCTAGTACAAGTACTTCAAGACCCACACCTTTATGGTATGTCTAAATAACACCCTTTAAGCACATATTAAAATAAGTTTCACAAAAACCTTTCATTAAACCATGTAATTACATATTATGGCACACTATAGGTATTTTCATACCCTTACACTTGCAAGCTTACACTTATGACATTTTGATTATATTCCATCATCATGGGGGAAAGCCATGACGTTCAATAAATCAAATTTTGGGAATGACTCAAACCCTTTTAGTTAAAACAAGGCCTTCAATATCCATGCTCATTGTTTAACTATTTATCAAATGCAATAGTATTTTTGAGTAAATAAAACCAAGTGATAATACCTCAACTTGAAGGCATTTACAAAACTGGGTTGAGAGAACACAGTTATTCAAAATCAATTTGTTGTTCAAAATGTCAATTTTGGGGAGTTGCTCGACCCCTACTCAAATTCCCATACTCATGCATCCTATTAGATCCAAAAAAATTTAATTAAAAGCATGAAAAACTCATGAAAAAATTGGAAAAAAATTCAAGGATCAACCATTCAAAAACTCTCACCCGAAATCAAAACTCACATTTAAATACATACAATAAATAATTTATAACACATGGTTTCATAAAATATAATTTCGGGAAGACTAACATACTTGAAAGTATAGAGAATTATGGAATGAAATTATCTCTTGAGTCCTTGGATGACCTACTTCTTGATACCCTAGGCTTGTCTTTGAATGGGGAATTTAAGGGAATTTATGAGGATGTTTATGATTAATAATGGTTGGATTTAATGTCCATAATTCAGTTTTTGTACGTTGGGTTTCTGAGGGGAATGAGGGAATTAACCATAATTCCCTTACTTGATAATGATGGAATTTACCTCCTAGTCGCAATTGGTCACCCTATGACTCATAACGACTGACAATGAGTAAACCATTGACTTGTTGTCAAGTCAGAGTCCATGGGACCACATACTGCGGACCCTTCAACTCTCATGATAAAACTCATAAAGGGACACATTGACTCATAGAGTTCTGGTCTTATCCAAGATAGAAGCATTTGAGGTAGACACAGGTCACCCTATTATTTGGACAACATATCTCCTAATAAGTCTTTTTGACTGATAAATCCTATACATAATTAGGATTGTAGCATAATTACTGCTCATTGTTCAAGCAATAAATTTTATTCTATGGCTCGTAAGGACACCATATGACTTATAAAGTGAGTAGTATTAGACAGTAAGTTCAAAAACTCAAAAAATTTTAGGGTCCAAAATTTGGGGTGTTACATTTATACTGACCCTACTCAAAGTACATTGTCCTATAATTTTTGGTTATACTTTCCTATTCCATTAATTTCTTATCCTCAATCTACTCAGATGGTTCGTTAATAAACCAAAAACCATGCCCCCATTTTGCATGGTAGTCCTATATTCCTTGACCATTAGGTCAGATACCATAACAACCAACTCGCTCATATGATCCCTAGAATTTGATAACCATAATGGTGCATTCTTTGAAAGTTTTGTAAACTTGAGGTAATATTCAATCTCCGACATAGAGAATGGCTTAAGGTTTACAAACATCATTTCCTTAGCCTCCCTCATATCACTAGGAAATAACCTATCAAAAAGAGTATTTTGAAAGACATTCCAACTCATAGGAATTGCATTCTTACCCCTACCCTCCTTCTGAATTTTAACCCAATCATAAGAAACAAAAATGGTATACCAATTCAATACACTATTATTCTTTATGATGCATATATAGGTGATTTTTTCTCTTCATAATGACAAATTATAGAAATAGATCATCGAGATAAGATTTCTAACCACCAAGATCATATTCATTCTATGATGCCATAGTAGTGATAGACTAAAATAATAATCTACCTAACACAAGAAACAAAAGTAAACTAAAAACAAATATTTACAAGTTTGTATTCAAAAAAGTCGGCTAGAATTCCAAACCAGCTCAATACACCAAATTTTTTCCCAGCAACAGCTACATTTTTTATAACGCTCAACTTACACGTCAATTTAGTGCAAGGTGATCATCATTAATATATTTACCCAACTTTTGGAGTTAGGATCAAATTCACAGAGAATAATATGAGTGGCAATTAAACTAATTTGAAGCTATAGCTATAAGTTAAATTCAAATAATTTGCACGAAAATATAAAATGGGAGTTTTAAAGGTTAGCAAATAATTATTGGTCACTTTAATTTCAGTGTTTGTTATCAATAGTTTATAGAAAAAAATATAATTATGTTTACTAGGGGTTTTGGTATTTGACAGATGCTATTAGTGGTTCAAGATTCCAACAGTAAGTAGGACAATATATTATCTTCATCAAAATTATGCCTAAATGTCTCTCGTCCCATTTAAGAATTTAATTATCTAATCTTCTCGGACATAGGGAATTTACATTCTCTTATCAGACTTTACATTAGGTTAATAAAATTGTTATAGCGTCAATTATTAAATGGAAGTTTTTAGTGCATCCAAGTCCCTTTTAAAAATTCACTTCCCACTATATGTGATTTCTTTCTCAAGCAAATCAAAGCAGGTGTTATCTATAATTTGCAACCAATAGACAATAATTAAAATTTCAAAATTATTAAGGAGTTCTACTACCTTTTGAATCTTGAACACTAAGCATCTTATCAAGACTTAACCCTAGATTCCATAATTTAGGTTAGAGGGGTTTAGCCACTCATGATGTAATAATCAAATCAACTAGTTGGATTCATGATTTCAAAGATAACCTTACCATAAGATGGATAGTAAATAGTAATTAGCAGATTGGATCACAATAAAAAACCCAAAATATTGATAAAATCTCCTGAGAGTAATTACCTTTTCAAGCCAAGAAACTTGAGAGAGAAAATAACAAAATATGTGTCTCCAAAATATGTTCGATCCCCTCAAGAATGCCCTAAACAAGGATTTAAATAGTTAACCCTAATTATCAAAAAAAAATAATAAAATTCAAAAATTTCTCAGATTAGGTGATGCCATTTGTGATAGCCTATTAGGAGGCTGACAACTTATCACAAATGTCATCATCTTTCTTTATGTTTTTGAACTCGCTCCCGAACACTAACGAAACACAGTGATTCCCTATTAGCTCCTTGATGACCTATCACAAATGTCATCAAGTCTTTTCTATATCTCTCATGTTCTGCCATAGGTTGACGACAATCTTGACAACCTATTAGCTCCTTGACGTCCTATCACAAAATATCATCACAGCTTTAAAGTTAGGCCAATTCTCTATCTACTGCTGAAGATGAAGCTGATAGCTTATCACAGGACTAATGGGTTATCACAAATGTTGTCTTCCATACTTCACCTTTATTTACTTCAGATTTCAACTCATTTACTTCCATTCTTGTTGGTTCTCTTGCATCTTAGCTTCTACAGCAAAATCAAACATAAAGCAATCAAAAAAGAAAAAATTTGCATAATACTTCGCAATTATTCTTAGTTAAAATCCTCAAATGTGTTAGAATTAGCTCACACATCACTCATAAAGCCTGTGGGTAATTTAGGATGTCAAAGCTACACAACCCAAGTAAAGGTTTTAAGGGCATGCTAAACCCGGTCCCTTTTCCCATGGGTAGTAATTTTTTTTGCTCTCACAACCACTGAAGTTGAAAACATCACTGTTGGAAGTTGTGGTACTCAAATCTTTTGGATGATGCATCAACTTATTTTCTTTGACTTTTTTTTGGAATTTATTCCTAATATGTGTGATAATAGTTGTGCTATTATCTTATCTAAGTACACTGTGCATCATTATAGAGATAAACATATTGATATTAAGCATCCATTTATTCCAGATCATATAGAAAATGGTGATTTTACTCTAAACTATGTTTACTCTGAAAATCAACTAGCTAATATTTTCACAAAGCCCCAAGTAGAAGAAAGATTTTTTTCCTTTTAAAAAATTCTTGGAATTCTTAGCATTAACGATCTTTAGTTCCTATTTTTCCATCATTTTTCTACATAAATAAAATTATATATGCATTTTATTGGTATACCACTTTAGAAAAAGTAGTCATTATTACTTTGTCTATGTGTATCTCTATGTGTGGATTTCTTTGTCTACACGTTGGTTGCATAATTTTTCCTTTTTACTATGATAATAGGGGAGAAAGTAGAAACATCAGAGTTGCCTACTAGTCAGGGGGAACAAAGCAAGTCAACTGATGTAACTTGGAAGTAAAATCAATACTTATACATGTAAGGGGGAGCAAGATGATAGACAAGGAAGTCAACTAATATTTAATATTATTTTTCATTATTAGAAAGGGGAAATTGTTAGCCTCCCAAGTCTATGTTTTTATAATGACAAACTTACAAGTGTATCTTTGAAGGATATTAAGTACGGCTAATGTTGGAAGGACATCAATTTACAATATAGGGCATCCAAGTAAAGCAATCACAATGAGAACAAATGGAAGGAAAACCTCAGCCCTAAAAGTCATGAAAAATTAGATCAATCACTATCAAGTAAAAGAAGAAAAGGTA
Organism: Capsicum annuum; assembly: GCF_002878395.1. Lineage (NCBI taxonomy): Eukaryota > Viridiplantae > Streptophyta > Magnoliopsida > Solanales > Solanaceae > Capsicum > Capsicum annuum. The sequence continues at coordinate 111,961,749 of NC_061122.1, read as the reverse complement.
TATTAGAAGAATGAAGGGTATCTCACCAAAAGATAAAGAGGATCAAAAGGACTAATTCAGCATAGAAGCAAGCAAGGGAACCAACTCCAAAAATGGAACAACATCCAATCATGAAAAGGAGCATCATGACCTTCAAACAGTATGGCAACAAAATCAATCAAATATCTTGGAAACAGAAAAAGGAACACAATCCTAAATTCACTAAAAACCAAATTAATCATGACCTAAAGAATAAAAGGAAGGCCACAACCATTACATAGACATATCAATATAGAAACGTATAATTTTTAAATTGCACCACGTATGGACATATCTGATTTGGATATACATTATGATGCCATCCCTAAATCATGGAATCAATTCCTTAGACAAGTGCAAAGCTTAATAAAGCTCAGTAATCTTAGTTATCTCTGTAATCTCTGTATCGCTAGTAACCTAGCCTCAGACCCGTAATCAGCTTAGTTATAATAGTATTAAAGTGATTCAATCCTAATCTCAGAAGTTATTCAAGTAATCCATTCAAGCTCTGTATCGTCCGTCAGATACCTTCATTCGATATATTTTCCATTAGATATGAAAATAAGTTATCTAAGTGTAACTCAGTCAGACATTTTGAGTAATATGATCAGTGTTAGATTCAGTTCAGCCTGTGTTTAGTTAAGAATTCAGTTCTGAGTCTTTTAGTTGGGAGTAGAAACTAGCACCAAGCGAGCTCAAGGATGGGATCTCACCTATTAGTAGAGGGTGTGATTCTTAGAAGCAATCCTTATGCTTTAAAACTACGTAGACTGCGTCGGTTGAGACATCACACCTATTAGTTGAGAGTGGATGAGAGACATCATACTTGCTAGATGAGGGTAGATGAGGTGGCTTGACCTGGTAGATGAGGGCTCCACTATTCTCGTTTGAGGACCTACTAGATGATGGTCACATAGAGTTGTCTTTACCAGTGGCGCGGTAATGACACCCTTCCAACTAGGGCACAGGTTAGACCCCACCTGTGGTAGGTTGGGGTATGTCGATTAAGTGACTACTTCCCATATTTTTAATTTCAGATTCAGTCTTAGTTTCAGAATCAGTCTTCAGAAATTAGGACTGTCAGATATAGTCATCTATCTTTATGAGGAACTCAGATAGTTTTGTTGATTCATGGACCATCCCGAAAGATAGGATTGATAACATATACAGTTGATTGATATTATATTAAAAGATATGCCACTAGAATGGCTTGATTATTCATACATATGAACCCCGTGCATTCTACCTACCTCACTTTGCATACAAGTACATTCTGATACTAACATATACTTTTTTTATGTGCTATGGTATTTTATACCATAGGTTCGGACGCTCAAGTTCCCGATCACACTTAGCTTCATATTTGTTCGGCAGTAGTATATTTTTTGTAATGAGTCCTCATCATTTGAGAATAGTATGATTATTTCATTACTTTATTAGTTCAGCTTTAGTAGACGGAGTTAGTTCGGGACGTGTCCCATCAACTCCGTAGTTTTCAGACACTTTAGAGGCTTTTAGACTAGCATGTTCAGACAATTTATTTCAATTATTATATTGATATACCATATTTCCCGATATTATATTTTAGCAGATACTTGAACTTATTGCCTTTCAACTTTTTTATTCCACATTTATACAGTATATTATGCAGTGCTCAGTTACAGATATTAGTAATGGGTTAGCTTATGGTCCTTAAGGATTCTTAGCACCTTGTAGTATTCCGAGTATCAGATTCAGGGTGTTATAAACTTGGTATCAGAGCCTAAGGTTCAACAGTGTCCTAGAGAGTCTAAGAAAGTTGCATCTTGTAGAGTCCTGTGCATGGGTGTGTTGTGCACCACACTTATGTACAGGAGGCTATAAAATATTATAGGAACAGTTTCCCTAATTTCATTATTCATATCGTCCGAGTGGGCATGAGCTCAAGTTAAACTGTCACTTTAATCTATTTCTCCCTTTGTTATAGAACATGTTTCCCAAAAATATGAACAAAAGGATAACCGAGAATCAGTTGGCACCTTCGCCTATTTAGGCAGATTCCCTAGTTGAGCATGTCTCTCATGGAGAATTTAGAACTGACTACTTTACTTTATCATAATCAGTAGTAGCTTAGAGAAATCAAAAAACTATTGTCCCACTAAGTCATATGATTCATGCCCAGTAGATTAAGGTGGGAAAGCATAGAAAGAAAGAAAATAAAAAAGCAAGAACATGAAATTTCAACTTCGCTCAGCCTAAGTCAGAGGGTGGTAATCATTATCAATTTTCCCAAAGTCATTTGTTCTAGTTCCTTCATCAGCCAGTGCTCCAGTCCTAAAATTCATAGATAGGATACTAGGCCCTAGATCTTAGGGCAGTGTTAGCAGTGCCCGAACCAATCTCCTTTACCTGACTTACAGTGAGAACCATACGGGTAATTACAAAGCTAGCAGTAATGTGTGTTTTGGATATGGTAATTTAGGTCATAGAGTTCAATACTATCCTAAGGTTTGCCAATGAAGTCAGCATAATCATCCTTCAACTCAGTTCAATTGCCAGTATCAGCAGAGTGTCACTTCGAGTGCTACTAATGGGCAACACCAAAACAGACTCTATGCTCTTCAATCCTGAAAAGATCAGGAAAATTCTCCTAATGTAGTCACTGGTACTTTATAGATCTTTCACTAGCAAAATTATGCTTTTCTAGATCCAGGATCCTTTTTGTCTTTGTTACTCCTTAGATAGCAATTGATTTTGGAGTCAGTCCCAAAATCCTAGAACAGTCTTTTTTCAGTCACTACCCTAGTGGGAAAAACCATCATAGCCTGGTAGGTATACAGGAACTACTCGGTTATGGTATCTCAGAGAGTCACCTCATCTAACTTAGTTGAATTAGAGATAACTGATTTCAATGTCATTCTCAGTGTGGTTTGGCTTTATTCCTGGTATGCCATAGTCAATTGAAGAAACAGAATTATCCAGTTTCAATTTTTCAATAAACCTTTCCTTGATTGGAAGGGTAGTATTTCAGCATTCAAAGGTCAGTTTGTTTCATACCGACGGGGAAGGAAAATGATATATAAGGGATTTGTCTATATCTAGTTCAAGTTAAGGACTCTAGTTCTAAAACACCCATTCTTGATCTAAGTTTAATTCTGAGTGAATATTCAGATATCTTTCCCTAAGTTCTTCCCGGAGTTCCTCCAGACAGGGAGATAGTCATTGACATTGACCTTCTTCCATATACCTAACCAATATCTAGTCCTCCATACAGAATGGCACCAATAGAATTCATAGATTGTGACATTCGAAAATTAACTTTCAAAATTCGATATGGTTATTTTGAATTCTTAGTCATGTCCTTTGGTTTTTCCAATGCCCCAATAGCTTTCATGGACTTGATGAACCATGTGTTCAAGCGGGACTTGGACACGTTCATCATAGTCTTCAAATATGACATCCTTGTCTATAACTGCAATGAGTATGATCCTGAAGACCATTATAGGATAGTATTGCACACCTTCAAAACCCATTAGTTATCATGACATCTAATCAGGTCCTATATGTCAGCTCTATGATCATTGCTCATATTCGTACACGTTAGTGAAAAACATGTACATTTACGGTTTATTAGTATAAGCAAATCTAGTTCAACAAATGTTGGAAATCATATTTCACGAGTACATAAACTTTAGAATCAGGTAATGCAGCTCATGACTCATACACTCATCTAATGCTTTACAATATGTTCAGCTCACATGACTCATGCCATACTCCCACTGATCAGCCGAACTGAGATTTTGTCATATGTAGCCACAGTATAGATCCCTTGGTGAAATCCCCGGTGTTGTTATTCTATCCCTAAAACCTCAGTTATAGCATTATTTTTGTAATCCAGGTTTAGTAAAGAACTATGTTAGTCCTAAAAGACCATGGATTTTAGTTATCAGTTACTTAGCCATATGAATTAAGTATCAGTCTAAACCTCAGTTATCCGAAACTAGTATTTCAGTCTCGGTTACAGTCTTATTTATTGTTAACTTCTCAATTACCATCTTAGCTACAATCTCAGTCCCTTTCTGGGTTCAGTAGTCAGATCAAAAGCTCAGTAAGTTTCAGAATTACCTTACTAGGCGTATAGTCATCAGTTAATCATTTATTAGTATTTCAGTACCTTAGTTTACAGAATGTTTCTAAATCATGTTATACGATTGGTCTAGCATTTCTTAAGATACTAAAGTTTTCACTTAATGATGCTCAGTTATCTCATATTACCCAGTTAATCATTACTTTTTATCCATAAAGCTTTATAGTGTTAGTCTAGTTATTCAGACTAAGTGCAGTTCAGTCTTAGATGCCCAGTATTTAGCTATCATCCATGCAGTTAATTAGATAAGTTAATCTGTTTATACATTCATGCTCAGCAACTATTTGAATATTTTCTGCAATCTCCAGTGATGTATTGTTCTAAGGCAGAGAGTATAAGTGAAAAAGTATATGAGGGATATATCTAACCTTGAAAATTTTAGATACAGTGCTTAAGGCTTAACCACTCTATCTTAGATGTTTTTTCATAGGCATTGCCTCATAATACAAGAATCTCAGCTAAGTGGTGATCCCCTATTTAGATGTTCTACTTAGAACAGGCCAAGATTTCCTTTCACCTGACGATCACTAGAACTTTATAAATAAGTGAAAGAGAAAGCCTCCAGTTGAGAATAAGTTTTAAGCTGGAGTTAGTCTAAAAAGCTAGTGATTTAGTTTAGCAGTCAGACGAAAAAGTCCCTACGGTATGGATTCCTAATATTTTTTGCCATCTAGTGTCACTATCCGATGGCTTATGAAGGTAATCATTCAAATATGGATCAACCAGGTAGTTGTGTGTGCAACTCAGTTCATGTTTCATGTATCAGTCTCAGATCCCAGATATAAAGTCACGATCCTGTTCATATGTGCCTTGTGCATCACCCCAGTTTTCCTCAACTTCTTGGTACATTTAGAATTCTTCAAGGGACATAGCATCCTAAGGGGGAGATACACTATAATCCCCCAAAATTTTATGACATAAATATGCCACTCTCTCTTCACGTAATGAAACCATTTTGGAGTAGTGGTTACCCATAGGTTGATCCTCTAGCTCTAATATCAATCGAAGGCCATGTACTCAATGGCTCAGTTTAGTTCGCGATACTCAGTCCATGCCATCCATTACAGGCTCAGTCATGTTCTTATATTCTCATTCATGCATGTTCAAAAAGGAGCTCGAGTTTGAGGATTTGTGAATTTGTGTACCTAAAATTCTCTCCCATGATTATAATGAAGAGAGTCGGTATGAAGGGAAAACTCAGTCCCCAATATGTCGATCACTTCCAAATTCTCAGTCACTTTGACAAAATAGCTTATGAGCTCAAAATTGCCTTCAAATATATCTTCAGTTAATCCAGTATTTTATGTCCCCTTCCTAAAGAAGTGCATAAGTGACCCAGCAGTTGTAGTCCTTGTTGAGGATGTAGATATTCAGAACAGTCTCTCATATGAGAAAATTTCCAGTTGAAATTCTTGACAATCTAAGGAACAAAGAAGTCCCTCTAGTCAATGTTCATTGGATGAATCAGTCAGTTGAGGGAGATACTTAGGAAGCAGAAGCAGATATGAGGACCAAGTATAGTTACCTCTTCACTTCAAACTTAGACTCAGCTCAAGATAATAGCTTTCCCTAAGTTTATTCAGTTTAATGTTCAGATTTTAGTTACAAATTTGGTATACAGTTTATGCTTAGTTTTCAATTTAAAACTTTGTATCAAATACCATTGCATATTCAGTCATGCATTCATGTGTCAGTTCAGTAGTGTATTCAGGCATCAAATATGTGCGATCAGCTTATCAGTACTCTTAGTCATGCATTCATGTATAAGCTAAGTCATGAAATCATGCATCAGATATGCATGCTCAGTATGAACCTCAGTAATGTCAGTCATGTACTCATGTTTCCGTTGTTCATGTTTAGTATGTACTTTAGTTTATCATTTCTTCCATCTTAGTCTCATTCGAGGTCTAATATTTCTTGGGGGGGATATTGTAAGACCCCGCCAAATTTCTATGCTTAATTCAGTCCTTTAGACTTGTCAAAGGGTCTCAAACATTGAAAATTCTAACTATGTTTTCCAGAGTTAGTTTATTTTTGGCCTTCAAAAGTTGAAAATCCCATTCTGCGACTTTAATGTCCTTTAATGGTTTGTATTTTTGTTAATTTATAACTAAGGAGGTCAATAGCTTTTCCCAGATAAGTTTGAAATTTTTTGGACCTCATTTAGGCCATGGTATGTGTTCCAAAATAGTGGACCAACGCGATCTTGTCGCGCTGCATCGCCTTTCCCTTTGGTTAACATTGTTGAATATTGCTAGTGTTAAAACTATTCAGGCTTGGTGCGATCATGGTGTGACAAATCGGGGTATCGCATCAATGCCCAGTTTTTAGTCATTAAATATTTGCATCTTTGAGAACAAAAGGGTCAATTTCCCACCCCTATATAAGCCTATAACATAAGATTCAGCTAGGTTTTCTCCAAAATATAATTTTTTCTCTCAAATTCGCTCAAGAACATTTCTAGGGTTTTTATTGAATGTTCTAATCTAGGAGATTCCACTGTTGATCTTCAAGGAACTTTCACCTAAAGTATGTAAAGTGTTGATTCATGGGTTCCTTTCACACATGAAGATCAAGAAACCCTTTCAAAAACATAAATTTTGAATTCCATGTTATTAATTGAATCATAACCATGTTTATGTTGTTGTATGATTACCAAGTTGAAATCTTAAATACGTATAATGAAATTATGTTAGAATATGGGTGGAATTCTTGTATTTGATGTGAAAAAAGTTTCCATGATATATTATTTTAATGTTCATGCCTAAGACTCAAGTTATGTAGACTCAAGTTATGTATGCAAGGTCTTTGCTAAAAGGCCTAAGAGAATAGGACTTATGTTTTATGATTCAATTGGGACAAAATTGATGAATCCATGCTTTACCCTTATGTTCACAATGACCTCCACACAATTGTTATGCATTGTAATGGTTTGGTAGAATGATCATGAGATTAGACTTAAGAAATTATGACATGTTTATGTATTCCTATTCATGTGTATTCTTATAACATACAAATAATTCATGAAAATCCCCAATGTTTGTACTATGATTTGTTGACTATGGTCATGTGTTCAAGAAATGACATGTCTTTTCAGTTTCATGCTATCGAGTCCTAGGGGTACTTGTACCCAATAATTTAGCAGTGTGCCTAGAGCCAATGTCAATTTCTTCATAACCTCAGTCATGCCATGATTAGTAGTATTCTCAGTTAGTTTGAGAACTCAATAGAATTCTGTCAGTTACATGACTCAGGTAAACTCAGTAATCTCATGAACTCAGTCAGTTAACAAAATTCAATAATATTCCATCAGTCCACGAAATTTAGTGAACTCACTCCTATTCATCTCAGTATAATCAGTTCAGTGTCTATTTAGTTAGGAGTAGGATTCAGCTCTGAGCAAACCTAAGGATATGATCACACACTGTCAGTAGAGGGTGTGATCATTAAAAGCAATCCTTGCATTCCACAACTATTTAGATAACATAGGTTGAGACAACAACATTGATAGTTGAGGGTTGATAAGGTGGATTAACACTACCAATTGAGAGTCTGACCATTCTCCTTTGAGGAAACTGCCAGAAGAGGGTCACTCATAACTTATCCTTACTAGTGGCGCGGTATTGGCACCCTTTAAATTGGGGTTACAGATTATACCCTAATCTATACAGAAAAGGGGCATGTCATTTTGATGAGTACTTCTCTTAGTCTTAGTCTTAGTCTTAGTAAAAGAACTCAGATAGTTTTTCAAATTCAGGTCTATCAGATACAGTCACTTAGTTCAGTATAAAACTCTGCTAAATCCATCAGAATCAGGTCTGCCAGACGCAATCACTCAGTTAATAGTATATCAGTTATATGAAACTAATGTTTATCACTAATAAGAATCAGTAATCTGTATTGTCACAATCTCATTTACAATTATGTATTCATGCATGTATTCTCATGTTCATGATATTCAATCAGTTAGTATTGTTCATCCATATGAACCTCATACATTCAGCCTACCCTACTTTGCATACCAGTACATTCAGTTGTACTGGCTTATACTTTTCTTCCACGCTATGGTGTTTTATACCATAGGTTTGGACGTTCAAATTCCCGATTGTACTAAACTTCAGATTCAACCAGTAGAAGTAGATTCCTAGTGAGTTCTCATCATTCGAGGATAGCATGATCATTTTATTAATTCATTAGTTCAATTTTAGTAACGGAGTGGGGACATATCCCATAAACCCCACAATTTTCTGATAGTTTAGAGGCTTTCAGACTAGCATGTTTTGCCAATTTATTTCAGTTTTTGTATTGATATGTCGTACTTCCAAATATTATGTTTTGGCAGATATTGGAAGCTTATGTTCTTTCAGCCCTTTTATTCCACTTTTATCTAGTATATTATGCAGTGCTAAGTTACAGATGTCAATCATGGGTTAGCTTGTGGTCTATCGGGATTTCTAGAACCATGTAGCATTCTAGGTATCAGATTGAGGGTGTTACAAGTTTTTCCTAGGGACAAGGAGAGCCCTCCATTAATCATAATTCATATGTATCATCGTCCAATTATGATATGTACAGAGAGGATCAAAAGAATCAGAAAGTTACCATTCATAGGCTTGCGAAAGCCTACTTATCTTTTGAGTAATAATATTAAGCTCTCAGTAGTGTGCATAAAAAGATGGTCATAAGGGAGAAGTAGAGAGATTAGTTCTTTAACTAGATGTTGAAGGGGTTGAAGGATCTACTTAAGGTCCTAAGTCCCTGAGATCAACTTCATTCCTCCTAGGTGGAGAGTGATAATGAGGCATAGGTCGCTTGGTCTGACTCTTTTATAGGACGATGATAATGCAGAGTCAGATATTGACATCAGCCCTTGATACAATTTCAAGGAGGACCACTATCTTTTTTATCCTTGATTATTTACGCAATAGGGACACTAAAACCTTTTAAGTTAGGGGTGCCTATCATCGTATTCATTTGATTTGGGCCTGTATTATTGATATTTCTGCATATTTTGCTACTCTTTTAGATGATTGTTATTTTTATTTGGGTTGTAATATATAGGCACTCTAATGGTTCCCATATTTGCATGGATTAGTTACTTTTTTTTCTAGATTGTTGTTTTATTTAGTTTTTATCACTTCACTAGATTTTCCCTATGATAGATCGAGTAACGATATTCTTTAGGGAAAAGTGTCATGATTGGATTTTAGTCATGGATTCAAGGGAGGTCTGAGTACCCGTGTCATCAAGTTAACAAATACAAGGTAAGTATAATGCTCCGAATCTGGTACCAAGAACGCTACACGATGCTCATAACCTTAAAGGACCACAAGCTAACCCATGACTGATATCTGTACCTAAACACTACATTATATATTGTATAAATATCAAAATAAGGGCTGAAAGGACATAAGGTTAAAAACTAATAAACATCTGGTAAAACCATATCTGAATAATGTGTTATGATAATACCAAAACTAAAATAATGCCTAAAAACATCTACGATGAAAACACTGTAGTCTGAAAACCTATAAACTGTCTCAATAAGGAGTTGATGGGATATGTACCCAACTAACTCCAATTACTAAAATAAACTATGTAACGAAGAAATAAAATAATGATCATGTCCTCAACGGATGAGGACTCACTGCTGACTCTGACTGTTGAGTACTGGGATGCTGCTGCTGCTCTGGAGCTTGTGCTTCTGAACCTATGGTATAAAACACCCTATCTTAAATGTGTCAGTACGTATCAATGTGCTGGTATGTAAGTGAGGTCGGCTGAATACAAAGGATTCAAATGCATGAACAATGCTAACTGACTGTATAACATGAACGTTAGAATTCAAGTATGAATAAGAGACTTTAACTGAATTCATGATAACATGATTACTGAGTCTGAGTACAAATAACATATGATACTGACAATTTTATAACTGATAAAACTAATACTGAGTAATTGTATTTGACAGTCCGGGTTCTGATAGAACTTACTGAGTTCCATACTATTCTGAGTTGACTGTATCTAACAGTCCTGAAATTTGAAGAAGTATGTGAGTTCTATTACTGAATAGAGACTTAAACTACAACTGCGGTAAGTATAAATCTGATGGACATGCCACAAATAAGGTAATATTGCTGGGTTGTGGTCCAATCTGTAACCCCAATTGGGAGGGTGTCAATACCGTTACACTATTAAAGATAAACTATAAGTGTCCCTTATCTGATAGTCTTCCAAAAAGGGAATGGTGGGAACGTCATTTGACAGTGTTTATCCACTTCATCAACCCTCATCTTCCAGTATTGATATCTCAACCTATGCTGGCTACATAGTTCTTGAATGCATGGATTGCTTCTAACGATCAAACCCTCAACTTTCAGTGTGTGTCCTTATCCTCAGGTTCACTAGGTGCCAAATCCTACTCCCATCTGAATAGACACTGAACATGACTAACTTAATTAAATTAGACTGAGTTCATTGATTTTTTTTAACTAACAGAATACTACTGAGATTACTGAAGTGATGTGCTTTCTGAGAATACTGGGATTACTGAGTTTACTGGTTTTTCCTAAGTCACGTGACTGATAGTATTCTACTGAACATGGCTTAACTGAGGCTATCATGAAAACATGACATAGGCTCTAGGCACACAAGTGAATTTTTGGGTATTAAATATCCCCAGTACTCGATAGCATAATATGTAAATCAAGACATAAGCCTAAAAGCCCAACCATGAATATATACTCACAATTTATACATTAAGACATTTCAACGAATACTTGGGGTGTATCACTTATACATGAATGGGTAAATACATAATTGCATACTACATCATGGAATTAATCCATTATCATGGACAATTTATCAAACACTTGCACATAAACTAATCATGGCATGGATTCTTCTCTTATTAGTTCATATAGGCAATTCATCAAGCACATAATGAACATAGTATATGTACACAACATTGCACAATAAGTAAACATCATGATACAACTCTAATTTCACAATTCAAGGGTTTAATCATGGGTTCACATGAATCTATTCATATAATAACTAACTCCATATAAAATTTATCGCCAAACATGGGTTAGAATTTAATTAGTCATTATCAACATGAACAAAAGTAAACCCAACATGGGATTCATAAAAATTCATATACTTGATCTTTTAAAAAAAAGATTGTTGGGCTTCATGGGTTAAAGAGACCCATGAATCAACACTTGACATACCTGAGTTAATGAATTTAGAATAATTGATGGATAATTATTGTGATTTGGCCTTTGAATTTGAGAGTTAGGGTTTCTTGGATTAAGAGAGAGAAACTTAATTTGGAAAAAATAGAGTGAATAACAATATCCTTAGCTCATGTAGGGTTAAATTTCATGTTTAAGGATGAACTAAAATCATAGGAAAAACCCATTTAACCCTTGATGCGTCTTTTGATTTTTGTGAAAATTTCCTGATCTGGACCCCTGGAATAACGCAGCGCTATCGCGCTGTGCCATCGGAATTTTCCAACTGGATAGAAGTATGGGGAATTAGAATATCTCCCTCTTGGGAACATTCGTCCTTGAATAAAACTGATTGAGATGGCAAAAACTATAAGCTGAAGTACATACTAATCATAAAAAACTGTAAAATGACTACATGACTGGCATTTTTGAGATTCATACTAAGCATGCATAGCTAATACATTATTTCATGACTGAGCAAATGCATGAATGCATGACTTAGAGTACTGATAAGCTGATCATGCACATCTGATGCATGAATGCTTGACTGAACTAACTCATGAATACAAGACTGAGATTTATACTAATTGAGTTTTCTCATAAGGAGAATGCATGTCTGATACATAAACACATGATTGATCTGATATACGAACATATTATTGAATATGAAATGGTAAATGGATACCAAGTTTAAAATAGGAATCTGAGCATGAAACTGGTTTGTAATTGAAATCTAAACGTGAAACTTAAAACCTTATGGAGAACAATTTCCTCTTGCTAGATCTGAGTTAGCGGAGAAGAGGTGAGGATACTTGGTACGCATGTTTGCTTCTGCTTTCCAAGTAGCTCTCTCAATGATCTAATTCCACCAAAGGACTTTGACTAGAAGGACTCCTTTCTTTCTTAGTCTGCGAGTCTGATAGTTAAGAATTTCGATCGAAATCTCTTTGAAAGAGAGGTTATTCTGAATATCTATGTTCTGAATAGGGACTATAACTACTGGGTCACCTATTTTTTTTTGAGCAAAGAGACACGGGAGAATGGATGAACTGAGACTAGATTTGAAGGAAATTTAAGCTCATAAGCTACCTAGCCAAAGCGACTAAGAATTTTGATGGGACCAATATATCGAGGACTGACCTTCCCCTTCTTTCCAAATCTCTTCACTTCTTTCACAAGAGAGATATTTATATAAACATAGTCACCAATCTTGAACTTGAGATCTTTTCTACACATATCTACGTAAGACTTCTATCAGCTCTGAGAACCCCGGAGTCTTTCTCTGATAATCTAAACTTTTTTAAAAGCATCGAATACTAAGTCAGGCCCTATAACTTAGGCATCAATAACTTCAAACCAACTGACTAGAGATCTGCATCTCCTAAGCAAGGGAACTTTGAATGGAGCCATCTTAATACTGCAATGATAGTTGTTGTTTTATGTTGATGGCGAGTACAAGGAAAACCCATCACAAATTCCATGTTCACTTCTTCCCACTTCCAAGTAGGAATATTGAACTCTTGCATGGACCTGTTAGTCTTCTGATGCTCTATCTTAACCTGCTGAAATGTAGAGAACATAGCCAAAAACTCTGCAACATATCTTTTCATCCCACTCTACCAATAGATCTCCTGTAAGTCATGATACATCTTTGTATCCCCTGGATGAATAGAGTAGCCCGCACCATGCGTTCTGCATAGATTTGCTGCCTTAAGTTATCTACACCTGGAACATATAGATGACCCTGATAGCGCAAAATACCATCACCCTATTGGGAGAAAACCTCAACTTTCTAATCCTTGACTGACTATTTCAACTTTACTTTATTGGGATCTCTATCTCGCTTTTCTTTCACCTCAAAAACTAGAGATTATTCTTAATTACTCTGATCCCATATATCACCCTCCTTTGTATCAACTAAGCAAAAACCTAGTCTTGCAAGATGATGGACATCCTGAACTAACTTTTTCTTACTGCCCTCAACATGAGCAATAATACCCATTGACTGTCTACTGTGAGCATTAACTATGATGTTGTCCTTTCCGTTGATGATAAAGGACACTAATGTCATAATCTTTTAACAGATGTAACGAACTTCTCTGATGAAGATTGAGATATTTCTAAGAAAAGACATACTAAAGGCCTTTTTGATCTGTGAACACATATACATGAAATCTGTACAAGTAATGCCTCCAAATCTTTAAGGCAAATACTACGACTGGTAACTTAAGATTATGATTAGGGTAATTCTTCTCAAGTGGTTTAAGTTGACTGGAGGCATAGGCTATGACCTTACTATATTGCATTAGGAAACAATCCAAACCTACTCTAGATGCATCATAATACACTACAAAACCATCGGGGCCATCTGGGAGAGCAATGATTGGGCTGAGGTGAGTCGATTCTTCAACTCTTAAAATTTCTTTTGGCAAGGATCTAAGCATTGAAACTTAACTTTTTTTGAGTCAATCTGGACATAGGGGATGAAATAGAAGAAAATTACTCAACAAACCATCTGTAATAGCGAACTAAACCCAAGAGACTCCTAATATCTGATGAAGAGAAAGGGCGAGGCCAGATTCCTACTGCTTTAGTCTTTTAAGGGTCTACTCTAATTCCATCACTAGAAATAGTATGACCAAGGAATGATACTAACCTTAGCCAAAATTTGCACTTACTGAATTTGGTGAACAGCTGATGATCTTTGAGAGTTTGAAGTATGATTCTGAGATGGTCTGCGTGATTATGTTCACTGCGGGAATAGACAAGAATATCATCTATGAAGACAATAATGCACATTTCTAAGTACTACTTCAACACACGATTTATCGAGTCCATGAAAGCTACTGGGGCATTGGCAAGACCAAAGGGCATGACTAAGAATTTTAAGTGACCATACCGAGTTCAAAAAGCTATTTTCAGAATGTCACATCCTCTGACTCTAAGCTGATGATATCTTGATTTAAGGTCTTTCTTAGAGAAATAGTTGGCATCCTAAAGTTGATCAAACAAGTCATCAATTTAGAGAAGTGGATACTTGTTCTTGATTGTGACTATATTGTGTTGATGGTAATCAATGTATATTTTAAAAGAACAATCTTTCTTGCGCATGAATAAGATTGGTGCTCCCCAAAGGGACACACTAGGTCTGATGAATCCCTTATCTAAGAGATCCTTCAGCTGCTCTTTTAGCTCTTTGAGTTTTCTGGTGCCATTCTGTATGGCGGAATAGATATAGGCTGAGTATCTTGAAGAATATTAATGCCGAAGTCTATTTCTCTTTCCGGAGGAGTTCCTAAAAGATCTTTAGGAAAAATATCTGAATATTTACTCATGATTAGGACAGATTCAATCCTAGGATTCTCAAAATAAGAATTGATAACTTAACCTGTGCCCGAAGGTAAGAAACAAGCTGACCACTGAAGGCTAAAGTACTACACATCCAATCTAGGACAGGTTTATTCGAAAATTGGAATAGGACAATTTTGTTTTTGTATTCGACTGGGCATAGTAGGAATGAAGCCAATCCCTGCTAAAAATGACACCAAAATTAGTCATCTCTAATTCAACTAAGTCTGCTAAGGTGAATTTCTGAGACACCATAATCGAAAAGTTCCTGTATACCCATTGGGCTATGATAGTTTTAGCCACTGTGGTAGAGACGAAAAAGGGCTTTACTAGAGTTTTAGCACTGAATCTGAAATCAACTGCTATATAAGGAGTAATGAAAGAGAAAGAATCTCCTGGATCTAGTAAAGTGTAAACATGTACATGAAAGATCTATAACATACTAGTAACCATACCAGGAGAATTTTCTTGATCTTGCCATGAATGGAAAGCATAAAGTCGCTTTGGGCGTTTCCCAGTAGTAGAACTAGAAGTGGCACCCTGCTGATTTGGGAAACCGAACATAATATGGAACGATTATACTGATCCTGATAACCTGAATAGGGATAATCACTGACTCTGTGGCCTAGCTTTCAATATCCAAAACACACATCGCTACTAGCGCTGCAAGTACCCTGATGTTGCATGCCATATCTCTGATAAAGAGGATGGGTGCGGGCACTGCTAACACTGCCATGAGACTTAGAGCCTGGCTCCTTATCTTTGTTACCCTCCCTGAACTAAGGATTTGGAGCACTAGCTAAGGAAGGAGCCGGAACAGATGACCTAGGATGGAACTTAGAATGATTTCCTCTTTCTAACTTGGGCTGAGAAAAGTTAAAACTACCTGTCCTTGGTCTTTTATTCTGCTTCTCCTTTATATTAATATTTTTCTCTTCTATCTATTGATCATGATTCATAAGCTTGGTTGTGTTTATGTTACTATTCAACATCACGTAACTGCACTCATTGACCACAGTATCATTCACCCCAAAAATAAACTTACTCATCTTTACACTACTATATACCACCACATGAGGAGCATATCTAGCTAATAGAGTAAACTTAAGAGAATACTCTTTCACTTTCATATTTCCTTGCCCGAAGTTCATAAATTCTAACACCTTAGTTTTCCTCAGCTCTTGGAGAAAGAATCTAACTAATAATGCAGTGACAACTCCCACTCAATAGACCCTGCATCAACTAACCTCTCTAACTTTCATTGCTTGAACTAAATGTGAGCAACATCCTGTAGCTAATATGTAGCAAGCTCAACACTCTCTCTAGAACGAATACCCATGATGTCCATAACCTTTTGAACTTGTTCAAGGAATTCCTGAGGGTTCTCATCTGTCTTAGACCCAAGAAAGGATGGGGGATTTATTCGAGTGAAGTCCCGAATCCTGGCTGCAACTGAATTGGCCACTGGGTTGGATGGAACAATAGCTGGTTATTCAATCTGAGAAGAAACTGAGTTTGCAAGAGTGGTGAATGGAACTCTAAACTCTGCATGCAAAATATGCTCGTCCAAGGGGTTTTCTTGGATGGGTTAAGGGGATGACTGATTTTTGTTTCTTTCTTTTGGAGGCATGTTATGTAAACAAAAAGGGAGAAACGAATTAAACTGGGAGTTAAACTTGAGCTCACACTCACTAGCACGATATAAATACTGAAAGAAGGGAAATTATTCCTAAAACATCTTATAGCCTCCTGCACATTAATGTGGATATCAATATACCCATCCACAAAACTCTACTAGTTGTGGCTTCCAGACTTCCTAGGACACTATTTAACCTTAGGCTCTAACACCAAGTTTTAATGACCCAAATTTGGTACCCAAAATACTACATCATGCTCATGACACAGAAGGAGCACAAACTAACCCATTACTAATATCTGTACCTCAACACTGCATAATATACTATATAAATATGGAAATAAGGGATTAAAGGTAATAAGGTTCAAAATTGATAAACATCTGATAAAACTAAATTAGAATATTATTGAATGATAGTACCAAAATTGAAACAATGTCTGAAAATATCTAGTCTAAAAACACTGTAGTCTTAAAGCCTCTAAACTATCTGAATAAGGAGTTCATGGGACATGTCTCAAACTAACTCAAACTACTAAAATAAGCTAAGTAATATTGGATTAAATTAGTGATCATGTCCTCGCGATTAGGACTTACTGCTGACTCTGACTGCTGAGTACTGGGATGCTACTAATGCTTTGGAGCTCATCCTTCTGAACCTATGTTATAAAATACCATAGCGCAAATGTGTTAGTACGTTTTAATGTACTGGTATGCAAGTGAGGTGGGATAAATGCAAAGGGTTCAAATGCATGAACAATGCTAACTAACTGTATAACATAAACGTGAGAATACATGCATTAATAAGAGACTGTAACTGAATTCTTGATAACATGATTACAGATTTTGAGTATTGATAACATGAGAAAATTACAACTGTATAACTAAAATAACTGATACTGAGCAAGTATTTTTAACTGTCTGGGTTCTGATGAAACTAGATGAGTTCCATACTATTTTGAGTTGATTGTATCTAATAGTTCTGAAATTTGAGGAGCTATCTGAGTTCTATTACTAAGACTGAGACTGAAACTGTAACTGTAGGAAGTGTTCATCTTATCGACATTCCCCAAATAAAGCAATATAGCTAGGTTGGGGTCCGATTTGTAACCTTAATTGGAAGGGTGTCAAGACCACGCCACTAGTAAAGACAAACTGTGGGTGACCCTCATGTGACAGTGTCCTCAAAAGATAATAGTGGGAACCTCATCTGATAGTGTTTATCGACCTCATCAACCATCATCTATGAGTGTTGATGTCTCAACCTATGCTGGATAAATAGTTTTGCAATGCAAGGATTGCTTCTAAGGATCACACCCTCAACTGTCAGTGTGTGTCTTCATCCTTCGGTTCACTAGGTGCTAAATCATACTCCCATCTGAATAGACACTGAACATGATTAACTCAACTGAATTGGATTGAATTCATTGAGTTTCATTAACTAACGAAATACTACTGAGATTACTGAAGTACAGAGCTTTCTAAGAGTACTGGGACAGCTGAGTTTACTGAGTTTTCCTAAGTCACATAAATGACTGAATTCTACTGGACATGGCTTGACTGAGGATATTGTGAAAACATAACACAGGCTCTAGGCACACATCTAAATTTTTAAGTATTAAATACCCCCAGGACACAATAGCATATTATGTAAAATATGATACAACCCTAAAAGCCCAACAATTGTTGTATACTCACAATTTATTAATTAGAACATCTCAATGAACACTTGGGGTGTATCACTTGTACATGAATGGGGAAATACATATGTAACACCCCGGAAAATGGGTCCCGGAGAATCACATGGTGCTTGAGGCTACGAGTAGCCCCAAGCTAACCCTTTGAGCCATTTTCATTCAGTTTAACACAAATCAACGGGGTTTCCATAAATAACCCTCAAATATCAACAGAGTAATCATCATCCAAGAATAAAAGAATTTCAGAAAGATAACAAAATACAACTTATTGTCAACTCCCAACATCTATACTAGTCAGAAAAGCCTCTAAGAAATTCAATAAAACCAGCGAGCCATTGAGACATGCCCCACCTGACTCATACTAATTTATCAAATGTAAACAATTCTGTTAAACCAACATCAGGCATCTTGTCCTCAGAACATAAGGACTTACCACGATAGAGGATGTAGAACAGCGTGCCCAAAAAATCACTATTGAACATGGAACTGAGCACCTGAACCTACATTTTGAGAAAATGCAGCCCACATCCAAAGATGTGGGTCAGTACCATGGAAAGGAACCGAGTATATGGGGGTTTATGTAGTTTTATAAAAATCATCATCATAAATATTTATAAGAAATATGCAGGATGTATGAAAGACTCGCATAGCCCGAAGAAAATTATCACAATCATGAGAGGATGAAATAAGTATAATAACACATGTGAGTGATCATATAATTTGTCAATCACTTTCAGTTAATCAAGAATATCAATTCTCATAATGTAAATATCATTAAAATCTTTCGAAAGAATAACTTTCATAATTCCACTTTCAAATCACTTCACCGTTCCCCATAGACACAAGGAAACACAAACACACTGGGAGATCCTATAACCGACATAAACGATATGAGCTACATTGAGTCCAATGTACAACCCACGTTGGGGAGAGACATACTCTCCTTGCCATCGGAGTAGGACTATCGATATCAAATCCACACAAACTAGTTATCACTATATAAATCAGCCTCAGGCTCACTCCTACGGAGGCACGTAGTTCAACGGATGTAAGGTCGCTTTATACCTCCCACTCGGTGCTAAAGATTTCTCCCAGAATTACCTCAGATCATTTCAAAGACAATCCATAACAAAATAACTTCAGTAATATATAAATATATATTGGGAGCCATCATGCTTCCCACCTATCAAAATCAATCATGTTGTGGATATCTTTCACACTCGAGTTCAAAATAACTCCATTAAGACCAAAAGGTCAAATCATTCAAAATATCTCAAATATTCAACATCAACGTGCTTATAATACACTTTCTAAAAAAAACCACTATATCAAATAGAGATTCACGACCCAAATATCAAAATCATGATAAATATCATTCAAGATTCATGCTTTATATCTCCACACATGTAAATTCATCTTTCAAAATCATAAATATCAAGATTTCATAATAATCATCATAAGATATGGGTTCATGCTTCAAATTCAAAAAACTCAAATAAAAATCATGCCGTTGTAAAGAAAATTACTTTTGGGCACAAGAATGAAAGAGAGTTCTTGTTGAAAAACCCCACATACCTTGAATGATGAAATTTAGATCGATACTCATTTTTGAGATGTTAATCGTGCCTTTGAATAATGGTTCTTGGAGTTCTTGAACTAGGAAGTTGGAATCTTGAATAAATTTGCAGAATTAATGGTGAACTTTGGAGGTTCTTGAAGTTGGATGTAGGAGCTTAGGGTTTTCTTTTTGAGGAAATTTGATGAAATGTAACATATAATGCTTCTAATAGGCTTTAATTTAGGGTTTGGATGGATTTTGGGTGAGGGGGAATGACCAAAACGCCCTTAAAAATCAAATAATTCTCGAATTAGTCCTTTGGTGGACTGTTTTGATAGTCTGAAGTAGACGAACCATAACGTTTTACTCCGCTATCCATATTTGATGAAACCTATTTCATTAGAAAGAGGGTTCTCATATCTTTTCATTAATATATATTATCTCACCCAGATCAATATGTACGAAGAGTTATGATCGTTTGAAGTTGACCCAAAAATTCACTTTTGATAGGCTAAAGTAGATCGACCATCACTTTTTGCTTCGCTAGACAAATTGGATGAAACGAATTTCATCGGAAAGAGCACTCGCAGAGATTTCCGTTGATATATAGTGGTTCACCCAGATCATTATGTACAAAGAGTTATGATCATTTAAAGTTGGAGCAAAAATATGCCAGGATTCAGTACTTTTTCCTGCACATTTTACTGTTCACTACTATTCACGGTTCGATCGGAATGTTTATAACTCGTCGCTCGGGTGTTCGTTTTAGATGATCCACTTATTATTGGAAAGATTATTCGATACTCTATGCAATTGTCGGTCATAATCTAAGACATTCCACATGGACAATTTATAATTCATTCTAGAAGATAGAACCCAACATGTTTACGCATAAAATTTCAATGAAAAATTTCCCGAGGTATTACATCGTCCCTCCTTGGAAACATTCATCCTCGAATAATGCAAGATTAGATAGGGAATAGAGCATATAGCTGAAATCATTCATTAGACTCATCACTATATCGTTTCTCAGTCCGAATGCATCATAGAATGCATAAATTCAAGAAACTACAGCTGAACACATAATAAATGACAACTGAACTGCTGAAACTTTTATCAAAAGTGCATAATTGAGGAAACAATGGTACCTTCGGCTTGATCGGAGTTCACTGAAAATAGGTGCAGGTACTTGGATCGCATATCCGCCTCAGCTTCCCAAGTTGCACCCTCAACAGATTGGTTTCACCGCAACACCTTGACCAAGGGAACTTATTTGTTCCTTAGTCTTTTGATATTGAAATCAAGAATCTCAACAGGAATCTCATCAAAAGAAAGATTTTCTTGAATTTCAACACTCACAGAGTAATCCACTACGACAGCATCGCTAATATGCTTTCTATGCATGGAGACATGGAATATTGGATAAAGAGAGAACAACTCGGAAGGCAACTCGACCTCATAAGCTACCTTACCAACATGGCTAAGAATTTTTGTAAGGACCAACATAACGGGGACTAAGCTTCCCCTTCTTTCCTAATCTCTTCACCCCCCATCATGTGTGAAATTTTCAGATACACTACGTCACAAACTTCAAACTCAAGGTCTCTCCTTCTAACATCTGCATATGTCTCCTAACGACTCTACGCAGTTTTCAACAATTCCCTAATCAACTTAACTTTTTCCATACCCTCAAATACCGAATCAGGACCACTCACAGCTGCTTTACCCACCTCGAACCAACCTATGGGTGATCTATACTTCCTCCCATATAATGCTTCAAACGAAGCCATGCCAATGCAACAATGCAAACTGTTATTGTAAGCAAACTCTATAAATGGTAAGTGATCATCCCAACTTCCCTTAAAGTCAAGTACACAAGCTCTCAACATATACTCTAAGGTTTGGACGGTCCGCTCAGCTTGACCATCGGTCTGCGGATGAAAAGTAGAACTCAAAAGCACTTGGGTACCAAGACCCTTCTGAAAAGGTTTCCAAAATTACAAAGTGAACTGAGTAACCCTATCTGAAATGATAGACAAGGGATCTCCATGCAGTCTGACTAGCTCTCGGATATACAATCTAGTGTAATCCTCAGCAGTATATGAAGTATGAATAGGCAAGAAATGAGCAGACTTAGTCAACCTATCAACCACAACCCAAATAGAATCATGATGGCATTGGGAAGGAGCTAAACCAATCACGAAGTTCATGTTTATCTCTTCCCACTTCCAGGTGGGAATACTTAACTCTTGCATCATTCCACCAGGTCTTTGGTGTTCCACCTTAACCTATTGGAATGTTGCACACTTAGCTACAAATACTGCTATATCTTTCATTATGCCACTCCACCAATAATTTCCCGCAAGTCTCGGTACATCTTGGTGGCGCCAAGATGAATAGAATGTCACACCCCGTGGGCTTCTGCGATAATCCTCTGCCTCAGATCATCAACATTCGGGACACATAATCTACCCTACAATCTTAACACACCATCTCCCCTTTTGGGAGAAAACCTCTACTTTTTGGTCTTTGACTGACTCCTTCATTATGACCAAACTATCATCTAAGTATTGCTTTTCCTTCACTTTCAAAACCAAGGAGGATTCAGAACTACTTTGAACCCCTATACTACATTTAGCAGAGTCAAACAACCTAACCCCCAATCTAGTAAAATGATGTACATCACGAGCCAACTATTTCTTACCTTCTACCATATGCAAAACACTACCCATGGACACTGTACTTAGGGCATCCGCCACAATATTGGCCTTGCCCGGATAGTACAGCACACTGATATCATAGTCCTTTATCAATTCTAACTATCGTCTCTACCTAAGATTCAATTCTCTCTAGATAAACACATATTGCAGACTCTTATGATCAGTGAAAAAATCAACATGGACAACATACAAATAGTGTCTTTAGATTTTCAAAGCAAACACATTAGCAGCCAACTCAAGGTCATAGGTGGGGTAATTTTTCTCCTGGGGTTTCAACTTTCTAGAAGCATAAACTATCACCTTACCCTTCTGCATCAATACGCAACCCAACCCAAATCTTGAAGCATCATAGTACACCACAAAACATCACTATCAGGCAATGTCAAAACAGGAGCTGAAGTGAGTCGAGTCTTCAACTCGTGAAAACTCTTCTCACAAGATTCAGACCATAAGAACTTCACTTTCTTTTGGGTCAACCGAGTCATAAAAGATGATATAGAGGAGAAACCCTCAACAAAATGGTGGTAGTAGCCAGCTAAACCCAAGAAACTTCGGATATCAGTCGGAGAAATAGGTCTAGGTCAATTTCTAACAGCTTCAGTCTTTTTTGGATCAACTCTAATACCCTTGAAAGAAATGATATGACCAAGAGAAGCAACTAACCTTAGCCAAAACTCACACTTACTAAACTTGGTAAATAACTTGTGATCTCTAAGGGTTTGCAAGACAGTTCAAAGATGATCAGAATGTTCATCCTCACTACGGGAGTACACCAGTATATCATTAATGAATACTATGACAAACATATCTAGATATGGTCTGAACACTCGATTCATAGGGTCCAGGAAAGCTGCTGGGGCATTAGTTAACCCGAAAGACATAACCAAAAACTCAAAATGGCTATAACGTGTTTGAAAAGCGATTTTTGGGATGTCACACTCCCTAACTTTGAATTAATGATATCCAGAACGAAGGTCTATTTTGTGAAATGACTTGCACCTTGCAATTGGTCAAAAAAATTATCTATTCTTAGAAGGTGGTACTTATTTTTTACGGTGACTTTATTCAGTTGGTGATAATCAATGCACATACGCAAAGAGCCATCTTTCTTTCTCACAAACAATACAGGAGCACCCCAAGGAGAAATACTGGGCCTTATGAAACCCTTATCTAGTAGATCTTTGAGTTGCTCTTTCAACTACTTAAGTTCTACAGGGTCCATATGGTAAGGAGGAATAGAAATGGGCTGAGTACCAGGAAAAAGATCAATCCCAAACTCTATCTCTCTATCAGGAGGTATCCCTGGGAGATCATCCGTACAAACATCAGAAAACTCATTGACGACGTTAACAGACTGGAGAGTTGGAGTCTCAGACTTAGTGTCTTTTACTCTAACCAAATGGTAAATACTCCTCTTCGAAATAAGCTTTCTAACTTTGAGGTAAGAGATAAAATGACTCTTGGGTGACACAGAATTCCCAGACCACTCAAACACAAATGCACCAAGAAACTGAAACTTGACCACTCGAGTCCGACAATCAATAGAGGCATAAGAAGAATACAACTAGTCTATACCCAGACTCACATCAAAATCTGCTATGTCTAACTCAATCAGATCAGCCAACAAGACTCTAAAAGAATGGTAACAGGACACTTTTAATACACTTTCTAGGTAACAATCGAATCACCCACTAGGGGAGAAACTAGGATAGGCTTAGGAATAATCTCAGGACTCATTTCAAAATTCACAGCAATCAAAGGTGTAACATATGAGAAACTGGATCCAGGATCCAACAAAGCATTCACATCAAACTGAAATATATGAAGAATACCAGTAACAACATCAGGGGAGTGCTCTTGTTCCTGGCGGGATGGTAAAGCATAGAATCTATTCTGGCGCTGCCCGCTAGCATTGCTAGAAGAGGCACTCTGAGCTGGGGCTGGGCGAGTCACTTGAGCTCGAGCACTAACAGTCTGAGTCTGGGTCTGAGAGCGATAGTAACAACGCCCTTGTTAATCCTGTGGACAATCTCTAACTATGTGACCCATGTCACCACATCGGAAACAACACATCTTCTCACCCCAACACTCACTTGAATGAGCCCTACCATACTTAATTCACAGGTGATGATTTGGAATACTGCCAGCACTGTACTAGGACCTGGATGCATATGACCTGCTACCTTGCTCCTGCCTACCTCTAGGTATGGGAGCACTAGCAGATGACGGTACTGGCATAGACAAATGATCCTGATACTAAGGACGACTCCCTCTCTGTGATCTAGTCTGACCTTGTCCGTGCTTTTTGGACCTAGCTCTCTTATTCCCTCTCATTTTATCTCTCTCCTTACTCTTATCTACCTTACTCTATTGGGCATAAGTCATCAGCCTAGAAAGATTAATCTCACTATTCAGCATAGTAAACCTACACTCCTTAACCAAATAACTAGAAACTCCAATCATAAACTTACTCATACTAGCCCGATTACCAGCCTCTAAGTCAGGAGCATACTTGGCCAACTGATTTAACTTTAGACAGTACTCCCTAACAGTCATAGAGCCTTGTCGCAGGTTCATAAAATCTTCTACCTTAGCCTCCCTCATCTCCAAAGGGAAAAACTTATCCAAGAATGCATCTTGGAACTCTTTCCAAGTTGTAGGGACAACTCCCTCACCTCTACCTTTCCTCAAAGCAACAACCTAGTCATAATAAGGTCTTTCAGCCTATACGCAGCCAACTCCACAGTATGTTCCTCAAATACATGCATCACCTGAGTAATCTTCCGTACCTCTTCTAAAAACAACCATGGATCCTCATCAGACTTGGACCCATAAAATTCCGATGAATTCATCCGCATGAAGTCACAGATCCGGGCAGCAGCTGAATCACCTCCCTACTGCTGTGGAGCCAGGGTTGGGTTGGCCTGAATTTTTACAGTAACAGCTTAGGCCAACACTTGAAAGGTTACAAAAAATTCAGCATGAGACATGTTTTCATTCAATGGGTCAGCGGGTTAAGGTTGCTTTCCAACATTATTTCTTCTTGCTCGACGTGGAGGCATATTTCTGAAAGAGAAGAGCACGAATAAATAGGAGAGAGAGATACTTTAAGCGTGATAGATTTCTGAAATAAAGAATCACACTTTTTCCTAAAACATCTTGTAGCCTCTTGCTCATAGATGTGGCACGCTACACACTGATGATCAACACTCTACTTAACGTGGCTTGTCAGACTCCATAGGACACCTTCAAACCTTAAGCTTTGATACCAAGTTTGTAATGCCCCAAAAAATAGGTCCCAAAGCGTCACATGGTGCTTGAGGCTACGAGTAGCCCCAAGCTAACCCTTTAAGCCATTTTCATTCAGTTTAACACAAATCAATGGTGTTTTTATAAATAACCCTAAAATATTAACATAGTAATCATCATTCAAGAATAAAAGAATTTCAGAAAAATAACAAAATATGACTTATTAGTCAACTCCCAACATCTATACTAGTCTGAAAAGCCTCTAAGAAAATCAATAAAACCAGTGAGCCATTGAGACATGCCCTACCTGACTCATACTCAGTTATCAAATGTAAATCATTCTGTGAAACCAACATTAGACATCATGTCCTCGGAACATGAGCACTCACCATGATAGAAGATGTAGAACAGCGTGCCTAAAAAATCACTGTCAAACATGAAACTGAGCACCTGAACCTAAATTTTAAAAAAATACAGCCCACATCCGAAGATGTAGATCAGTACCATGGAAAGAAAACAAGTATATAGCGGTGTATGCAGTTTTATAAACATCATAATCATAAATATTTATTAGAAATATTCAGGATGTATAAAAGACTAACATAGCCGAAAGAAAATCATCATAATCATTAGAGGATGAAATAAGTTTAATAACACATGTGAGTCATCATATAATTTGTCAATCACTTTCAGTTCATCAAGAATATCAATTCTCATAACTTTCACAATTCTACTTCCAAATCATTTCACCGTTCACCAAAGACACAAGGAAACACACACACATTGGGAGATCCTATAACTGAAATAAACCATGTCAGCTACATAGAGCCCAACGTACAACCCACATTGGGGAAAGCTGTCCTATCCTTTCTATTAGAGTAGGACTATCGATATCAAATCCACACACACTAGTGATCACTATATAAATTAGCCTCAGGCTCACTCCTACAGGGGGACGTAGTACTAGGGAAGTAAAGTAGCTTTATACCTCCCACTCGATGCTAAATATTTCTCCCGGACTTAGCTTAGATCATTTAAAAGACAATCCACAACAAAACAATTTCAATAATATATAAATATACATCAGGAGCCATCATGCTTCCCATCTATCAAAATCAACCATATTGTGGATTTCTTTCACACTCTAGTTCAAAACGACTCCATTAAGACCAAAAGGTCAAGTCATTCAAAAAATCTCAAATATTCAACATCAACGTGCTTATAACACACACCTTCTAAAAAGAGAAAGAGATCCATGAATCAACACTCGACATACCTGAGTAAATAAATTTTGAAGGATTGATGAAGTGGTCTTATGATTTGGCCCTTGAATTTGAGAGTTAGGGTTTCTTAGGTGGAGAGAGAACAACTCAATTTGGGAAAAATAGAGTGAATAATGATATCAATAGGTCATGTAGTGTTAAATTTTTGGTTTTAGGCTGAACTAAAATCATGGAAAAAGATTCATTTAACACTAGATGCTTCTTTTGATTTTTGAGAAAATTTCCCGACCTAGACACGCGGCGTGATGCAGTGCTATCGCGTCATGTCTGTGAATTTGACAATTGGGAAATTGGACGAAAGCGCGATGCGAGGACATTGCAGAGCTTCACTAGATTTTTTGACAATTGAGATTTTGGAGCCCTCCGCGATGTGGTGAAATAACCGAGTCTTACTGAAAAGTGGCGAATGTCATTTTGGCTTATCGCACAACGCGCCACTGACTGAGATGACAATGCTTTATGACTTAAACCTGAAATACTCATAACTACTTACTCGGTTATCAGATTTTGGAGATTCTTGTATCGATGGAAAGATTATTAAATTTTCCACTTAACAAAAAGTGAAACTCGTAAAAATATCATATGTATAAAAGTATATTCATCTTTAAAACAAGTTTTTGACATCTTTGGGATGAATTTAAGCTAGATAGAAGTATGGGGTACTACAGTAAGTAAGAGTACCTATGGCATTGTGGCATTATTGATTTTGGATTAAATTCATACCCATTGGTGTAGTATGAGTAGCCATATACGTGTGTAGCTCATATTAAACCATCAAGGTTAGACAAGATCTTGGGTTGTTGCCATGATTATCAAATTATGCGTGGGGCGAATGTAAAAAAAATAATCCCTCCAAAAAACATTTTTCCAATATTAAATGGTGTGGACGTGAGAAACTTTGTAACAAAACTTTTTCAATTTTTATAACTCTAATAATTATCTTAGGAAAGTTATTTGTCTCGAGCGGGAAGAAAAATTGAACCCCCTCGATGAGATTCACCTGACATGTTTGGGAGATTATTTGTCTATATCTTATGTGTACTTGTACCATCTAGAACTTGTCCCATTAATTTCAAGGCTAATTTTTTATTATATTTAGTTGGTAAAATGATACTAGGCCATTCTTGTGATATTGTAAGCCCACATAAGCCTAAAAAGCCCACAAATACATACATATAATCCTTAGTCACCTACTTGAAGCCTTTTGGACTTTTCTTTGGGAAACACATTGCAAGCTAGAGCCCTTCTATTATCGCTCTCTTGAACCCTATCCTCCTTAAAATTATGAATGCAATTTAAGGATAAAAGCCTAAGTTGGGGGTGGTAAAATTTTAAAGAGGTTTCATTGGCCACAAAGTTATAATAAAGTGTCGACATTCTTAAGCAAATAAAGCAAAATGATTAGCAGAAAGAAATGATCCTATAAAGGAATGAAATTCATTAATTAGGCGAACAAAAAAAAGAGACAAAGAGTGAAGTGGAAAGAAACTGGAAAAACTACGAAAGATGTAGGCACAATAGTGTAAGAAAAGAAGTGGCCCAATAGCAAAATTAAAAAGAGTGTGTTATAGAAGTTCAAGGAGGGTTTAGCCTACTAACTTAAAATTAATATCCTACCCTACCCTAAACCGACATTACAAGCTCAAAAAGTCCATTGTGGTTCCCAACAAAATATGATTATTGTAGTGGTAATTGAAAATAGGGACAAGCCTATGGCATTGTACTTTTTAGAACTGAGAGTTCTTGAGAGAAAGAGTGTCTGCACTTAAATTCTTTTTCACATAGTTGATAGCTAGGTGTAGGATTTCTTCTTTCTTGTGAAGCATGACAAAATCCAGTCTCTTTTCTCAGAAGATGACAAAATCAACCACCTCTACTTGTTCACAAGCCTTCACACAAGAATGAAAATTTCACATACTAAGATCCCAAATATGAAACAAAGAATTTATGTGCAAAACTCTCTCTCTTCACAAGAACTCGCAATTCTAGCAAGTGTCATACCATAGGCTTGACCCTAATTTCAGTTACCACTATAATGGATGTAAATGGTTGGAGATCTCAAAGGAGTTTTTGAGCTTTTAATGTAGGTTTAGGGTAGGGTCGGATATTATTTAGAAAGAATCATTGATTATACCCTTCTTGAATGTCTATATCACACTTATTTAATCCACCTTTTTCTATGGGCCACTTCTTTTCTTTTACAAATGTGCCTACTTTAATTTCCTCATATCACCCAATTTCTTTTATTCCTTTTCATGCAAATTTCATGCAATTCTTTCTTATGAATTTTCTCTCAAAGATTAATCTCATAGGCATTCACATACAACTTCGTGGACAAAAGATACATCATTTAATCTTTACCACCCCCAACCTAGGCTTTTGGCCTAGAGTTGCATTTTAAAATTCAAGGAGGGTATACTTCAAAAGAGGTATAAAAGTTGAAAGTCATACAAATTTTAATGTGTTTTCCTATAAATGGTCCAAAGGCTATAAATGGGAGACTATGGATAACATCTATGCGCGGCTAGGATTTTTAGGGTATGTTAGCTTTCAATATCACCAAGATGGGCTAAGATCATCTCTCAAACCAAATACAATAAAAATTTAGCTTTGAGAGACTAACGGGGTAGGTTCCAGATGACACAAGTATACATGAGATCGAAGCAAACAAACTCACCCCACAGGGCATGTGAACTTGCTAAGAAGACTCAATTGTACCCCGTGTTAGAGAGAAAAATTAAGTATCTATTAATATGTGCAAGAAAAAGATTTTTGAGTCACAACAAGTGAAAGAGTTTTGTTACAAGGTTGCTCACGTCCATGCACTTTGTTTTTTTCTTCAAAAATTTTTTGGACTGAGGCAGTTGTTTACTTTGCATTTGCACCACACACAATTTGCGAAATTATGGCAACAAACAAAGCCTTAATATTACCTTTTAGATTATTATGGGTAAACCAACTATATGACTACTCAGACTTCGCCAAGGGCATGTGTGCAATCAAAATTCACAATGCCACAAGTGCTCAGAACTCCCTTGAATTTGTGATCTTTATGCTATGGGTACTAAGAATTCCCCTACATCTATGTCACAAAAAAAAATCATTACATTTCTCCTTTAAGAATTTCATCACTCAATTTATCATTTGAAGCTCGTCAAGAATCACCATAGTAAAAATAAACTAAAGTAAAATAGAGAATCTTAAAATAAAAACAAAATTAATAATACATGAAATGTGGGAACCATCAAAGTGCCCAACTGTAGCAATCCAAAAACAAAATAAAAACCACCCACAATGCCATCACAACAACACCAAAAATAACCATAAATATAGATAAACAATACAGATCTAGAGACATGCACCCCTAACTAAAAATTCAGCAGTGTACCCACTGCATAAACAACAAGACAAGAGTAAAGGGTACTCTCTAAATAAGCCTCGAGAAGTTCTCTCTCTGGTGGACTCTACATCATCTCCGCTATTATAAGAATCAGACCACTCAGTAATGGCTTTATCATAACTCTCAATCCTCGACAAGGTATTCATTCCTTAGGTTTGAACAACTTGAAGATGCATTTCACCCTTTTCCACATCTTGGTGAAAAATCTATCCCTCTTCTTCTCTCTCTTCACCATCATTTCATATGATTTCTTGAGGTTCCTATAAGATTTTGCCAAACTTGAATAAGATCTCTCTAATCTAGAAACCATGGCTTCCTGCTTATTATGCTCCTCCAGGTATATTTTATAATCCGACCAAGATACATATGAGTTGTGACCAATGGAGGACTCTCTCAGTCCCTGAGGAAATATTGACACCAGCTTCTCAATCACCCTCATCTCATCAAACGGGATTGTTGAAGAAGTTGTACAATAGTCTGTGTCTAAATAGGTCAACTTACCTGAGTCAACCTTTCTTTTCTTTCTCTAACTAGGTGTACCTTAACCCTAAAATTTTAGTAGAAAGATACGGGGACCTAGGTGAACCCAGTTATCGATAGCATATTCCTCTACTTCATCCCTACTTCATAACTCAGTGATACAGGAAAGAAAGAGGAGAAGTGTACCCCCCCCTTTTTTTTAATTACCTCTACCCTAAAATCAAAATTTTGCCAACATTTCTTCCATGCCACATAGGATACTAGCCACCATCAGAGCCTGCATATTTGTGACACTAGTCATGTGTGTTCACAATGATACTCTGCTGTAAAAGAGATTTATCCAAAGCCCGGCCTATGTTGTAAAGTCGTTCATTAAAATGCACCTATCAAAGGGAGCCCAGGGAACTTTTTTTGCTAGGACAAAATATGTTTGCCAACCAGGTCCCTGTCTTGCACCCTTTTTGCTTCGAATTGAGCCATGTCTACATTTGTGAGCCCATATTTATCATTTATCTGAAATGCTCAGAAATGCACCTGATTTCCCTAAATTTTCATCACTGGGTTTGTTATATAGAAAACATGATGGTTAGCATTGAACTCATGCACCCATTACTTATTAGTATAGAAAGGGTCCTAGGAAAAACACATCCACCCAATAGAAGTGAGTTTCTTATGAAATCATTGGAGTTTCTCCTCCACTTTATCTAAGAAAATTTCCTTTGTTGGGAGTAATTTGTTCCATGGAAGGTCACTATTGTAGAGATTGTGGCATTCACTGGACTTGAATTTGGTATTGTCAAAGTCTCTTGTTTTGTGGCTAAGTACATGTAAGCAACACAATTTGGATAACCATTCACATTCGTACACCAAAACCATTTTAGTGGAATAAGATAAACCAATTTGGCAATATCATAGTGACTTTTAGGGTGATAAATTTATGTGCATTACTTTTTGTTTCAGCAGAAAACTACTTTTTGTTATGGAAATCACGGATCCTTAACCACGATCGTGGTGCCGCGATCACGGTCCCTATGACTGCAATCATAGTAACTGAGACCATTTTTGACACTCTTGCATCATCACCCAAAACACTAAATTCTAACACCAAATTTGTGTTCCAACTAGTAATATAATAATTATGCTCAAGGGACTTACTTAGAATGTGCAATAGTACCATCAAAACTCAAAGAGATTGACATACAATTATTTAGGGGATTAAATCAAACATCTAGAGTACACATTGATTTTAAAAGTTTTTGTCCTAAATTTAGGTACTCAAGACTTCCCCGATGATGTGTACACCCACTACAATATCTATCCACAATAATAATCACTAACATTCATGGATTTCGCATTACAAACACTATTTCAAGCCTATTTCTAAAAACAAGTCTCAAGCCTAAAAAGAACATACAAATAAGGGAGTTGAGACAATATACCGTATTAAATGATGTGAGTAGAATAAAATGCTCACTTGAACACTTAATAAAGAGCTAAAATTTGGAGAGTATTTGAAAAGGGGTGTGGGGGTGAAATGGCAGTCGGAACAAATTTTAAGTTGATTTGACTATGATAGTGGTCCTAGTTCCGCAATTGCAGACACTCTACTACCACGATAACAAAAATTAGACCATGATCAAGGTAACTGACACCAAATTTTTGGTTCCCTGAACTCCCAGTTCAATTCAAAACATGATTTTTTAAAAAATTTCCCTTTTACAATCTCAATCACTACTCCTCATTGCACCACCATTTCATGGATTATGTATGCACAAAAATAAAAATGAAATCTTCCCTAAAATCCATAAATAAAATGATATGTGCCACTTTTGTTGAACGATGGGTTGCTTACCATCTTTTGTAGTAAGGCATCCCTCCTACTATCATTTATGTTTTCACTTAGAAGATTTAAATGTTTGTCCCAACATTTGCTCATAATTAATTGAGAGGCAGAGGCACAAAAAATTTAAATTTTCCAAAGTGAGCTAGATACCAGTAGGGTTATGTAGATGAAGCTTCTGGCTCGCCACTTTGATGATTCTCTTTTCCCCACAATCCACAATTTTCCTAGGTATATGGATTCTCATCACATCCTCTAAGTACAATGCTGATAAGTATTTTGAATGAGGTCCATCCATTAATTTTAGAAATGCATATTCAGTAGCACCCTCACCCCAAAATGAACTAGAATATTCATAAGAGATATTCTTTACTTCTTCTTTGGAATCTAGTACTATTTCTTCAATCATGGAATATACTACAATATGTGGTTTGATTGTTTGGGAGAACTCCAAGGCTTCTTCACTACGAAGCTCATCATTATAGCTTAGTTTTTCTTCTTGATTAACTTTTTCTTGTTAAGTGAGCAGGGTGATGGCATTTCAAAGATTTGTATCCTTGACCATTTCCTCTATCTTTGCAATCTCTTGTCCAAATGCCTAATTAGATTTATGAATGTCGTGCACATTCTCCCCCATTTTAGTTACCCAATCTAAAATTGTTTTGAAGAATTTCTTCAAATCTATTGAACCTTGTATGTCGTTCTTCCTTATCCATTTCATAAGATCTATCAGAATCATAAGAAGAACAAGCTTTTGGGTTATAATAATGAGATAAGGGGTCATTTGAACAATCACTCCAATATCCATCTCGACCACCACACAAAGAACAACCATAATCCTAATAGGATCGAAGATGTGATTCCATCTCTTTCGGGTGAGTATATCTACAATCTCTTAGAAATTAGGGTCTATCACAATATAGACATGGATCATAAAGATAGGACTTCAAACTACAAAAGTCATAGTATTCCCGAGTTTCCATAGAGAAACTTAAATAAAAACAAAATTCTGCCTAATACAAAACATAAAAGAAAATCCCAAACACTTATTTATAAGTTTGAATTTAAGAAAGTAAGATAAAAGTCAAAACTAATTAAATACGCCAAATTGTTCCCCGACAACGACTCAATTTTTCATAACGCTCAACTTACACTTTAATTTATGTGCAAGGTGATCATCGTCAATCTTATTACCCTACATTGAGTCGATGTTAAATCCACGGTGAACAATGTGAATGAAGATCTAATTAGCTTGAAATAATAGATACTCGCTAAAATTCAAACCTAGAGTACAAGAATGTAAAAATGGGGGGAGGGGGCTGAATGATACCACACCTAGTATGTCTTTTTGGGATTTTCTAGCCTTAATTTTGGGTTACAAATAATTAGAGTATAGTCAATTAGACTCAGATCTTGGGATTATGCTTTCCTAGGGGCAACTTATGCATGGGGGTATGATGACAACAAAAAAATTCTAAAAGTTAGTGGTGAGATAATCTAGGTTGACGTCCTTGAGGCTAGTTTATCAACAAAACCTCAAGGGTATCAGTCATTGACTCTTTCGAGTACCTAATATGTGCATCAATAAAAACCACCCAATACCTTAATTAGGCATCCCTATTTATAGGATTGTGCCAAAAGTATAGTCAACTTCGCAATCACCCTTATGTTTAAGATAGTGAAAATTAGACAACCATGCTGATAATAAACTATTATTGCCTTGGTTCCCACATTCCTCTATCAAAGATGATGTGGGTTTCTAAAGTTAACCTAAACCATTTCTTCAAGTATGGTTTTAAGCTTTCAAGATTTTGGGATTTTCACCCACAAGCCTAATTTGGTTATTTGAGGCTTTAACCAACAAATCACATCCAATTTAGTCAAGATGTAATAGAAAACAACATCAAAAACTAGTAAATGCACAAGTGAATCACATCTCACACATAATTGCACCTTAATCTAGAAAAATCCGAAGGAGAAGAACTAACTACACATAAAAATAGTAAGAAAGATATACCCAATGGCCTCTATTGATTATATTTATTAAAGGCTAAGTGAATGTTCCTTTAAACTATGAACATCCATAAATCTTCAATAGGAGTAAGATAAATCCTTCACTTGGAAGCTCCTCTAATGTATTCTTCACCCAAAATTAATGTAATATTTTCTTCTCCAAAAATGGTGGCTAATGCCGAGATAAATTTAAATAATTAGGAATTGTTGAATAAATCATAGAATGATAGGGTTTGAGTGTTCTTTAGGTAAAATTTTTATTGGATCAATTAAATTACATATCTATACATGCGTAAAATCTTATTCTACCACGATCACACTAGATTCTCTATGATCGAGGCTATTTGACCATGATAGAACTCACGTGATCGCATTAGATAATTGAGATTATGGCCCCTAGACCACGATCATGGCAACTGAGCCTATGTTTTGCTCTAGTTCTTCAAGCTGCACATGTTTAATTCTTTTGATCCTTTTTAGCTTGCAATCACATATTTTTATCGCATTATCTATGTGCCTATAAAATATGGATATTAATGAATTTAATCACAAATATGTTCTTAATTATTCTTTCAAAACATGGTAATGTGCACAAATGATGAGTGTGAATGAGCGGTAGTAAATTCACCACTTATTAATAAACCGTAAGGGTGAGTTCATGGAAGGTAGTGATCCTTATTTTATGTGTGGAAAGTCAGGTCATAGAGTGAGAGATTTCCTAGTTAATACACATAATAGTAAATATGTTCATCAATAGTGCCAGCCTAACTATCCGAAAATTCAAGTGGGTTACTCAACTCAGTAGAGTGCCACCTTTAGTACAAGTGGTGTACATCATTACGGTAGATTCTATGCCCTGAAGATACGACATGATTTGGACAGTTCTCCTGATATGGTCACTAGTAAGTTATAGCTTACTCATATTTATGTTTATGAAATTTTAGACCCTGCACCCATACTTTTCTTTCTCGTTCCCTATATAGAAGTAGAATTTGGTGTCAGTGCCAAAATTATTATAGAACCCTCCTTAACTTACACTCCAGTCGATAGTTTAATCACAACTAGATGGGTATACAAAAATTTCCCAGTCATAGTGTCTTAGAAAGTTACTTCAGTCGACCATGCAGAGTTAAACGTTACCAATTTTTATGTTATCCTTGGCATGGATTAGCTCCACTTTTGCTATGCCTTAATTGGTTGTAGAAATAGAATTGTATAGTTTTAGTTTCCAAATAAACAAACTTTGGTATGAAAGGATAGTAGACCAGTGCCTGTAGGTCAGTTTGTTCCTTTCCCGAAGGAAAGAAAATGATCTCCAAATGTTGCATCTATCATCATGTTTGAGTTAACGACTGATGGTCTTCAATCCTTATTATTGATTAATTTTAGTAGTAAAAATTTTCTACAACTGTTTCCTTAATATCTACCCTAAGTACCTCTCGAATAGGAAATTGACATTGGAATAGATTTTCTTCAGAATACCCAACATATCACAATTTCACCTTGCATGATGTCTCCAATCAAACTCAAGTAATTGAATGTAAAATTAAAAGATATACTATAAAAGGATTTTATCAAGTCCAGTATGTCTCCGTAAGGTGATCAAGTTCTTTTCGTGCATCGACTACCATTAGTTGAATAAAGTTACAATCAAGAATAAGTATCACATCCCTAGCATTGAGGACTTGTTGGACCAACTTTAGGATGCTAGTTATTTTTTTAGTATAGACATCATATCTGTGTATCATCAGCTAAGAGTCAGAGATTGTCACACTCCAAAAATATCCTTCAAAACTCAATATGATCACTATGAATTTATTGTAATGTCTTTTTGAATAAAAAATGCTCCTTGAGATTTGGTGGAATTAATAAATAGGGTTTTAACTAGTACTTTGACATGTTCATTAAAGTCTTGATAGATTACATCCTGATTTATTCTAAAAGAGAGGGTGAACACGCAGATCACTTGAGGATTGTCTTGCAGACTCTTAAAGATAATCAATTAGTTACTAAGTTTAGAAAATGAGAATTTGTAGTTAAATTATTAGCATTACTTGGTCATAATAATTATGGTGAGGGCATTCAATTTGACCCAAAGACTGAAGTACTAAGGAACTAGCCTAGGCCCATCTCTCCTGTAGATATTAGTAGTTTCTTAGGTTTAGAAAATTACTACCAATTATTTTATAATGTATTTTGCTCTATTTCTTGTCATATATACATACTGACTTAGATGAAAGTCAAATTCAACTGGTCCGTCTCTTGCTAAAAGAGTTTTTAAGAGTTAATGAATCGATTCACCTCCACTTTAATTTTTACTCTACCAGAGGGTTCATATTATTTTTTAGTTTATTATGATGCTTCTAGATTTGGTCTTTGTTGTGTGTTGATGCAGCGATTCAAGGTTATAGCATATGCCTCTAGAAAACTCAATCCATAAGCTAACTATCCAACATATGTTCAACATTTCTGTTTTCCTTAATAATTTTAAGGAATTATCTTTATGGGGCATACTGGTGAGTTTATTGACCACAAAATCCTTTAGTGTGTGTTCAACATGAAAGATCTAAATATCATTGAAGGTGTCAGTGTTGTTAAGAGACTATGATATAAGTGTCTTGTACCACCAAAGTAAGGCCAATATTATGGTTGATGGTCTTAGCAGATTGTCTTTGGGGACCCAATTGTGTTACATTGAACCTATTTTAGCCCTAGTCCTTCTTTGGACATTATGCACCTCAACTAAAGAAAATCACTTAAGCTAAGGGTGGCTATCATAGGGGTGAGTAGCATAGAATGGTTGTAAAAAAGGGTAAAACTAAAAGATATATACTTGGCATAATCCTACCATAGTGTTTGTGGAAATGCTTAATAAGGTTGGATGAAAACAAATGAATGGGGTAGACATAAGTGGTGTAATTTAGTTGTTGATCTGTGGTCTTAACTTATAATGTAGTGTCTTAAAATGCCTAGGGAAGATAGTCAGTATTCCAAAATAGTCCCTACACATCCCGTAGCCTGCATTACAACCCGAAAAGACCTATTTGATCTTGTGGTTAACATTCTGGTATTACTGTAGTATGACACTAAGGGAAAGCATATGGTCATTCATTTGTAACTTTTGAATTCTTTTATGAAAGTGAGCGGAATTTAATTCTTGTACCCATTATGTTATAAATTTCTTTTATATGAGTGATTATGGGTAACTCTCTTGTTGTGATGGCTTATGTTTGAGGAATGTGGAGGATTTTTATGAAGTCCTTGATTGAGAAATATGCATAAGTTTTCCACTAGTTGAGTTAATTATTGAGGCTAGGATATTTTGGAGTAGCTTTCATGAGCTTTCAATTATGTACATAACATGCTCAGTAGAGAAATATGCATTCCATGTAGTTAGTGTAGTAATAGCTTGAATGTATTGCTTGTAGAAGAAGCATAGAGTCCCCTCAGTCCATGAAGCTTGTAGTGAAGTGTTGTTTGAGGATAAACAAGGCTTTAACTGTGGGGTGGTGATGTTAGGTATCTTTATGCACTCTAGTGTAGTTATCCTAGTTTATCTACTGTTGTTTTGAGGAAAATTCATATGTGTATGTGTTAATAATTATATAAATGTGCATCTACGTGTCCAATTATGTTCTTACAATGTTTAAAGATATTTTCACATGAGGTTGGGTTCAATTTTTTTAATATAAAGTCAAGACGAGAAAACTAGTGTTCTAGCTTCAGTTACTAGTTCGTTGTCTTGATTGTTGTGTTGTTTTGTGGTTTAATTTAGGTTATGTAATTTTATAGGTAGCTTGGTTATTTGATTTTGATAATACATGAATATTATAAAATCTTCAAATCAAGTGGAAACATCAGACAAATGCTTAGAGATCAAGACCGCGTCATGGTAAAAGACCAAACGACAATTGTCAATTTCCAGTAGCTCAACGTGATTATGCTGCATCATAAGATTATAGAGATGAGGATATTACCGTGATGTGGTGATTATAATAATGAGGACATTAATACGTGGGAGACTTATAGTGATGAGGACTATACTGTGATGCGGTGAAGTACAAAAGCGAGATAATTTTTGCCCAGCTATAAAAGAAATACGTGAGATCAATTAAAAGATTTTTTTATGTCTTGGAACTGGAGAAGAGGTAGCTGCACATGAAAATTTGGTTGTAATACCCTTTGTTTTAGCTTTTTAATATATTTGATCATTAATTAAAATACTTGGAGGATGATTGTGACTATGAGTGGCTAAGAACTCCATTACCGGGGTTAAATCCAAGAACATGAAGACTATTGTTTTAAATTGATTTTGTTTAATTTGCTTATCATGTTTGGTTTCTTGTTTATTCATTTTTTAATTATTTTGAGATTGATCACCCTTAGAAAACATATCTTTTCAACCTTGTGATATTGGGAGAGGTAATAGGAAGATAGAATGTGGGCATAAATAAAGTAGGGTTCTTATTTATTTACAAAATTAAGAATTCAAATTAACATCTAAGACTGGTATGTATCTAGAAGCCCTACTTCACTCATATGTAGGAGGATAGCTTAAAAAACTTATTTAGATTATTATATCCCCGCTCAATGATGTAGTTGTAATGTTCATATTAGGTAAACGGTTAGAGGTCGGGAGACCATGTAATACCCCAAACTTTCTTAGGTGAAATTCATTCATAGAACATTAAGAGATAGCTTAAAAATGAATAATATTTAGTCTATATGAAATTTTCCAGATTTAGACTTCCTATTTTGTGGGAAATTGAATAAGCTTTCCATTGATATTAGATTCGCCGAAATTTGACACTCGGTAAAAGAGTTATGACTTTTTTAAGTTGACAGGGTGCCACCTGGGCACTTGGCGCATCGAAAGAAAGGAAAATATCATAAATGTTAAATTCTAGTGGACCTCCACAACATAGACGCATTGCGGAGAGGACTAATTTCCCATTTATCAATTTCCAGTGGGCCTTCGCGATACTGGCCTGTCGCTCTAGTGGCCAAAATGTTAAACTAAAGGGCACCGCGATTGTGGTGCATTGTGGTGAAAGCCCTTTTCCTATTCGTCCACTTTCTAGTGAGCCACCGTGATAGTGGTGCGTCGCGATGGCCACCCAGTTTGGAAAATGTTCCATTTTTTATTTCCATTAAAAAACTTAAAAGGAACATTTTTATCAAATCCCAAACCCCAATCCATCCAAAACACAAGATTTAACATATTCCAAAGCACTTTATACTTATTTCATCCTCTTTCTCTCAAAACAAAACCCTAGATCATCAAAGCTCCTTCTCAAAGAAACCCAATTTCTCCATTAATTCTCCAAGGTAATTTAATATTTAGAATCCCCAAATTAAGAAATCTAAGAATTCATCAACAAAGCATCAATAGAGATCTAAGATTCAAGTTCTAGCATTTACGATCATCAATTGAGGTATGTGAGGTTTCTCAACAAGGATAATCCTTTCATCCTTGTGCCCAGAACTTATTTTAATTACAAGTTTACTGAATTTTATGTGATTTCCCAAGAAATTGAAGTTACGATTTATACCCAATATTACTATTTATAAGATTATGGGATTTCACGGGGTTTAGAAGTAGAACTGCATAGCTAAGTTCATATTTCTATGCGTATTGTAGAAATTCCCAGATTGTAAGTTTATTTATAAATGTTTACATTCCAAGAATGAACATTATGATGTTTTGACATTATTTGATTTATAGGTTACTAAGACCTTATTAAACATTGCTATTTCAAGATTGTTTGTGCTATGCTCACCCAATGATAAGATTATTCTCAGATTTTGAT
The DNA here is from genome assembly GCF_002878395.1 of Capsicum annuum. Lineage (NCBI taxonomy): Eukaryota > Viridiplantae > Streptophyta > Magnoliopsida > Solanales > Solanaceae > Capsicum > Capsicum annuum. The sequence goes on along the minus strand of NC_061122.1, from coordinate 111,921,339 downwards.
GAATATTTGACCATTTGGTCCTTTGCTAAGATAAGGAGTCCACATTGTTCATGTGACTTAAGATTTAAATAGAAGAAAAGCATAATTGGTTTTCTTCTAAACCATTGTGCTATTTTGAAGTGGATTTCTAATGATTCCGAGAATAAGAATAAGAGTAGTATTTTGCACAAAGATGGGTATGTTACCATCGTTTCATGCCCCAGAACTACATGCCACAGTAGGATTGAAATTATTCCCACTTCTACGTTGATGACTAAGATTGTGATCTCTTAAGATAAGTTGTATTCTGATGGCAAGGTTAAAATAACTCTCCACAACCTGGTGAGACGTTGGACTCCAGGAATGCTCACATGCTCTATGTCGGTTAGGAGAGGCTCCCAAAATAAGTCCCCTACTCTTAAAATAGTCTATTGGTTGAAAGCCTTAAGATAAAAGTAAATGTTTTGAAAGCTATGGATTTTAAGATTTTTTAAAGTCTTGAGATGAAGTATTCCCTTTACAGTTGACAAGATAATGCAATTGTTTTCAAAAAAGAGTAGATTTTAAAACTGAATGTAATGGCTCACAAGATTCAAATTATATGATTTATTATTCATTATTTATGATCTTTAGAATTCAGATTACTTAAGTTTATATGAGTTATTTATATTTAGCATGGATGATTTTATAACTTGTGATGATATTGTTTACTTATTGCATTCAGCCCCATATACTCAGTACATCATCAAAGTACTGATCCACATATATACCTATGTGCTACAATGTCTTATAATGTAGGTTCACGTGCTCAGTCTCAACAACATGAGTGATTTTTGAGCATCTTATCTACATCTCTGCACTTGGTGAGTCCTCATAGTTCAAGGACTTAGCTATTTAGATTTTCTCTTTATCTAGTAGATGATTTAGAATTCATTTCAGACAGTTGAGTCAGCTGGGGCCTGTCCCAATAGCTCACTAGATCGAGTCAGTAAAGGCTTGTCGAACTACTAGATTCAGTTTAGACTTTTGATTCTGTATCAAGATTTTTTAGTATTATATTGTCAATACTTGTGAGATTATTGTACTTCAAATAAGATTTCTGCATTAATTATGTTTTCCTATTTATTTCCTCTATTTTGGGATTCAGATTTCGTAGAAAGAAGCCAGGGTTGGCTCAGGACTATTTGAATTTTGGAAAACCGTATGGCTTCCCGAGAATTAGATTTTGAAGCATTACAAACTTTGTATCAGAGCCTAAGGTTTAGAGAGTCCTACGGATTTAGAAAAGATGTGTTATGTCGAGTCTTGATCATCAGTGTAAAGCGCAACATATTTATGAGTAAGAGACTATGGAGTGTTTTAGGAAATAATCTCTTCTTTCATGATGTATTATGTATTCTGTGCTTCTATCTCCTTCTAACTCACAATTTCATATGATAGAAATGCCTTCTTGTTGTCCTAACATATACAAAAATAATAACCAGCCACCTCAGCTCGCAGATCCTTTGAATAAGAATGTGTCACAACGATAGTTTTGGGCTTCCTTCTAGGCGCTAGCCCAAGCTTTGATGGCTAATATTCAGGGCAACTATTAGGATGAAGTCTCACCCCAGCAAGACGGGGACTTTACCACAGTTAGAATTTGAGATTTATGAGGATGAACCCAACCAGAGTTCTTTGGGTCAAAGGCATGTAAGGACCCACAGTTTTATCTAGATGAGTTAAAAAAGATCACCCAAATTAGGCATATTTCTGAAGAGGAAAGTTTAGAATTGGCATCCTATAGATGAAGCATTTTTCTTATTAGTGGGTAGTGATGTGGAAGAAAAGTTGAAGGGACAATGCGGTCAGCACCAAAATTGATTTTATGCTTTACCATCCCGTCTGGAATAGAAAGATTCACTAGATATCATTAATGGTATGATTTGTATCTTTCATTTTGATGTTTATGTTTTGTTAGATCCTGGGTCAAGTTTCTCTAAGATAAATTTTGTAAAGATCCCTGTGCCTTTCTTGGTTTCTACTCCAGTAGGTGAGTCAGTTGTTGCTAAACATATCTATAAAAAATGTCCTATCATTGTTCTTCATAAAGTAATGTTAGCAGACTTTATTGTGTTATATATGGTTGATTTTGATCTTATTCTTTGTACGGATTGGCTTCATTCATATTGTGCTACAATAGATTGTCGCACCAGAGTGATAATGTTTCAGTTTCCAGATGAGTCAGTCTTTGAGTGGTCAGGCAATTCAGTGTCTCCCAAGAGTTATTTCATCTCAAATCTTAAAACCAAAAAGGTGATTTCCAAAGGTTGTATTTATCATCTAGTTCAAGTTAAGGACACTAAGTCTGAGACTCCAGCAATTTAATCCATCCTAGTGGTCAATGAGTTTCCTAAAGTTTTTCTGGAAGATCTCCCAGGGGTACCTCTTTATAAATAAATTGAATTCAATATTGACCTTCTCCCAGATATTCAGCCTATTTCTATCCCCTCTTTTGGTATGGCTCCCTCCGAGCTTAAGAAGCTGATAGAGCAACTTAACGATCTTTTAGATAATGGTTTTATTAGGACTAATGTTTCTATATGGGGCACTTCTATCCTATTCGTTGCAAAGAAAGATGGTTCTCTATCAATGGGCATTGTCTATCATTAGGTGAATAAGGTCACAATCAAGAACAAATACCTTCTTCATAAAATTTAGGACTTGTTTGATCAACTCCAAGGTGCAAGTTAAATTCATTCCTAGAACTTTAATGATAGCTTCAAAAATGAATAATATTTATTCTATGTAGATTTTTCTAGATTTAGACTTCCCACTGTGTGGGAAATTGAATAAGATTTCCATTGATATAAAATTCTCCCAAATTCTACACTCGGTAAAGGCGTTATGGCATTTTTAAGTTGGCAAATTGTGATCTGGGCACTTGGCGCATCGCGAGAAAGGCAAAATTCATAATTTTCATATTCCAATAGACCTCCGAGATAATGATGCATCGCGGAGATGGCTAATTTCCCACTTGTCAATTTTTAGTGAGCCTTCACGATACTAGGGCATCGCGCCTATGGCCAAAATGGCAAAACAATTGTGGCATATCGCAATGAAACCAGTTCCCATTTGTCCACTTTCAAGTTAGCCACCACAATAGTGGCACATCGCAATTTCCACCCAGTTAGAAAAATGTTACGTTTTTTAGTTCTGTTTAAAGGTTTAAAGGGGGAATTTTGGTCAATTGTCAATCCTCCAATCCTTCTAAAACATAAGATTTAACATATTCCAAAGCACTTTATTCTAATTTCATCAACTTTCTCTCTAAAGAAAACCCTTGATCATCAAAGTTGTTTCTCCAAGAAACCCAATTTCTTCATAATTTCTCCAAGGTAATTCAAGATATAGAATCCCTAATTCAAGACTTTTAGAATTCATCTCTAAAGCACCAACAGAGATCGAAGATTCAAGTTTTAGAATCTAAGATCATCTATTGAGGTATGTGGGATTTTTCAACAAGGATAATCCTTTCATCCTTATGCCCAAAACTTATTTTAATTACAGATTTACTGAATTTTATGAGATTTTTGATAAAATTGAACTTAGGGTTTATACCCAATATTGCTATTTATAAGATTATGGGATTTCAAGGGGTTTAGAAGTTGAATTACATGTGTATGTTCATATTCACATGCATATTGCAGAAATTTTCAGATTTTTAGTGGATTGATAAATGTTTACACTACAAGAATGAATATTATGATTTTTTAACATGAGTTTGATGCATCGGTCATTCAGCCCTTATTAAAGATTACTATTTCAAGATTGTTTGTGCTAGCTTACCCTATGATAAGATTATTTTCATATTTTGATAAAGATTTAACTTTTTGGTTCTAAGCTAAGATAAAGAATCCACACTATCCATGTGACTTAAGATTTAAAGACGAAAAAATCATAATTGGTTTTCTTGTAAACTCTTGTGTTATTTTGAAGTGGATTTCTTAAGATTTTGAACCTATAAATGGGAGTAGTATTTACCATCGAGATGGATATGTTACCAAAGTTTTATGCCCTAGAACAACGTGCCGCTGTAGGATTAAGATTATTCCCACTTCTACATGGATGACTAAGATTGTGACTTCTTAAGTTCTATTCTGATGCCAAGGGTAGAATCTCTCCCCAATATGGGTGATACATTGGTCTCCATCAATGCTCACATGGTTTATGTCGGTTAGAAGAACCTCCCAAAAAAAGTCCCCTACTCTTAAAATAGTTTATTCGTTGAAAACCTTAAGATAAAAATATATGTTTGAAAGCTATGGATTTTAAGATTTCTTAAAGTCTTAAGATGAAGTATTCCTCTTACAGTTGATAAGAAAATGTGGTAGTTTTCAGAAAAGAACTTATTTTATAACTAAATGTAATGGCTCACAAGATTCATATTATATGCTTTATTGTTCATAATTTATGATCTTTAGATCTGAGAATACTCAAGCCTATGTGAGTCATTTACATTTAGCATCGATGATTTTATAAATTGTGATGATATTGTTTGATTATTGAATCCACCCCCATTTACCCAGTACATCATCAAAGTATTGATCGACATATACGTCAATGTGCTACATTGTCTCATAATTTAGGTTAAGGTGGTCCATCTCAGCAGCATGAGTGATTTTTGAGTATCTTATCTACATCTCTACAGTTTGTGAGTCCTTATAGTTTGAGGACTTAGATATTCAGATTTTCTTATATCTAGTAGTTGATTTAGTATTCATTTCAGATAGTTGAATTAGTTGGGGCCTATCCCAGTGACTCTCTAGGTTCAGTCAGTAGAAGCTTGTCAAACTACTAGATTAAGTTTAGACTTTTGATTCCATATCTAGACTTTTTAGAATTATTTTACAAGAAATTGGGAGATTAGTATGATTTAGATAAGATTTCTGCATTTATTATGTTTTCCTCTTCATTTTCCTTATTTTGAGATTCAAATTTGGTAGAAAGTAGCCAGGGTTAACTCAGGACTACTTGTAGCTCAGGGCATTGTATGGCTTCTCGGAAATTAGATTTTGAGGCATTAAAAACTTGGTATCAGAGCCTAAGGTTTAGAGAGTCCTAGGGAGTCAGACAAGCCAAATTACATAGAGTCTTGATCATCGTTGTGAAGCATACCAGACCTATGAGTATGATGCTATGGAGAAGTTTAGGTAATCATCTCTTCTTTCATGATCTATCATGTATTCTGTTTCTCTATTTTCTTCTAACTCATGATTTTACATCACAAAAAATGCCTCCTCGTCTAGATAACATATGTTGAATTGATAACCAACCACCTCAGCCCGTAAATCCGTTGAATGAGAATGTATAACATGCAAAGTTTGAGGCTACCTTCTAGGTCCTAGCCAAAGCTTTGACGGCTAATATTCAAAGCAACCGTCAGTCTGTAGTCTCACTCCAGCAAGACAGGGACTTAGCAATAGCCTTAATTTAAGATTTTATGAGGATAAACCCACCAGAGTTCTTTAGGTCAATAGAACGTGAGGACCCATGTTTTATATAGATGAGGTAAAGAACATCACTTAAATTAGTCATTTTTTTAAAGAGGAGAGTGTAAAATTTGCATCCTATAGAGTGAAGGATGTTTCTTATTATTGGGTAGTTAAGTGGAAGAAAAGTAGAGGGAAAAATGTAGCTTCTATGACTTGGCAGATGTTTCAAGGTGCGTACTTAGAAAATTTCTTCCTATGTAAGATTAGGGAGCTAAGATAGAAGAGTTCATGAACCGTTTGAAGGGTTCAATGACAGTAAAGGATTATTGCCTAAAGTTTATCCAGTTGTCTAAGTATACCTCTGATTAGATGGCTGACCCTAGTTCGAGCATGAGTAAGTTTATAGCCAGTGTGTCTTGGTTGGTAGTTAAGGATTTTAGGTCTTCTATGTTCATTGGAGATTGGATCTTTCTTGATTGGTGATAAACGTACAATAGATTGAGGTAGAAAAGTATAAAGAAAAAGAGAGAGTAAATAAGAAGGCTAGAATAGGGCAGTTTGTTTATTGTTAGAATAGGTCTGGAGGTGTAAATCATTTGTAGTTTCAGAATTGTTCATCTATGACAGCAACTTCTTCAACTAGTGCTCCTACACCTAGAAAAAGGAAGGAACAGTGGGGTAAATCTTCTATGTCCAAATCACAAAATAGTATGAGTGGTAGGCACTTCTATCCTTAGTGTGCTAAGTGTGGTAAGAACCATTTATGCTAGTGTTTGTAGGGTTAGAAAGGATGTTATGGATGTGGACAGCTGGATCACGAAATAAAAGAGTGTCCGCATGCTAGATAGGGAAATAGGGATGCTCGACCTAAGAATCAGACTAATAGTGTAATAGCTCCTCTAGGTCGCCCAGCTACTCCTCAGGGTGCATTATCCAATACTGGTGGCGGTCAGTGCCAAGAGTAGTTTTCTACTTTACTATTCCATAAGAAGAAGGAGGGTTCACCAGATGTTGTTACTAGTATGCTTCGTGTCTTTCATTTAGATATTTATGTGTTGTTAGACCCTTGGTCAAGTTTCTCTTATGTGACCCCATTAGTTACAGTAAATTTTGAGATAAATTCTGAAAAGAACCCTGAGCCCTTCTTTGTTTCTACTTCAGTAGGTAAGTCAGTTATTGCTTAACAAATCAATAAAAAGTGTCCTATCACTATCCTTCCTAAAGTCATGTTAGTAAACTTGATAGAGTTAGACATGGTTAATTTTGATCTTATCCTTTGTATGGATTAAATCCATTCCTATTATTCTTCTCTAGATTGTCTCACTCAAGTGGTAAAGTTTCATTCCCTAGATGAGCCATTCTTTGAGTGGTCAGGAAATTCAGTGTCCCCCAAGAGTCATTTCATATCTTATCTTAAAGCGAAAAAGTTGATTTGAAAAGGTTACATTTATCATCTAGTTTGCGTCAAGGATACTAAGTTCGAGACTCCAACAATTCAGTCCATCAAAGTGGCCTATAAGTTTATTGTAGTTTTTCCCGAAGATCTCCCAAGGGTGCCTCCCGTTAGGGAAATAGAATTCAGTATTGACCTTCTCTCTGTTATTCAACCTAATTCCATCCACACTTATTTTACGGCTCATGCCGAGCTTAAGGAGTTGAAAGAGCATCTCAAAGATCTTTTAGATAAAAGTGTCATAAGGACCAGTGTTTCTCCATGGGGCGCTCTCTTCCTATTCGTGCAAAAGAAAAATGGTTCTCTGCGAATGTGTATTGACTATCGTCAGGTGAGTAAGGTCACAGTCAAGAACAACTACCCTCTTCCTAGAATTGATGACTTATTGGATCAACTCTAAAGTATAAGTTATTTCTCAAAGATAGACCTTCCCGTAATGGTCATTTGAGTTTCTAGTCATTTATTTTGGGCTAACAATGCCCCAACAGCTTTAGTAAACCTTATGAACCTAGTGTTCAAATTGTATATAGACATGTTTGTCATAGTATTCATTGATAAATCCTTGTGTACTTCCGTAGTGAGGATGGACATTAGTTCATCTTAGAATTGTCTTGCAAATTCTTATAGATCATTAATTGTTCACCAAATTCAGCAAGTGTGGATTTTGGCTAAGATCAGTTGCCTTTCTTAGTCATATTGTTTCCACCAATGATACAACAGTTGATCCTCTAAATAAAGAAGTCGTAAGAAATTAGCTTAGACCCATTTTCATCATACATTAGGAGTTTCTTGGGATTAGATTACTATTATCACCGTTTTGTTAAAGTTTTCTCATCTACTGTATCTCTTATGTCTAGACTGGCCCAAAAGAAAGTCAAGTTCCAATGGTAAAATTCCTGCGAGAAGAGTTTTCTGGAATTGAAGACAACTCACTACCGCCCCAGTCTTAGCAGTACAAGATGGTACAGACGGTTTTGTGGTGTATTATGATGCCTCTAGAGTTGGGTTGGGTTGTGTGTTGATAAATAGAGGTAAGGTCATAGCCTATGTTTCTAGACAACTTAAGCCTTATGAGAAGAATTACGAAACCCAATATCTTTAGTTAGCTATTTTAGTATTTGATTTGAAAGTATGGAGACATTATTTGTATGGTGGGCATATGGATGTGATCACGGATCACAAAAGCTTGCAGTATGTGTTTACCCAGAGAGAGTTAAATCTCGGTCAGAGAAGGTGGTTTGAGTAGTTGAAGGATTATGACATGAGTGTTTTGTATCATCCGGGGAAGGCCAATATAGTGGCAGACACCCTTAGTAAATTATCCATTGGCAGTGTTGATCATATGGAGATCCCCTCATTTTGTATAGAAGATCCTAAATTTTTTATAGAAGATCTCCCAGTGGTACCTCCTAAATTTTTTATAGAAGATCCCCTCATTTTGTATGGCTCCCTCCGAGCTTAAGTAGTTGGAAGAACAACTTAAAGATATTTTAAATAATGGTTTTATTAGGACCAATGTTTCTCCATGAGGCACTACTATCATATTCATGCAAAATAAAGATGGTTCTCTGAGAATGTCCATTGTGTATCATCAGGTGAATAAGGTCACAGTCGAGAACATATACCCTCTTCATAAAACTAATGACTCATTTGATCAACTCCAAGGTGCAAATTAAATTCATTTCTAGAAAATTAAGTGATAGCTTAAAAAATGAATGATATTTATTTTATGTGGATTTTTCTAGATTTAGACTTCCCATTGTGTGGGAAATTGAATAGAAATTCCATTGATATAAAATTCTCACAAATCCTACACTCGGTGAAGGAGTTATGGCATTTTTTTAGTTGACAGGTTGCCACCTGGGTACCTGATGCATCACGGGAAAGAAAAAATTCATAATTGTCATATTCTAATAGACCTCTGCGATTTTGACGCATCACGGAAATGGCTAATTTCCCACTTGTCAATTTCTAGTGAGCTTTCATGACACTGGGCATTGCGCCCATGGCAAAAATGGCAAACTAAAGGGCGCAGCGATTGTGGTGCATTGCAATTAAACTAGTTCCCATTCGTCCACTTTCAAGTGATCCACCACAATAGTGGTTCGTTGCGGTTGCCACCCAGTTCGGAAAATGTTACGTATTTCAATTCCGTTTAAAAGCTTAGAGGGGGCATTTTGGTCAATTTCCAATCCCCCAATCCATCTAAAACATAGGATTTAACATATTCCAAAGCACTTTATGCTAATTTCATCCACTTTCTCTCAAAAGAAAACCCTTGATCATCAAAGTTGCTTCTCCAAGAAACCTAATTTCTCCATAATTTCTCCAAGGTAATTCAAGATATAGAATCTATAATACAATAACTCCAAGAATTCATCTCCAAAGCATCAACAGAGATCCAATATTTATGTTTTAGCATCTAAGATCATCTATTGAGGTATGTGGGGTTTTTCAGCAAGAATAATCCTTTCATCTTTATGCCCAAAACTTAATTTAATTACAGATTTACTAAATTTTATGAGATTTTCATTGAAATTGAAGTTAGGGAATACCTAATATTGCTATTTATAAGATTATGGGATTTCAAGGGGTTTAGAAGTTGAATTAAATGTCGATGTTCATATTCTCATGCATATTGTAGAAATTTTCAGATTTTTAGTTCATTTATAAATGTTTAAAGTACAAGCATGAATATTATGATTTTTCAACATGAGTTTGATGTATTGGTCATTAAGCCCTAATTAAAGATTACTATTTCAAGATTGTTTGTGCTACACTTACCCTATGATAATATTATTTTTATATTTTGATAGAGATTTGACCTTTTGGCTCTAAGCTAAGATAAAGAATCCACACTATTCATATGACTTAAGATTTAAAAAGACGAAAAGCATAATTGGTTTTCTTCGAAACTCTTGTTTTATTTTGAAGTGCAGTTTTTAAGATGTCGAGCCTATGAATGGGAGTAGCATTTAGCATCGAGAATGACATGTTATGAAAGTTTTATGCCTCGGAACAATGTGCCACTGTAGGATTAAGATTATTCCCACTTCTGGATGGATGACAAAAATTGTGATCTCCTAAGTTAAGTTCTATTCTGATGGCAAGGGTAGAATATCTCTCTCTAATATGGGTGAGACATTGGTCTCCATGAATTCTCACATGGTTTATGTCAGTTAGAAGAACCTCACAAAAGAAGTCTCCTACTCTTAAAATAGTCTATTCGTTTAAAGCCTTAAGATAAAAATATATGTTTGGAAAGCTACGGATTTTAAGATTTATTAAAGTCTTAAGATGAAGTATTCCCCTTATAGTTGATAAGATAATGTGGTAGTTTTTAGTAAAGAACATATTTTATAACTAAATGTAATGTCTCACAAGATTCATATTACATGCTTTACTTTTCATAATTTATGATCTTCAGATTTCAAATTACTCAAGCATATGTGAGTCATTTATATTTAACATGGATGATTTTATAAATTATGTTGATATTGTTTTCTTATTGCATTCACCCCCATATACTCAGTACCTCATCAAAGTATTCATCAACATATACGTCTATGTGCTACATTTTCTCATAATTTAGATTAAGGTAGTCAGTCTAAGTAGCGTAAGGGATTTTCTAGTTTTTCATCTACATCTCTGCGGTTTGTGAGTCCTCATAGTTTGAGGACTTAGCTATTCATATTTCCTTTTATCTAGTAGTTGATTTAGTAATCATTTCAGACTCTTGAGTTAGTTGGGGCCTGTCCCAGTGACTTTCTAGATTCAGTCAGTAGAAGCTTGTCGGACTACTAGATTCAATTTAGACTTTTGATTCAGTGTCCAGATTTTTTAGCATTGTTTTACCAGTAATTGTCAGATTAGTATGATTAACATAAGATTTCTGCATTTATTATGTTTTCCTCTTGATTTCCCCTATTTTGAGATTCAAATTTAGTAGAAAGTAGCCAGGGTTATTTCAGGGCTACTTATAGTTCAGAGCAATATGTGGCTTCTCAGGAATTAGATTTTGGGGAATTAAAAACTTTTTATCAGAGCCTAAGGTTTAGAGATTCCTAGGGAGTCAGACAAGTTGAATTACATAGATTCTTGATCGTCGTTGTGAAGCATACCACATCTATGAGTACGAGGCTATGGAGCGTTTTAGGAAATCCTCTCTTCTTTTATGATCTATCAAGTATTCTGTCTCTCTATCTTCTTCTAACTCATGATTTCACATGACAAAAAATGCCTCTATGTTGAGCTAAAACACGCAGAAATAACAACCAACAACCTCAGCCTGCAGATCCTTTGAATGAGAATATATCATATGCAAAGTTTTAGGCTACCTATAAGGTGCTAGGCCAAGCTTTGACAGGTAATATTTAGTGCAACCGTCAGGCTGTAGTCTCACCCCAGCTAGACGAAGACTTAGCCATAGCTATAATTTAAGATTTTGTTAGGATGAACCCGCCAGAGTTCTTTGAGTCAATAGAAGGTGAGGATCCATAGTTTTATCTAGATAAGATAAAGAAAATCACCCAAATTAGTCATGTTTATGAAGAGGAGAGTGTAAAATTGGCATCCTATAGAGTGAAAGATATTTTTTATTATTGGGTAGTGATGTGGAAGAAATGTGGTTGGGAGAATGTAGTTTCCATGACTTGGCAGATATTTTAAGATGCATACTCAGACAAGTTCTTCCTATATGAGATGAGAGAGCTAAGATAGAAGAGTTCACGAACCTGTGGAAGAGCTCAATGATAGCGAAGGAGTATTGGCTATAGTTTATCCAGTTGTCTAAGTATAACTCTGATTAGATGGCTGTCCCTAGGATAAGCATGAGTAAGTTTGTAACCGATGTGTCTTGGTAGGTAGTTAGGAGTCTAGATATGCTATGTTCATTGGAGATATAGATCTTTCTAGATTAATGATAAACACACAGTAGATTGAGGTAGAAAAGTTTAAAGAAAGAGAGAGAGTAAATAAAAAGGCTAGAATAGGGCAGTTTGATTATTGTTAGAATAGGTCTAGAGAAGCAAATCATTTGTATGTCCAGCAACATCTTCAACTACTGCTCCTGCACCCGGAAAAAGGCAGGAACAGTTGGGTAAGTCTTCTATGTCCAAATCTCAAAATAGTAGCAGTGGTAGAACTATCTATCCTCACTATGCTTAGTGTGGTAAAACCAATTTGGGCGAGTTTTTGCGGGGTCGGAAAGGATGTTATGGATGTGGCCAGCCGGATCACAAAATAAAAGAGTGCCCTAATGCTAGACAGGGAAATAGGGATGTTTGACCCAAGACTAAGGCTAATAGCATACCAGCTCCTCTAGGTCGCGCAACTACTTCTCAGGGTGCACCATCCAGTACTGATGGCGGTCAGTGCCAAAATTAGTTTTATGCTTTACTATTCCATAAGAAGCAGGAGGATTCACCAGATGTCGTTACTGGTATGCTTTGTGTCTTTTATTTTGATGTTTGTGTGTTGTTAGACCCTTGGTCGAGTTTTTCTTATGTGACCCCATTAGTTGCAGTAAATTTTGAGATAAATTCTGAAAAGATCCCTGAGCCTTTCTTGGTTACTATTCAAGTAGGTGAGTCAGTTGTTGCTTAACAAATCAATAAAAAGTGTCCTATCACTATCCTTCATAAAGTCATGTTAGTAGACTTGATAGAATTAGATAGGGTTGATTTTGATCTTATCCTTTGTATGGATTAAATCCATTCCAGTTATTCTTCTTTAGATTATCGCACTCAACTGGTAAAGCTTAAGTCCCCAGATGAGCCAGTCTTTGAGTGGTCAGGAAATTCAGTGTCCCCCAAGAGTTATTTCATATCTTATCTTAAAGCCAGAAATTTGATTTCCAAAGTTTACATTTATCATCTAGTTCAAGTCAAGGACACTAATTCTCAGACTCCAACAATTCAGTCAATCCGAGTGGCCACTGAGTTTCCTGTAGTTTTTCCCAAAGATCTCCCAAGGGTACCTCTCGATAAGGAAATAGAATTCAGTATTGACCTTCTCCTTTTTATTTAACCTATTCCTATCCACACTTATCATATGGCTCCCGCCGAGCTTAAAGAGTTGAAAGAGCAACTCAAAGATCTTTTAGATAAAGGTAATATAAGGACCAGTGTTTCTCTATGGAGCGCTCTCTTCCTATCCTTGAAAAAGAAAGATGGTTCTCTGCGAATATGCACTGACTATTATCAGGTGAATAAGGTCACAGTCAAGAATAACAACCCTCTTCCTAGAATTGATAACTTATTGGATCAACTCTAAGGTGCAAGTTATTTCTCAAAGATAGACCTTAGATTTGGCTATCATCAGCTTAAGGTAAGGGAATGTTATATTTCTAACACAGATTTCAGAACCCGTAATGGTGATTTGAGTTTATAGTCATTTAATTTGGGCTAAAAATGCCCCAGCAGTTTTAATTGACCTTATGAACCTAGTGTTCAAATAGTATCTGGACAAGTTTGTCATAGTATTCATAGATAAATCCTTGTGTACTCCCGTAGTGAGGATGGACATTAGTTCATCTTAGAATTGTCTTGCAAACTCTTACAGATTATTAATTGTTTGCCAAATTCAGCATGTGTGGATTTTGGCTAAGATCAGTTGCCTTTCTCGGTCATATTATTTCCACCGATGATACAAGAGTTAATCCTCAAAAGATAGAAGCCGTGAGAAATTATCTTAGACCCATTTTCTTCAGACATTAAGAGTTTCTTGGGATTACATTGTTATTACCACCATTTTTTTAAGGTTTCTCATCTACTGTATCTCCTATGTCAAGACTAACCCAAAATAAAGTCAAGTTCCAGTGGTAAAATTCCAGCGAGAAGCATTTTCAGGAATTGAAGTGACTCAACTCACTACAGCCCAAGTCTTAGCACTACCAGATGGTACAAACATTTTTGTTGTGTATTATGATGCCTTTAGAGTTCGGTTGGGTTTTGTTTTGATAAATAGAGGTAAGGTCATAGCCTATGCTTCTAGACAACTTAAGCCTTATGAGAAGAATTATCAAACCCAATATCTTTAGTTAGCTACTGTAGTATTTTCTTTGAAAATCTAGAGACATTATTTGTATGGTGTTCATATGGATGTGATCACGGATCACAAAAGCTTGCAGTATGTGTTTACCCAGAGAGAGTTGAATCTCGGTCAGAGAAGGTGGTTAGAGTTGTTGAAGGATTATGACATAAGTATGTTGTATCATCCGAGGAAGGCCAATATAGTGGCAGACACCCTTTGTAGATTATCCATTGGCAATGTTGATCATATGGAGAATGACAAGAAAGAGTTAGCTCGAGACATTCATCATTTGTCTAGATTGGGTGCTAGGTTGGTGGATTCAACTGAAGGGGCTGTTTGAGTTAAGAGTAGTGCCGAATCTTCCCTAGTTTTGGAAGTAATGGAGAAGCAAGAGATAGCTTAAATTCGTTCATAGATCGTTAAGAGATGGCTTAAAAAATGAATAATATTTAGTCTATACGAAATTTTCCAGATTTACACTTCCCATTTTATGGGCAATTGAATAAGCTTTCCATTGATATTAGATTCGCCCAAATTCAACACTAGGTGAAAGAGTTATGGCCTTTTTTAGTTCACACAGTGCCACCTAGGCACTTGGCGCATCGCAGGATAAGAAAAATTCATAAATACCAAATTCCAGTGGACCTCCGTAATATAGATGCATTGCGGAGAGGGCTAATTTCACATTTCTCAATTTCTAATGAGCCTTCGAAATACTTGCACGTCGCTCCAGTGGCCAAAATACCAAACTAAAGGGTACCACAATTGTGGCCCATCGCGGTGAAAGCCTAGTTCCTATTCATCCACTTTCTAGTGAGCCACCACGATAGTGGCGCATCGCGGTGGCCACCCAGTTTAGAAAATATTCCATTTATTAGTTACATTTAAAACATGAAGGGGGCATTTTTGTCAATTCCCAAGTCCCCAATCCATCCAAAACACAAGATTTAACATATTCCAAAGAACTTTATGCTTATTTCATCCACCTTCTCTCAAAACAAAATCCTAGATGAGCAAAGCTCTTTCTCGAAGAAACCTAATTTCTCCATTAATTCTCCAACATAATTTAATATTTAGAATCCCCAATTCAAGAACTCTAAGAATTTATCTCCAACGCATCAATAGAGATCTAAGACTCAAGTTTTAGCATTTACGATCATCAATTGAGGTATGTACGGGTTTTCAACAAGGATAATCCTTTCATTCTTTTCCCCTAAACTTAGTTTAATTACAAATATACTGAATTTTATGTGATTTCCCATGAAATTGAAGTTAGGATTTATACCCAATATTGCTATTTATAAGATTATGGGATTTCAAGGGGTTTAGAAGTAGAATTGCATATCTAAGTTTATATTTTCATGTGTATTACAGAAATTTCCAGATTTTATATTTATTTATAAATGTTTACATTACAAGCATGAATATTATGATGTTTTAACGTGAGTTTGATGCATAGGTTACTAAGACCTTATTAAAGATTGAAATTTCAAGATTGTTTGTGCTATGCTCACCCAATGATAAGATTATTCTCAGATTTTGATAAAGATTTGACCATTTGGTCCTAAGATAAGATAAAGAATCCACATTGTTCATGTGACTTATGATTTAAAGAGAAGAAAAGCATAAATTGTTTTCTTGTTAACCATTGTACTATGAAATGGATTTTTTATGATTCCAAGCATAAGAGTTGGAGTACTATTTAGCACCAGGATGGGTATGTTACAATCGTTTTATACCCCAGAACTACATGCCACAGTAGGATTAAGATTATTCCCACTTCTACGTGGACAACTAAGATTTTGATCTCTTAAGATAAGTTGTATTCTAATGGCAAGGGTAGAATATGTCTCCGCAACATGGTGAGACGTTGGACTCCATGAATGCTCACATGCTTTATGTTGGTTAGAAGAGCCTCCCAAAATAAGTCCCCTAATCTTAAAACAGTCAATTGGTTGCAAACCTTAACATAAATGTAAATATTTTGAAAGATATGAATTTTAAGATTTTTTAAAGTCTTGAGATAAAGTATTCCCCTTCCAGTTGACAAGATAACGTGATAGTTTTCAAAAAATAAAAGATTTTAGAGCAGAATGTCATGGCTCACAAGATTAAAATTATATGCATTATTGTTCATGATTTATGATCTTCAGATTTCAAATTACTCAAGCCTATATGAGTTATTTATATTTAGCATGGATGACTTTATAATTAT
This sequence comes from Capsicum annuum, assembly GCF_002878395.1. Taxonomy (NCBI): domain Eukaryota; kingdom Viridiplantae; phylum Streptophyta; class Magnoliopsida; order Solanales; family Solanaceae; genus Capsicum; species Capsicum annuum. The sequence continues at coordinate 111,905,186 of NC_061122.1, read as the reverse complement.
TGATAATATTGTTTACTTATTGCATTCATCCCATATACTTGGTATATCATCAAAGTACTAATCAACATACATTTCTCTGTGCTACATTATCTCATAATATAGGTTTAGGTGCTTAGTCGCAGTAGCATGAGTGATTTTCGAGCATCTTATCTACATCTCTGCAGTTGGTGAGTCCTCATAGTTCAAGACTTAGCAATTCAGATTTCCTATTTATCTTGTAGATGATTTAGAATTCATTTCAGACAGTTGAGTCAGCTGAGGTCTGTCCTAATGACTCTCTAGATTCAATTAGTAGAGGCTTGTCGGACTACTAGATTTAGTTTAAACTTTTGATTTCATATCAAGATTTATCAATATGATTTTTTCAATACTTGTGAGTTTATTATGCTTCAGATAAGATTTCCGTATTTATTATGTTTTCCTATTTATTTCCTCTATTTTGAGATTCAGAATTAGTAGAAAGTAGCCAAGGTTAGCTCCGAACCATTTGTAATTTGGAGCACCGTATGGCTTGCCGAGAATTAGATTTCGAGGAATTACAACCTTAGTATCAGAGCCTAAGGTTTAGAGTGTCCTATGGGGTAAGAAAATATGTGTTACATAGAGTCTTAATCATAAGTGTGTAGCACACCATATTTAACAGTAAGAGGCTATGGAGTGTTTTAGGAAATCATCTCTTCTTTCATGATCTATTATGTACTCTGTGTCTCTATCTTCTTTTGACTCGCGATTTCATATGACAGAAATGCCTTCACGTTCTGCTAACATATATAGAAATAAAAACTAGCCACCTCAGCCCGCACATCCTTTGAATGAGAATATTTCATAACTAGAGTTTTGACCAGCCTTCCAGGTGCTAGCCCAATCTTTGACGGCTAATGTTCAAGGCAACCATTAGGATGTAGTTCCACTCCAGCAAGACGGGGACTTCGCCACAACTAGAATTTGAGAATTTATGAGAATGAACCCGCCAGAGTTCTTTGGGTCAAAGGCAGGTAAGGACCCACAGTTTTATCTAGATGAGGTAATGAAGATCACCCAAATTAGGCATGTTTCTAAAGATAAAAGTATAGAATTGGCATCCTATAGGCAGAAGGATTTTTCTTATTAGTGGGTAGTGATGTGGAAGAAAAGTAGAAGGGAGAATGTAGCTTCCATGACTTCACAAATGTTTCAAGATGAGTACTTAGACAAGTTATTCCCATGTGATATAAGTGAAGCTAAGATAGAAGAGTTTATGAACTTGAGGCAAGGCTCACTAAAAGTGAAGGAATATTGCCTCAAGTTCAACCAGTTTTCTAAGTATATCCCTAATCAGATGGCTGACCCTAGGTAAAGCATGAGAAAGTTTATGACCGGTGTGTCTGGGTTGGTTGTTAAGGAGTGTAGGACTGCTATGCTCATTGGAGATATGGATCTTACTAGATTGATGATGCACGCACAACAGATTAAGGCAAAAAAGTTCAAAGAAAGAGATAAAGTAAATAAGAAGGCTAAAATAAGGTAGTTTGATTATGGTCAAAATAGGTATAGAAGAGAAAATGATTCAGAATTTCAAAATCATTCATCTATGCCTGCACTTTCAACAACCAGTGCTCCTAGACCCGGAAATAGGCAGGAATAGTGGGGTAAGTCTTCTATGTCCAGATATCAAAATAGTTTGAGTGGTAGGCCCAGCTATCCTCAGTGTGCTAAGTATGGTATGAACCACCCAGGCAAGTATTTGTGAGGTCGGAAAGGTTGTTATGGATTTGGCCAACTGGGTCATGGAAACAAATAGTGCCCGCATGGTAAAGAGGGAAATAGGGATGTTCGACCCCCGACTCAGGCTAATAGTGCACCAGCTCCTATAGGTTCCCTAGCTCGTTCTCATGGCACATCATAAAGTACTGTTGACGGTCAGTGCCAGAATTGATTTTATGCTTTACCATCCCATCAATAGTAGAATTATTCACCAGATATCATTAATGGTATGCTTCGTGTCCTTCATTCTGATGTTTATGTGTTGTTAGACTCTCAGTTGATTTTCTCTATGATAAATTTTGAAAAGATCCCTGAGCCCTTGTTGGTTTCTACTGCAATAGGTGAGTCAGTTATTGCTAACAAATCTATAAAAAATGTCCTATCACTGTTCTTCATAAAATAATGTTAGCAGACTTGATTGAGTTAGATATGGTTGATTTTGATCTTGTCTTTTGTATGGATTGGCTCCATTCCTGCTATGCTACAATAGATTGTCGCACACGAGTGGTAAAGTTTTAGTTCCTACATGAGCCAGTCTTTGAGTGGTAAGGAAATTCAGTGTCTCCTAAGAGTTATTTCATATCATATCTTAAAGCCAGAAAGTTGATTTCCAAAGGTTGTATTTATCATCTAGTTCGAGTCAAGGAGTTGATTTCCAAAGGTTGTATTTATCATCTAGTTCGAGTCAAGGGCACTAAGTCTGAGACTCCAACAATTTACTCCTTTTGAATGCTCAATGAGTTTCCTAAAGTTTTTCCAAAAGATCTCCCAAGGGTACCTCCTGATAAAGAAATTAAATTTAATATTGACCGTCTCCGAGATATTGAGCCTATTTCTGTCCCCTATTTTCGTATGGCTTTCTCTAAGCTTAAGGAGTTGAAAGAGAACCTTAAAGATCTTTTAGATAATGGTTTTATTAGGATCAATATTTCTCCATGGGGCACTCCCATCCTATTTTTGCAAAAGAAAGATGGTTCTCTGGGAATGTCCATTGTGTATCATCAGGTGATTAAGGTCACCTGATGACTTGTTTGATCAACTCTTAGGTGCAAGTTAAATTCATTCCTAGAACGTTAAGTGACAGCTTAAAAAATGAATAATAGTTATTCTATGTGGATTTTTCCAGGTTTAGACTTCCCATTATGTGGGAAATTGAATAAGATTTCGATTTATATAAAATTCAACCAAATGCTACACTTGGTGAACGAGTATGGCCTTTTTAACTTGACAGGTTGCCACCTGGGCACTTGGCGCATCATGGGAAAGGCAAAATTCATAATTGCCATATTCCAGTAGACCTCTGCAATTTTGAAGCATCGCGGAGATGGCTAATTTTCCACTTGTCAATTTCTAGTAAGCCTTCACGATACTAAAGGATCGCACCCATGGACAAAATGGCAAACTATAAAATCACTAATTCAAGGACTCTAAGAATTCATCTCCAAAGCATCAACAGAGCTCCAACATTTAAGTTTTATCATCTAAGATCATCTATTGAGGTATGTGGGGTTTTTCAACAAGGATAATCCTTTCATCCTTATGCCCAAAACTTATTTTAATTATAGATTTACTGAATTTTATGAGATTTTCGTTGAAATTGAAGTTAGGGTTTATACCCAATATTGCTATTTCTAAGATTATGGGATTTCAAGGGGTTTAGAAGTTGAATTACATGTCTATGTTCTTATTGTCATGCATATTGCAGAAATTTTCAGATTTTAAGTTGATTTATAAATGTTTACATTACAAGCATGAATATTATGATTTTTTAAAATGAGTTTGATGCATCGGTCATTAAGCCCTAATTAAAGATTACTATTTCAAGATTCTTTGTTCTACTCTTACCCTATGATAAGATTATTTTTAGATTTTGATAAAGATTTGATCTTTCGGTTCTAAGCTAAGATAAAGAATCCACACTATTCATGTGACTTAAGATTTAAAGAGAAGAAAAGCATAATTGGTTTTCTTGTAAACTCTTGAGTTTTTTTTAAGTGGATTTCTTAAGATTTTGAGCCTATGAATGGGAGTAGTATTTATCATCGAGATGGATATGTTAAAAAAGTTTTATGCCCCGGAACAACGTGCCACTGTAGGATTAAGATTATTCCCACTTCTACATAGATGACTAAGATTGTGATCTCTTAAATTAAGTTCTATTTTGATTGTAAGGGTAGAATATCTCTCCCTAATATGGGTGAGACGTTGGTCTCCATGAATGCTCACATGGTTTATGTCGGTTAGTAGAGCCTCCCAAAAGAAGTTTGCTACTCTTAAAACAGTCGATTCGTTGAAAGCCTTAAGATAAAAATATAGGTTTTGAAAGCTATGGATTTTAAAATTTCTTAAAGTCTTAAGATGAAGTATTCCCCCTGTAGTTGAGAAGATAATGTGGTAGTTTTCAGAAAAGAACAGATTTTATAACTGAATGTAATGGCTTACAAGATTCATATTATATGCTTTATTGTTCATAATTTATGATCTTCAGATTTCAAAATACTCAAGCCTATGTGAGCCATTTCAATTTAGCATGGATGATTTTATAAATTAAGATGATATTGTTTACTTATTGCATTCACCCCTATATACTCAGTACATCATCAAACTAATGATCAACATATACGTCTATATGCTACATTATCTTATAACTTAGATTAAGGCGCTCAGTCTCAGCAGCGTGAGTGATTTTTGATTATCTCATCTACATCTCTGTTTTTTGTAAGTCCTCATAGTTTGAGGACATAGCTATTCAGATATCCTTTTATCTAGTAGTTGATTTAGTATTCATTTCAAATAGTTGAGTTAGTTGGGGCCTGTCCTAGTGACTCTCTAGATTTAGTCAGTAGAAGCTTGTTGGACTACTAGATTCAGTTTAGACTTTTGATTACGTATCTAGATTTTTAAATATTATTTTACCAGTAACTGTGAGATTAGTTTGATTTAAATATGATTTTTGCATTTATTATGTTTTCCTCTTTATTTCACCTATTTTGAGATTCAAATTTGGTAGAAAATAGCCAGGGTTAGCTCAGGACGACTTGTAGTTCAGAGCATTGTATGGCTTCTCGAGAATTAGCTATTCAGGCATCAAAAACTTAGTATCAGAGCGTAGAGTTTAGAGAGTCCTAAGGAGTCAGACAAGCCGAATTTCATAGAGTCTTGATCATTGTTTTGAAGCATACCACATCAATAAGTACGAGGCTATAGAGCATTTAAGGAAATCATCTCTTCTTTCATGATCTATCATGTATTCTGTGTCTCTATCTTCTTCTAAATCATGATTTCACTTGACAAAAAATGCCTCCTCGTTGAGCTAACACACTCAAAAATAATAACCAACAACCTTAGCCCACAGATCCTTTGAATGAGAATGTATCACATGTAAAGTCTTAGGCTAACTTCCTGGTGCTAGGCCAAGATTTGGCGATTAATGTTCAGGGCTATCGTCAGGCTGTAGTCTCACCCCAGCTAGACGAGGACTTAGCAACAACCACAATTCAAGATTTTAGTAGGATGAACCCGCCAGAGTTCTTTGGGTTAATAGAAGGTGAGGCCCCATAGTTTTATCTTGATGAGGTAAGAAGATCACCCGAATTAGTCATTTTTCTGAAGAGGAGAGTGTAAAATTGGCATCCTATAGAGTGAAGGATATTTCTTATTGTTAGGTACTAATGTGGAAGAAAAGTGGTGGGGAGAATGTAGCTTCCATGACTTGGCAGATATTTCAAGATGTATTCTTAGAGAAGTTCTTCCTATATGAGATGAGGTAGCTAAGATAGAAGAGTTCATGAACCTGTGGAAGGGCTTAATGATAGTGAAGGAGTATTTCCTAAAGTTCATCCAGTTCTCTAAGTATACCTCTGATTAGATAGCTGACCCTAGGTCAAGCATTAGTAAGTTTGTAACGAGTGTGTCTTGGTTGGTAGTTAAGAAGTGTAGGTCAGCAATGTTCATTGGAGATATCGATCTTTCTAGATTAATGATAAACACACAAAAAATTGAGGTAAAAAAGTTGAAAGTAAGAGAGAGAGTAAATAAAAAGGCTAGAACAGGGCAGTTTGATTATTTTCAGAATACGTCGTGGGAAGCAAATCATTTGTATGTCCAAAAACTTCTTCAACTAGTGCTCCTGCACCCAGAAAAAGTAAGGAACAATGGGGTAAGTATTCTATGTCCAAATCTCAAAATTGTATGAGTTGTAGGCCCATCTATCCTCAGTGTGCTAAGTATGGTAAGACCAATTTGGGCGAGTGTTTGTGGGGTCAGAAAGGATGTTATGGATGTGGCGAGCATGATCACGGAATAAAAAAGTGCCCTAATGCTAGATCGAGAAATAGGGATGTTCCACCCAAGACTCAGGCTAACAGTATACTAGCTCCTCCTTAGGGCGCATCATCCAGTACTGGTTGCGGTTAGTGCATAAAACATTCTTATGCTTTACTATTTTATAAGAAGCAGTATACTTCGTGTCTTTAATTTTGATGTTTATGTGTTGTTATACCCTGGGTCAAGTTTCTCTAATGTAACCCCATTAGTTGTAGTAAATTTTGAGATAAATTTTGAAAAGATACCTGAGCCCTTCTTGGTTTCTACTCTAGTAGGTGAGTCAATTGTTGCTTAAAAAATCAATAAAAAGTGTCCTATCAATATCATAAAGTCATGTTAGCTGACTTGATAGAGTTAGATAGAGTTGAATTTGATCTTATCCTTTGTATGGATTAAATCTGTTCCTATTATTCTTTTATAGATTGTCGCACTCAAGTAGTAAAGTTTCAGTCCCCAGATGAGCCAATCTTTGAGTGGTTAGGAAATTTAGTGTCCCATAAGAGTTATTTCATATCTTATCTTAAAGACAGAAAGTTGATTTCCAAATGTTGCATTTATCATCCAACTTGAGTCAAGGACACTAAGTTTGAGACTCCAACAATTCAGTCCATCCGAGTGGCCACTGAGTTTCCTGAAGCTTTTCCTAAATATCTCCCAGGGGTACCTCCCAATAGGGCAATAGAATTCAGTATTGACCTTTTCCCTATTGTTTAACCTATTTCTATCCCCACTTATCGTATGGCTCCCACCGAGCTTAAGGAGCTTAAAGAGAAACTCAAAGATCTTTTTGAAAAGGGTATTATAAGGACTAGTGTTTCTCCATGGGGCGTTCTCTTCCTATTCGTGCAAAAGAAAGACGGTTCTCTGCAAATGCGCATTGACTATAATCAGGTGAGTAAGGTCAAAGTCAAGAACAACTACCCTCTTCCTAGAATTGATGACTTATTGGATAACTCTAAGGTGCTAGTTATTTCTCAAAGATAGACCTTATCCGGCTATCATCAGCTTAAGGTAAGGGAATGTGATATTCCAAACAAAGCTTTAAGAACTCATAATGGTCATTTTAGTTACTAGTCATTTCTTTTTGGCTAAGAATGCCTTAGTAGCTTTAATGGACCTTATGAACCTAGTGTTCAAATAGTATCTAGACATGTTTGTCATAGTATTCATAGATAAATCCTTGTGTACTCCTGTAGTGAGAATGGACATTAGTTTATTTTAGAATTGTTTCACAAACTCTTATAGATCATTAATTGTTTGCCAAATTCAGCAAGTGTGGATTTTGGATAAGATAAGTAGCCTTTCTTGGTCATTTTATTTCCACTAATGATACAAGAGTTGATCCTCAAAAGACAGAAGCCGTAAGAAATTAGCTTAGACCTATTTTTGTCAGACATTAGGAGTTTCTTAGGATTAGCTTTCTATTAACAACATTTTGTTGAATTTTTCTCATTTATTGTATCTCCTATGTGTAGACTGACCCAAAAGAAATTCAAGTTCCAGTGGTAAAATTCCTACGAGAAGAATTTTCAAGAATTGAAGACTGAACTCACTACAGCCCCAGTCTTAGTACTACGAGATGGCATAGATGATTCTTTGGTGTATTATGATGCCTCAAGAGTTGTTTTGGATTGTGTATTGATAAATAGAGGTAAGGTCATAGCCTATCCTATTAAGGTCATAGCCTATGCTTCTAGAAAACTTAAGTATTATGAGAAGAATTACCGAACCCAATATCTTTAGTTAGCTACTGTAGTGTTTACTTTGAAAATCTTGAGACATTATTTATATGGTGTTCATATGGATATGATCATGGATCACAAAATCTTGCAGTATGTGTTTTCTTAGAGAGAGTTGAATCTCAGTCAGAGAAGGTGGTTGGAGTTGTTGAAGGATTATGATATGAGTGTGTTGTATCATCCAGGAAAGGCCAATATAGTGGCAGAAACCCTTAGTAGATTATCCATTGGCAGAGTTGATCATATGGAGAATGACAAGAATGAGTTAGCTCGAGATGTTCATCATTTAGCCAGATTAGGTGCTAGGTTGGTTGATTCAGTTGAAGGGGCTATTTGGGCTAAGAGTAGTGTCGAATCTTCCCTAGTTTTGGAAGTAAAGGAGAAGTAAGATATGTGTTCTAGTTTGGTCAAACTGAAAGATTTGGTTAAAGACCAAAAGGCAAAGGTTTTCTTCTAAGAGGGAGATAGTGTGTTGAGATACCAGTGTTGATTTTGCATTGCATGTGTTGATGATTTAAGATAGCAAATTATTGCAGAAGCACATGTTGTGCATTATTCCATTCAACCAGGTGCTACAAAAATATAGCACGACTTGCGGGAAATTTATCGGTTGAGTGGTATGAAGATATACATAGCTGAGTTTGTGGTCAAGTGTAAAACTTGTCAATAGGTTAAGGTAGACCACCAATGACTTGGAGGTTCATTGCAAGAGTTTGGTATTCTCACCTATATGTGGGAATAGGTGATTATGGATTTTGTAACTAGTTTACCCCATTAACGTTGTCATCATGACTCGATTTGGGTTATTGTAGACAGATTGATGAAGTCAGCGTATTTCTTGCCATTTCACACATCTTATACAGTTAAGGATTATGCTAAGTTGTACATCCGAGAGTTAGTCAGATTGCATTGAGTGCCTTTGTCCATTATTTAAGATAGGGGTACTCAGTTTACTTCTTAGTTTTGGAAAGCCTTACAGTAGGGTCTTGGTAAGCCTTACAGTAGGGTCTTGGTAAACAAGTTTATCTTAGTTCATCTTTTCACCCAAAGATAGATATTCAAGCATAGAGGACCATCAAGACTCTAGAAGATATGTTAAGGGTATGTTCTCTTGATTTCAAATATAGTTGTGATGAGCATTTTTCATTAATTGAGTCCACTTATAATAATAGTTACCATTCCAGCATGCAGATGGTCCATTTGAGGGTCTTCATAAGAGGAGATATAGATGGCCCATTTGTTGGTTTGAAGTGGGTAAGCACATTTTGCTTGGTCCTTATGTAGTGTCTGAATATATGGAGAAAGTTAACTTGATTTGTAGAATATTGATAATAGCAAAGATTTCTCAGAATCATATATGATGTGCAAAAAACGGACCTCAAGTTTGAGGTTGGTGATTTAGTGTGTCCGAAGATTTCACCTATGAATGGGGTGAAGAGATTTGACAAAAAGAGGAAGCTTAGTCCCCGATATGTTGGCCCTTCCAGAATAGTGAGTCGTGTTGGGAAAGTAGCTTATGAACTTGAGTTTCCCATAGACTTCTCAACCGTTCATCCTGTATTCCATGTCTCTATGATTTAGAAGTGCATCAGTGACTTCACTATTGTAATTCCTTTAGAAAGATCAGATATTCTTAACAGGCTTAAATAGGAAGAGATTCTAGTCAAAATTTTCGATTATCAGATCCGTAGATGAAGTAACAAATAAATTCCCATGGTTAAAGTTCTTTGGAGAAATCAGTCTATTGAGTTTGCCACTTGGGAAGCCAACGTAGATATGAGAGCCAAGTACCTTCACCTCTTGTCCTCAAACTTAGATTTAGCTGAAGGTAATACTCTTCCATGATTCAGTTCTTTGCTAATCATGTATTCAACTATATAGTTGTCCTCATGTAAGTTCATGCACTTATAAAAGTATTCAGAAGCTCAAAATAATTTAGATTTAGTTATTCTGTTTACTTTGGTTGTGTATGCTGTCATATAGCCTCAACTTCCTCGGTATTCTTTATCTAACTAGAAATATTAAAGGACTAATGAACCCAATGGGGAGATATTGTAATACCCTGAAGTTTACGTAAATTCATTCCTAGAACTTTAAAAAATAGCTTCAAAAATGAGTAATATTTATTCTATGTGCAATTTTTTATATTTAGACTTCCTATTGTGTGGGAAATTGACTAAGCTTTTCATTGACATTAGATTTTCCCAAATTCGACGGTCGGTGAAGAAGTTATGGCATTTTTAAGTTGACATGGTGCCACCTGGGCACTTGGCCCTTCGTGGGAAAGGCAAAATTCGCAATTGTCAAATTCCAGTGGACCTCTGCGATATTTTTTCATTGCGAAGAAGGCTAATTTCCTATTTGCCAAATTCTAGTGAGCCTTTACGATACTAGCGCATCACGCTCGTGGACAAAATAGCAAACTAAAGGGCACCGAGATTGTGGTACATCACACTTAAACCAATTTCTATTGGCCCACTTTCCAGTGAGCCACCGCAATAGTGGTGCATCATGGTGCCAACCCAATTCAGAAAATGTTGCATTTTTCAATTCTATTTTAAAGCTTAAAGGGGGCATTTTGGTCAATTCCCAAGCACCAAATTAGCCCAAGACACAAAAATTAATAAATTCCAAAGAACTTTATGCTTATTTGATTCACTTTCTCTGAAAATTAAACCCTTGATCATCAAAGATGCTTCTCCAAGAAACCTAATTTCTCCATTAATTCTCCAAGGTAATTTAATATTTAGAATCCCCAATTAAAGAACACTAAGAATTCATCTCTAAAGATCCACTAAAGATCCAAAATTCAAGTTTTAGCATCTAAGACCATCAATTGACGTATGTGAGGTTTTTCAGCCAGGAAAATCCTTTCATCCTTGTGCCTAAAACTTATTTTAATTATAGATTTACTTAATTTTATGTGATTTCCCATGAAATTGAAGTTGGGGTTTATACCCAATATTGCTATTTATTAGATTATGGGATTTCAAGGGGTTTAGAAGTTGAATTGCATGTCTATGTTCATATTTTCATGCGTATTTCAGAAATTTCCAGATTTTATGTTGATTTATAAATGTTTACTTTAAAAGCATGAATATTATAATGTTTTAACGTGAGTTTGATGCATGAGTCACTAAGCCCTAATTAAAGATTGCTATTTCAAGAATGTCAATATTACGCTCATGCTATGATAAGATTATTCTTAGATTTTGATAAAGCTTTCACCTTTTTTTCCTATGCTAAGATAAACAATCCACATTGTACATGTTACTTAAGATTTAAGGAGAATAAAAGCATAATTAGTTTTCTTGTAAACGCTTGTCTTATTTTGAAGTGGATTTCTTAAGATTTCGAGCCTAAGAATGGGAGTAGTATTTAGCATCGAGATGGATATGTTACCAAAGTTTTATGCCCTGGAACAACGTGACACTATAGGATTAAGATTATTCCCACTTCTACGTGGATAACTAATAATATGATCTCTAAACATAAGTTCTATTCTAATGGCAAGGGTAGAATATCTCTCCCCAATGTGGGTGAAACGTTGGACTCTATTAATGCTCACATGGGTTATGTCGGTTAGAAGAACCTCCCAAAAGAAGTCCCCTATTCTTAAAATAGTCTATTGGTTGAAAGCCTTAAGATAAAATTATATGTTTTCAAAGCTATAGATTTTAAGATTTCTTAAAGTCTTTAGATGAATTATTCCCCTTATAGTTTACAAGATAATATGGTAGTTTTTAGAAAAGAATAGATTTTGTAACTGAATGTAATGGCTCACAGGATTCATGTTATATGCTTTATTGTTCATGATTTATGATCTTCAGATTACATATTACTCAAGCCTATGTTAGTCATTTATATTTAGCATAGATGATTTTATAAATTGTGATGATATTGTTTACTTATTGCATGCACCCCAATATAATCATTATATCATCAGACTACTGATCAACATACATGTCTATGTGCTACATTGTCTCATAATGTAGGTTATGCTACTCAGTCTCAGAAGTGTGAATGATTTTTGAGCAACTGATCTACATCTCTGCAGTTGGTGAGTCCTCATAGTACGAGGACTTAGCTATTCTGATTTCCTTTTCATCTAGTAGATGATTTAGTATTCATTTCAGACAGTTGAGTCAGCAATAAGTAAACAATATCATCACAATTTATAAGGGGACTCTCTAGATTTCATTACTCATGCCTAGTGACTCTCTAGATTCAATCAGTAGAGGCTTGTCGAACTACTAGATTCAGTTTAGGCTTTTGATTCCATATCCAAAATTTTTAGTATTATTTTACCACTACTTGTGGGATTAGTATGCTTCAGATAACATTTCCGCATTTATTATGTTTTCCTATTCATTTCCCCTATTTTGAGATTCAGATTTTGTAGAAAGCAGCTAAGTTAGTACAGGACTACATAAAGTTCAGAGCATCGTGTGACATCTTGGGAATTAGATTTTGAGGTATTACAAAATTGGTATCAGAGCTTAAGGTTTAGAGAGTCCTAGAGAGTTAGACGAGTCGTGTTACATAGTCTTGATATCAGTGTAAAGATCACCACATCTATGAGTAAGATGGTTTTGAAAATTTTAGGAAATCATCTCTTCTTTCATGATCTATTATGTAATCTATGTCTCTATCTTCTTTTGACTCGCGATTTCACATGACAGAAATGCCTTCACGTTGTGCTAACATATATAGAAATAATAACTAGCCACCTCAGCCCGCAGATCCTTAGAATGAGAATGGTTAACATGCAAAGTTTTGAGCTGCCTTCTAGGCATTAGCCTAAACCTTGACGGCTAATGTTCAGGACAACCGTCAGGCTGCAGTCCCACCCTAGTAAGACGGGGACTTAGCCATGTCTAGAATTTGAGATTGTATAAGGATGAACCCGCCAGAGTTCTTTGGGTCAAAGGCAGGTGAGGACGTGCAGTTATATCCAGATGAGTTGAAGAAGATCATAAGAAATAAGCAAGTTTCTCAAGAGTAGAGTATAGAATTGGCATCCTATATGCTGAAAGATGTTGCTTATTATTGAGTAGTGATTTGGAAGAAGAGTATAGGGAAGAATAAAACTTCTCTAACTTGGCAGATGTTTTAAGATGCGTACTTAGACAACCTCTTCCCATGTGAGATAAGGGAATCTAAGATAGAAGAGTTCATAAACTTGAGGCAGGGTTTAATAATAATGAAGGAGTATTGCCTCAAGTTCAACTAGTTGCCTAAGTATACCTCAGATCAGATGGCTAACCCTAGGTCAAACATGAGTAAGTTTGTCATCGGTGTGTTTGGGTTGGTAGTTAAGGAGTGTAGGACTGCTACGATTATTAGAGATTTATATCTTGCTAGATTGATGATGCATGCATAACAGATTGAGTAAGAAAGGTTGAAATAAATAGAAAGAGTAAATAAGAGTGCTAGAACAGGGCAGTTTGATTATTGTCAGAATAGGTTTGGAAAAGAAAATCTTCGTAGATTAACAATCGTTATAATCTATGCCTGCTCTTTCTTCAACCTATCCTCCTGCTCCCAGAAATAGGCAGGAACAGTGGAGTAAGTCTTCTATGTCAAGATCTCAAAATAGTGTGAGTGGTATGCCCAGCAATCCTAAGTGTGCTAAGTAAGGTAAGACCCAATTGGGCGAGTGTTTGTGGGGTCGAAAAGGTTATTATGGATGTCGCCAGATAGTTCATAGATTCAAAGAGTGTCCATATGCTAGATAGGGAAATAGGGATGTTTGACCCCAGACGAAGGCTAATACTGCACCAGCTCCTCTAGGTCGCCCAGCTTCTCTTCAGGATGCATCATCCAGTACTTATGGCGGTCAGTGAAAGAATCGATTTTCTGCTTTACCATCCCATCAAGAGCAGGAAGATTTACTAGATGTCATTACTAGTATGCTTCGTGTCTTTCATTTTTATGTTTATGTGTTGTTAGACCCTGAGTCGAGTTTCTTTTATGTGACCCAATTAGTTGCAATAAATTTTAAGATAAATTATGAAAAGATCCCTTAGCCCTTTGTGGTTTCTATTCTAGTAGGTAAGTTTGTTGTTGCTAAACAAATCTATTAAAAGTACTGTCCTTCATAAAGTCATGTTAGAAGACTTGATAGATATAGATATGGTTGATTTTGATCTAATCCTTTGCATGGATCGGCTCCATTCATGTTATACTTTTATAGATTGTTGCACCCGAGTGGTAAAGTTTCAGTTGCCAGATGTGCCAGTCTTTGAGTGGTCAGGAAATCCAGTGTCTCCCACGAGTCATTTCATATCTTATCTTAAAGCTAGAAAGTTAATTTCTAAAGGTTGCATTTATCATCTAGTTTGAGTCAAGGATACTAAGTTTGAGACACTAATAATTCAGTTCGTTCGAGTGGTAAAAGAGTTTCCTGAAGTTTTTTTTTCAGAAGATCACCTAGGGGTACCTCTCGATAAGGAAATTTAATTCAGTATTGACCTTCTCCTAAATTTTCATCCTATTTCTAACCTCACTTTTTGTATGGCTCCCGTAGAGCTTAAGGAGTTGAAAGAGTAACTCAAAGATCATTTAGATAATGGTTTTATAAGGACCAGTGTTTCTCCATGGGGCGCTCCCATCCTATTCATGCAAAAGAAAGATGGTTTTCTGCCAATATTCATTGACTATCGTCAGGTAAATAAGGTCACAGTCAAGAACAAATACCCTCTTCCTAGAATTAATGACTTGTTTGTACAACTCCAAGGTGCAAGTTATTTCTCAAAGATATACCATAGATCTGGCTATCATCAGCTTAAGGTAAGGGAATGTGGTGTTCCAAATACAGCTTTCAGAACCCATTATGGTCATTTGAGTGTCTAGTCATATGTTTTGAGAAAACCAATGCCCCAGTAGCTTTAGTGGACCTTATGATCCTATTGTTAAAATAGTATTTAGACATATTTTTTTATAGTATTAATAGATAATATCCTTTTGTTCTCCCGTTATGAGGATGGCCATGTAGATTATCTTAGAATTGTCTTTTAAACTCTTAGAGATTATCAAATGTTCATATAATTCAGCAAGTGTGAATTTTGGCTAAGATAGGTATCCTTTCTCGGTTATATTGTTTCTGCCAATGGTAATAGAGTTGATCCTCAAAAGACCAAAGCCGTAATAAATTGGCCTAGACCCATTTTCATTGAACATTAGGAGTTTCTTGGGTTTAGATTGCTACTATCACCATTTTGTTGAAGGTTTATCATCTAATATATATCTTATGTCACAACTAGTGCAAAAGAAAGTTAAGTTCCAGTGGTCAAATTCCTGCAAGAAGCATTTTCAGGCATTGAAGACTCAACTCACTACAACCCTAGTTTTACCACTATCAGATGGTACAGACGGTTTTATGGCGTATTGTGATGCCTCCAGAGTTGTGTTGGGTTGTGTGTTGATACAGAGAGGTAAGGTCATGGCCTATGCCTCTAGACAGCTTAAGCCTTATGAGAAAAATTACAAAACCCAAGATCTTTAGTTAGCTGCTTTAGTGTTTGCGTTGAAAATCTTGAGACATTATTTATATGGTGTGCATGTAGATGTGATCATGAATCACAAAAGCTTGCAGTATGTGTTTACACAGAGAGAGTTAAATCTCCATTAGAGAAGATGGTTAGAGTTGTTGAAGGATTATGACATGAGTGTTTTATATCATCTAGGTAAGGCCAATATAATTGCAGATTCCCTAAGTAGATTATCCATGGGTAGGGTTGGTCATGTTGAGAATGACAAGAACGAGTTAGCTCGAGAAGTTTATCATTTTAATAGACTGGGAATTTTGTTAGTTTATTTAGTTGAAAGAAATGTTTGTGTTCAGAGTAGTGCCGAATCTTTCCTAGTTTTGGAAGTAAACGAGAAGCAAAATATGTATTCTAGTTTTGTCAAACTGAAGGAGTTAGTTAAAGACCTAAAGGTAGAGGTTTTCTCCCATGGGGGAGATGGTGTGTTTAGATACTAGAGTAGATTGTGCGTGCCATGTGTTGATGATTTGAGATAGCAGATTATGGTTGAAGCACATGGTGCGCGTTATTCCAATCATCCAGGTGCTACTAAGATGTACCATGACTTGCGGGAAATCTATTGGTGGAGTGGTATGAAGAGAGACATAGCCGAGTTTGTTACCAAGTGTACAATAGTTTAAGGTAGACAACCGAAGACCTGGTGGTTCATTAGAAGAGTTTGGTATTCCAACATAGAAGTAGGAAGAGGTGAATATGCATTTTTTGACTGGTTTACCCCATTTATGTTGTCATCATGATTCGATGTGATTTATTGTAGACAAATTTATGAAGTCATTGTATTTTTTGCCAGTTCATGCATCTTATACAACTGAGGATTATGCTCAGAGGTATATCATTGCATAGAGTGCCTTTTTCCATCATTTTAGATAGGAGTACTCAGTTTACTTCCCTATTTCAGAGAGCCTTTTAGAAGGGTCTTGGTACCCAAGTTCATCTTAGTTGAGCTTTCCACCCTCAGTCAGATGGTCAAGAAGAGAGAACAATCCAGACTCTAGAAGATATGTTGAGGTCTTGTTTTATTGATTTCAAAGGTAGTTGGGATGAGCATTTGCCATTAATTGAGTTTGCTTATAATAAAAGTTACAATTCCAGCATTCAGATGGCCCTGTTTGAGGCTCTTTATGGGAGGAGATATAGATTTTTCAAAGGTTGGGTTGAAGTGGGTATGGCTATTTTATTTGGTCCGTATGTAGTGTTTAAAGCTATGGAGAAATTTAAGTTGATTCAATAGAGA
This sequence comes from Capsicum annuum, assembly GCF_002878395.1. Lineage (NCBI taxonomy): Eukaryota > Viridiplantae > Streptophyta > Magnoliopsida > Solanales > Solanaceae > Capsicum > Capsicum annuum. The sequence goes on along the minus strand of NC_061122.1, from coordinate 111,888,594 downwards.
TTGAAATTAAACCAAAGTCGTCAGATATCATATCCAGAAGTGAGAAGAAAGGACCTCGAGTTTAAGGTTGGTGATTTAGTGTATCTGAAGATTTCACCGATTAAAGGGGTGAAGAGATTTGGCAAAAAGGGGAAGCTTAGTCCCTGGTATGTTAGCCCTTTCAGAATAGTGAGTCATGTTGAGAAAGTACCTTATGAACTTGAGTTACCTTATGCGAGCCAATTACCCTAACCTCTTCTCTATAAACTCAGATTTAGTAGAAGGTATTAATCCCCCATGTTTCAGTTCTTTTCTTATCATGTATTAAGCTATATAGCTATCATCATGTAAGTTCATGCACTCACAGAATTACTCAGATGCTCAGAATAATTTGGTTTCAGTTATTCAGTTTACTCGAGTTATGCGTGCTATCATATAGACTAAGATTCATCAGTATTCTTAGTATAAATAGCAACACTCAATGACTAATGTCCCCAAGGGGGAGATATTATAATGCCCCAAAATTTTCTTAAATACATTCCTAGAACGGTAAGAGATAGCTTCAAAAATAAATAATATTTATTCTATGTGGAATTTTTCAGATTTTGACATTCCATTGTTTTAGAAATTGAATAATCTTTCTATCGATATGAGATTCATCTAAATTCGACACTCGATGAAGAAGTTATGGCATTTTTAAGTTGACAGGGTGTCAGCTGGGAACTTAAAGCATCATGGGAAGGACAAAATTCGTAATCTTCAAATTCCACTGGAACTCCACTATATTGACGTATCGTGGAGAGGGCTAATTTCCCATTTGTCAATTTCCAGTGAGCCTTCACGATAATGGCACATCGCGCCCATGGAGAAAATGGTAAACTAATGGGCACCGCGATTGGGGCACATCGCAGTGAAACCAGTTCCCATTCATCCACTTTCAAGTGAGCCACCAAAATATTGGCGCGTTGCGGTGGCCACCCAGTTCAGAAAATATTGTGTTTTCAGTTTTGTCTAAAAGCTTAAAGGGGGTATTTTGGTCAATTCCCAAGCCCTCAATCCATCAAAACACAAGATTTAACAAAATCCAAAGCACTTTATGCTTATTTCATCCATTTTCTCTCAAAATAAAACCCTTGATCATCAAAACTTCTTCTCCAAGAAACCCAATTTCTCCATTAATTCGCCAAGGTAATTCAAGATATAGAATTCCCAAATCGAGAACTCTAAGAATTTATCGCCAAAGCATCAATAGAGATCCAAGATTCAAGTTTTAGAATCTAAGATCATCAATTGAGGTGTGTGGGGGTTTTCTACTAGGATAATCCTTTCACAGTTGTGCCAAAAACTTATTTTAATTACTGATTTACTGAATTTTATATGATTTTCCATGAAATTGAAGTTAGGGTTTATACCCAATATTGCAATTTATAAGATATTATGGGATTTCAAGGGTTTAGAAGTTGAATTGCATGTCTATGTTCATATTTTCATGTATATTGTAGATATTTCCTGATTTTAAGTTGACTTATAAATGTTTACATTACTAAGCATGAATATTGTAATGTTTAACATGAGTTTGATTCTTGGGTCATTAAGCCCTAACTAAAGATTGTTATTTCAATACTGTTTGTGCTACATGCACCAATGATAAGATTATTCTCAGATTTTGATAAAGATTGGACCTTTTGATCCTAATCTAAGATAAAGAATCCACAATGTTCATGTGACTTAAAATTTAAAGAGAAGAATAGCATAATTGGTTTTCTTGTAAACCCTTGTGGTATTTTAAAGTGGATTTCTTACGATTCCTAGCATAAGACTGGGAGTAGTATTTAGCACTGACATGGGTATGTTACCAAGGTTTCATGCCCCAGAACTACGTTCCACCGTAGGATTAAGATTATTTCCACTTATACGTGGATGACTAAGATTGTGATCACTTAAGATAATAAGTTTTATTCCGATGACAAGGGTAGAACAACTCTCCCTAATGTGGGTAAGATATTGGACTCCATGAATTCTCACATGGTTTATGTCGGTTAGAAGAACCTACCAAAAGAAGTCCCCTAGTCTTAAAATAGTCTATTGGTTGAAAGCCTTAAGAAAAAAGTATATGTTTTGAAAGCTAAAGATTTTAAGATTTCTTAAAGTCTTGAGATGAAGTATTCCCCTTATAGTTGACAAGATAATGTGGTAGTTTTCAGAAAAGAAAAGATTTTAGAACCGAATATAATGGATCATAAGATTCATATTATATTCTTTATTGTTCATGATTTATGATCTTCAGCTTTCAGATTTCTAAAGCCTATTGGAGCCATTTACATTTAGCATGCATGATTTTATAAATTATGATGATATTGAATACTTATATAATTCACCCCCATATAAAAAATACATCATCAAAGTACTAATCCACATATACTTCTATGTGCTACATCGTCTCATAATGTACGCTCAGGTGCTCAGTCTCAGTAGCATGTATGATTTTCGAGAATCTCATCTACATCTCTGCAGTTGGAGAGCCCTCATAGTTTGAGGAAGTAGCTATTCAGATTTTCTTTTTATCTAGTAAATGATTTAGTATCCATTTTACACAGTTGAGTTAGCTGGGGCCTGGCCCAGTGACACTCTAGATTTAGTTAGTAGAGGCTTGTTGGACAACTAGATTCAGTTTAGACTTTTGATTCCATATCCCAATTTTTTAGTATTCTTCAAATAAGATTTTCGCATTTATTATGTTTTCCTGTTCATTTTTTCCTATTTTGAGATTTGTATTTAGTAGAAAGTAGCCAGGGTTAGCTCAAGACTACTTGTAATTTGGAGCACTGTGGGGAGTCTAAGGAATTAGATTATGGGCATTACAAACTTGGTATCTGAGCCTATGGTTTAGATTGTCCTATGGAGTCAAACTAGCCATGTTATGTAGAGTCTTAATAATCGGTGTGAAGCGTGCCACATCAATAAGAAAGTCGCTATGCAGCATTTTAGGAGATTATCTATTCTATTAAGATCTATCGTGTATTCTGTAACTCTATATGCTTCTAACTAATGCTTTTACATGACAGAAAATGCCTCCTCATTGAGAAATAATAACCAGCCAACTTAGCCCAGAGATTATTTGAATTAGAATATGTCATATGCAGACTTTCAGAATTCCTTCCAGGCACTAGCCCAAGCTTTTACGGCTACTGTTCAGGGAAACCATTAGGTTATAGTCCCACCCCAGCAAGATGGGGACTTAGCCATAGCCAGAATTTAAGATTTATAAGGATGAACACGCTAGAGTTCATAGTTTTATCTAGATGAGGTGAAGAAGATCACCTGAAATATGCATATTTCTAAAGAGGAGAGTGTAGAATTTGCATCCTATAGGATGAAGGATGTTTCTTATTATTAGGTAATGATATGGAAGAAAAGTAAATAGGAGAATGCAATTTCCATGACTTGGCAGATATTTCACGATGCGTACTTAGACAAGTTCTTTCCACATTAGATGGGGGAATCTAACATAGAAGAGTTCATAAACCTGAGGTAGGGCTCAATGAAAGTGAAGGTGTATTGCCTCAAGTTCATCCAGGTGTCTAAGTATGTCCCTAATCAGATGACTGACCCTAGGTCAAGTATGAGAAAGTTTGTGACTGGTGTTTCTGGGTTGGTAGTTAAGGATTATAGGACTGCTATGCTTATTGGACATATGGATCTCGCTAGATTGATAATGCATGCACAACAGACTGAGGCAGAATAGTTGAAAAAAAAGAGTAAATAAAAAGGCTAGAATAGGGAAGTATTATTATGGTCAGAATAGGTCTTGAGGAGGAAATCGTTTGCAGTATCAGAATCATTCATCTATGTCTGCACATTCTTGAACCAATGCTCCTGTACCCATAAATAGGTATGAACAGTGGGGTAAGTCTTCTATGTCCAGATCTAAGAAAAATATGAGTGGTAGGCCTTGCTATCCCTAGTGTGCTAAGTGTGGTTAGACCCATCCAGGCAAGTGTTTGTGGGGTCGAAGAGGTTGTTTTGGATTTGTCAAGCAGGGTTATAGAATCAAAGAGTGCTCGTATGCTAGATAGGGAAATAGGGATGTTCGACCCCAGACTCAAGCTAATAGTGCACCAGCTCCTCTAGGTCACCTAACTCCTCCCCAGAGTGCATCATCCAGTACCTATGACGGTCAGCGCCAGAATTAGTTTTATACTTTATCATCCCATTAGGAGCAGAAGAATTCACCAAATATCCTTACTGGTATGCTTAATCTCTTTCATTTTGTTGTTCATGTGTTGTTAGACCCTGGGTCGAGTTTCTCTTATGTGACCCCATTAGTTGTTGTAAATTTTGAGATAAATTCTAAAAAAATCTGTGAGCCATTCTTAGTTTCTATGCTGGTAGATGAGTCAGTTGTTGCTAAATAAATCTATAAATAGTGTCCTATCACTATCCTTCATAAAGTCATGTTAGTAGACTTGATAGAGTTAGATATAGTTGATTTTGATCTTATCCTTGCTATATATAGGCTTAATTACTGTTATGCTTTTGTAGATTATCACACCCGAGTTGTGTAGTTTCAGCTCACAGAAGAGCTCGTCTTTGAGTGGTCAGGAAATTTAGTTTCTCCTAAGAGTCATTTCATATCTTATATTAAAGCCAGAAAGCTATTTTCTGAAGGTTTTATTTTTCCTCTAGTTCGAGTCAAGGACACTAAGTCTGAGACTCCAACAATTTAGTCAATCCGAGTAGTCAATGAGTTTCCTAAAGTTTTTCCAGAAGATCTCCTAGGGTACCTCCCGATAGGGAAATAGAATTTTGTATTGAATATCTCTGAAATACTCAGCGTATTTCTTTCCCCCTCCCTTATCGTATGGCTCCCACTTAGCTTAAGGAGTTGAAAGAGCAAATCAAAGATCTTTTAGCTAAAGATTTTATTAGGACAGTGTTTCTCCATGGGACGCTCCCGTCCTATTCGTATGAAAGAAAGATTGTTCTCTATGAATGTACATTGACTATTGTTAGGTGAATAAGGTCACAGTGAAGAACAAATACGCTCTTCCTAGAATTGATGACTTTTTTGATCAACTCCATGGTGCAAGTTAATTATCAAAGATAAACCTTAGATCCGGCTATCATCAGCTTAAGGTAAGGGAGTGTGATATTCCAAATACAACTTTCAGAACCCATTATGGTCATTTTAAGTTTCTAGTCATATCTTTCGGGCTAACCAAAGCCCCAACATCTTTAATAGACTTCATGAACCGAGTGTTCAAATAGTATCTAGATATGTTTTTCATAGTATTCATATATGATTATGTTGTGTACACCCGTAGTAAAGATGTCCATGTAGATCAACTTAGAATTGTTTTGCAAACTCTTAGAGATCATTAATTATTCACCAAATTCAGCAAGTATGAATTTTGGCCAAGATCGGTAGCCTTTCTCGATCATATTATTCCCGCGGATAGTATTAGAGTTGATCCTCAAATGACATAAGCCATAAGAAATTAGCCTAGACTCATTTCTCAATTAGACATTAGGATTTTCATGGGTTTAGCTGGCTATTACCGCCATTTTGTTGAAGGTTTCTCATCTATTGAATCTCTAATATCTAGCCTGACCCAAAAGAAAGTTCAGTTTCAATGATCAGATTCCTGCGAGAATAGTTTTCAGTAATTGATGACTCAACTCACTACAACCCCAGTCTTATCATTATAAGATGGTACAAACAATATTATGGTGTGTTATGATGTCTCCAAAGTTGTGTTTGGTTGTGTGTTGATGAAGAGATGTAAGGTCATAGATCATGCCTCTAGACAACTTAAGCCTCATGAGAAGAATTACCCAACCCACATTCTTGAGTTAGTTGTTGTAGTGTTTTCTTTGAAAATCTGGAGACATTATTTGTATGGTGTGCATGTTGATGTGTTCACGAATCACAATAGTTTAAAGTATGTATTTACCCAAAGAGAGTTGAATCTCTGTCAAAGAAGGTGGTCAGAGTTGTTGAAGGATTGTGACATAAGTGTGTTGATTCAACGACCAAGGCTAATATAGTGCCAGACGCCCTTAGTAGATTATCCATGGGTAGTGTTGCTCATGTGGAGAATAACAACATAAAGTTAGCTCAAGAAGTTAACTATTTTGCTAGATTAGGTGTTAGGTTGGTTTATTTAGCTAAAGGGAATGTTTGGGTTCAGAGTAGTGCCAAATCTTTCCTAGTTTATGAAGTAAAGTAGAACAAGATATGTTTTCTAGTTTTGTCAAACTAAAAGAGTTAGTTAAAGACCAAATGGTACAATTTTTCTCCCATGGGGGAGATAATGTCTTTAGATACCAGAGAATATTGTGTGTGTCATGTGTTGATGATTTGAGATAACAAATTATGGCAGAAGGACATGGTGCGCGTTATTCCATTCATCAAGGTGCTACCAAGATGTACCATGATTTGCAGGAAATCTATTGATGGAGTGGTATTAAGAGAGGGTAGACAACCGAAGACCTAGTGGTTTTTTACAAGAGTTTGGTATTCCCACCTGGAAGTGGGGAAAGGTGAATATGTATTTTTTGACTAGTTTACCCTATTCACATCATCATCATGATTCAATTTGGTTTACTGTAAATAAATTTATGAAGTCAGCACATTTCTTGCTAGTTCACACGTATTATACAACTAAGGATTATGCTAAGGTATATATCTAAGAGTTAGTCAGATTTCATGAAGAGCCTTTATATCATTTCAGATAGGGATACTCAGTTTACTTCCCAGTTTTAGAGAGCCTTTTAGAAGGGTGTTGGTACCCAAGTTCATCTTAGTTCAGCTTTTCACCCTCAGACTCTAGAATATATATTGAGAGAGTGTGCTCTTAATTTCAAAGGTCATTGGGATGAGAATTTTCCATTGATTAAATTTGCTTATGTTAACAGTTACCATTCCTATATTAAAATGGCCCCGTTTGAGGATCTTTATGGGATGAGATGTAGATCACCGATAAGTTGGTTTGAAGTGGGTGAGGCCACTTTGCTTGGTCCCTCTGTAGTGTTTAAAGCTATGTAGAAATTTAAGTTAATTATAGAAAGATAGAAAACAGCCCAGAGTCATCAAAAATCACATGTACATGTGAGAAGAAGGGAGCTCAAGTTTAAGTTTGGTGATTTAGAGTATCTGAAGATTTCACTCATGAAAGGGGTGAAGAGATTTGGCAAAAGGGGAAAGCTTAGTCCCCGGTATATTGGCCCTTTCAGAATTGTTAGTCATGTTGGGAAAGTAGCTTATGAACTTGAGTTGCCCATGGATATGCCAATCATTCATCCTGTATTCCACTTCTCTATGCTTAAGAAGTGCATCGGTGACTCTACTATTGTATCTCCTTTAGAAAGCTCAAATATTTTTAACAATCTTTTATACAAAGATATTCCAGTCAAAATTTTGGATCATCAGATCTGTAGACTACGGAACAAAGAAGATCCCTTGGTCATTGTTCTTTAGAGAAATCAATCTATTAAGGGTGCCACTTGGGAAGCCGAAGCAATATGCACGTCATGTACCCTCACCTCTTCTCTGCAAACTCAGATTTAGCCGAAGGTAATACTCTTCCTTGATTTAGTTCTTTTCTAAACATGTATTCAACTATATAATTGTCTTCACGTAAGTTTATGCACTCACAGAATTACTCAGAAGCTCAGAACGATTTAGATTCAGGTTGCTTCGGTTGTGTTTGCTATCATATAGCCTCAGATTCCTCAGTATTCTTAGTCTAACTAGAAACATTTGAGAATGAATGTTCTCAAGTCAGAGATATTGTAATACACCAAACTTTCTTTGCTTGAATTAGTTCCTAGAATGTTAGAGATAGCTTAAAAAATGAATAATATTTATTCTATTAGGCTTTTTCCAGATTTAGACTTTCCATTAAGTTGGAAATTGAATAAGCTTTTTATCGATATAAGATTCTTCCCAATCCGACACTCGATGAAGGATTTATGGCATTTTAAAGTTGACCGGGCACCACCTGGGCACTTAGAGCATCGTGGGAAAGGCAAAATTTATAATAGTCAAATTCTAGTGCACATCCGCGATATTGATGCTTCTCGGAGAGGGATAATTTCTCATTTGTTACTTTCTAGTGAGCCTTCATGATATTGGAGCATCGCACTCGGGGCCAAAATGGGAAACTAAAGGGCACTGCGATTATGGCGTGTAGCGCTGAAAGCCAAGTTCCCATTCATCACCTTTCTAGTGAGCCATCGTGATAGAGGCGCCTCGTGGTCGCCACCCAGTTTGAGAAATATTACATTTTTAAGTTCCGTTTAGAATCTTAAAGTGGGCATTTTTGTCAATTCCCAAGCCCACAATCCGTCCAAAACACAAGATTTAACATATTCTAAAGCACTTTATGCTTATTTCATCCACTTTCTCTCAAAAGAAAACCCTAGATTATCAAAGCTACTTCTCCAAGAAACCCAATTTCTCCATTAATTCCTCAAGGTAATTAAAGATTTAGAATCCCCAATTCAAGAACTATAAGAATTCATTTCCAAAGCATCAATAGAGATCTAAGATTCAAGTTTTAGCATCTAAGATCGTCAATTGAGGTATGTGGGGTTTTACAACAAGGATAATCCTTTCATCCTTTTTCCCAAAACTTATTTTAATTACAGATTTACTATATATTATATGATTTTCCTTGAAAATGATGTTAGAGTTTATACTCAATATTGTTTTTTATAAGATTATGGGATTTCAAGGGGTTTAGAAGTTGAATTGCATGTCTATGTTCGTATTTACATGCGTATTGCAGAAAGGTCCAGATTTTAAGATGATTTATAAATGTTTACATTGCCAAGCATGAATATTGTGATGTTTTAACGTGAGTTTGATGTATGTGTTATTAAGACCTAATTAAAGATTGATATTTCAAGATTATTTGTGCTATGCGCACCATATGATAAGATTTTTCTCAGATTCTACTATAGATTTGACCTTTTGGTCCTAAGCTAAGATAAAGAATCGACATTGTTCACGTGAGTTAAGATTTAAAGAGAAAGAAAGCCTAATTGGTTTTCTTGTAAACCCTTGTGATATTTTGAAGTGGATTTCTTAGGACTTCTATCATAATAATGGGAGTAGTATATATCACTAAAATAGGTATTTACCAAGGTTTCATGCTCAAGAACTACGTGCCACCATAGGATTATCATTAATCCCACTTCTACGTTGATGACTAAGATTGTGATTACTTAAGATATGAAGTTCTATTCTGATGGAAAGGGTAGAAAAGCTCTCCCCAACATGGGTAAGATGTTGGACTCAATGAATGCTCACATGATTTATGTCAGTTAGAAGAACATCCCAAAAGAAGTCCTTTACTCTTAAAATAGTCTATTGGTTGAAAACCTTAAGATAAAAGTATGTGTTTTGAAAGCTATGGATTTTAAGATTTCTTAAAGTCTTGAGGTGAAGTGTTCCCCTTACAGTTGACAAGATAATGTTGTATTTTTCAGTAAAGAATAGATTTTATATCTAAATGTAATGGCTCACAAGATTAATATTATATGCTTTATTGTTCATGATTTATGATCTTCAGATTTCAGATTACTCAAGCCTATATGAGTCATTTACATTTAGAATGGATGATTTTATTAATTGTGATGATATTGTTTACTTATTTCATTCACCCCCTATACTCAGTACATCATCAAAGTACTGATCCACATATATGTCAATATGCTACATTGTCTTATAATGTAGGTTCAGGTGCTCAGTCTCAGCAAGGTGAGTAATCTTTTAGAATCTCATCTATATCTCTGCAGTTGATGAGCCCCAATAGTTCGGGGACATGGCTATTTAGATTTCCTTTTTATCTAGTATATGATTTAGTATTCATTTCGGACAGTTGAGCTAGTTAGGGCCTACACCAGTAACATTCTAGATTAAGTTAGTAGAGGCTTGTCGGACAGCTAGATTCAGTTTAGACCTTTAATTCGCTATCCAAATTTTTTAGTATTATTTTACCAGGACTTGTTAGATTAGTATGCTTCAGATAAGGTTTCCATATTTATTATGTTTTCATGTTCATTTTCCCCTATTTTGAGATCTAGATTTGGTAGAAAGAAGCCAGGGTTAGCTCAGGACTACTTGCAGTTTGGAGCACCATATGGCATCCTAGGAATTAGATTTTAGGGTGTTATAGACCGTGATCATGCAATTAACCCTACGAACCAACAACTAAGATAAGCAAGTTAACGAATAAAGCTAAATATCATAGTATGATTGTTTGAAGTGCTTTAACCCTGGGTTTTCTCCTATTGATTGTCTCAATACCTTTATTTTATGCATTTTTACATTACTTTAGTTTACAAATATTCAAAATTCTTTTTAGTTACTTTATATCAAGTTAATCTTGGAATTTAAACTAGAATAGAATAGTTGTTTGAACTAGTCCCTATGGGATCGATATTCGGCTTTCTTGAAGGCCATCAATTACTTGGTAGACCATGTATACTTGAGTGTGTGCTTGGGCACTGTCAAGATAAATAGAATGAGTGCCACAAATCCATCCCTAAATAACGTAAAAGTCTAACATGTACAACTCTATTATATCCACTAATGTCTTCCTACAATGGATAGATACCACACAACCCCTATGGACATTTCTAGCAACCATAGAGTCGCCCATCGGAAGAGACACATAAAAGGGATCTGAAATACATTCTGGATGAAAAGTAAAATGAATAGCCACATAAAAGGTCACATATGAAAGGGTAGAACTTGGATCAAGCATACAATATACATAAAAAGAAAAGAGTTATAATGTAGCAGTGACAACATCTAAAGATGCCTCAAATTCTTGGCATGTTGCAAAAGCATAAAGGCAATTTTTACTAGTTTCGGAGGTAGGAGTAGCACCCTTTGGTGAAGAAGCTAAAGGACTGCCAACCGAAAATATTTTAGCCCAATAGCAACCCTGATTGATGGATAATGTCGCTGTAGGTGGCCTAATTGACAACACTTACAAAACTTATTTCTCCCCTCCTCAAAAAATCTATGAGACACCTTTCCATAGAATCTTCAAGGGGGCTAAAATAAGGTTGACTGAGCTCCATTAGCCTTAGAATCGGTACCTTATTCCCTAAATCCAGTATTTCTCTAAAAATGACAATCACCATATGACTTAAGATTTGGAGCACTAGCCATAGAATAGAAATTAGAATTGCCCCACTTTTTTCTCAGACCATTTTCCAGTATCTATACCACTCTTTTGTTGACCTCTTCCTTGATTCGCTTATTGAAACTTCATACTCTGTGTCTCTCCGACTTTTTCATTCTTTTTTTTTGCTCCTTGACCTATTTCATATACACCATAAGTTGAGAGATATCCATATCCTTATTCAACATGGTTTCATTGCTCTCTGAAATTACATCATGGAACAACCCAGCAACAAATTTCATTATTCTAGCTCTTATATAATACACTATCTCAGGAGCATAATGGGATAATTGGTGCAACTTCAATGCAAACTATTTAACATTCATGCTTCCCTATTTTAGATTCAAAAACTCCTCAACTTTAGCATCCTTTAAGTCTTGAGGAAAGAAAATAATACAGAAAATTATCCAAGAACTAATCCTACATATCATACCACTGATATGCCATATCCTTTAGCTGGTATATGTAAAATTCCATATCCTTGAAGTTAGAAGCATGCCTAATTCAAATGATTTTCTTCATTTTATCTATAAATCCTTGTTGATCCTCCTTAACTATAAAGTCAGTAAAGATCTAGGGATTAAGCCTCATAAACTTTCTGAATCAAGTAACCTCAAAAGAACTGTTAGTTATACCAGCAGGACACGATTGACATAATTGAGATGTCGCTACCTATGTCAATAGATGGACATATAGCTGAAACTCAGCATTAGAAATGTCTCCTTCGGGCGGTGGTGCATAATTATCATCATCCCAATGGGCCTAAGGAGTACTAGTATCAACCAGTGGAACTTCATTAGAGCGATCAAGGTCTAGAGCCCTGGATCCGTTCTTAACTCGATTAGTAGAACGAGCTCCATTAGTATTGTCCTCAGATAGGACAAAAGGGTTTCCACATGCATCAGATTTTCTTGGAGTCATGATCTAAAATTTGAACAAATGTGTATTAGAGGAGATTCAATACCTTAGACTCTATAGACTAAAATAGAACAATATGAAAAGAAAATATTCGTAAATGCTTAGAGCCTCTCCCATGTCAGTGTGGTGTGACACATACCCATAAAATAGATACTACATAGCATAACTTTATGAATTCCAAATGACGTCTAAATATAGGCTCTAACAACATCTTTGTCATGACTCGAATTAGGTCCTATCTATGATGGGTGTCTCAAGTCTACCGAGGACCGGAGACCACCCTCTTTTTGCTTAGTAAAATAGGATATAATAATCTAAGCAGCAACTAAAATCTAAACATATAACAACAAAATAAGAGTATGAAACTGAAAGACATATAAGTATGTCAATATTAATCTCCAATCAACAATAACTAACATGCACAAGCCCTCTACAAATCTTAAAACATTCTAAATCAGGACATGCCCTCGACCCTGACAATGGTAACGATAATATGAACTCTTTATTCCTAGTTTATTAAATGAGAATAATTAGTTTATCATATTTTTTGAAAAATGAAAGCAGTACTAGTATGGACCCGTGGAACTCCATGAGGGAAATAAAGAGCTAGAGCCCCGGATTGGGTTTGAACTCGATAAGCAGAACGAGCTCCGTTAGCATTATCCTCACACTGGATAAAAAGGTTTCCATGTGTATTAGATTTTCTTGGAGTCATGATCTATAATGTGAACAAATGTGTATTAGAGGATATTCAATACCTTAGACTCTATAACAAATATGTATTAGAGAAGATTCAATACTTTGGACTCTATAGTCTGAAATAGAACGACAAGAAAGGAAAATATTCATAAATGTCTCATAGCCTCTCCCATATCATTGTGGCATACCACACACCCATAAAATAGATACTACATAACCTAACTTTGTGGAATCCAAATAACACCAAACCTAGGCTCTAATAACATATCTGATATGACCCAAACTAAGGCCTAACCATGATAGGTATCTCAAGTCTACCGAGGACCGAAGACCACCCCTTTTTGCTTAGCAAAAAAGGATATAATACTTTTAGTAACAACTTAAATCTAAAATTATACCAAGATAATAAGAGTATAAAACCAAAAAACATATAAGAGTGTCAACATTAATAACCAATCCACAGTAACTAACATGCACAAGCCCTCTACACATCTAAAAATAATCTAAATTAGGACATGCCTACGACCCTGACAATGACAATGATAATATGAACTCTTTATTTGTAGTTTATTAAAGGATACTAATTAAATTATCATGTTTTTCAAAAAATGAAAGCTCATACTTTATCGTAAAATACTGGCGAGTCGAGACGATACACCTAGCACTGCACAAGAAAAGTAGGATTGCTTTTGGATCCTGTATCGCATGGGGATACAACATTAAGAGATGATTAGTGGGTTGACCACTCTCATGTAAATTAGGCTTAAGGATAAATTAATGATGATTCAAAAGTCAATTAAACTCAATGTGAATGTTCTCAAACATGTGTGCATATATATATACTTATATAAAATGTTGAGATACAAAACAATGCTAAGCATGGACTTTAAAACTTTACCCCTTGATTATGTAGCTTAACTGTCAAATAAAAGTACCTGTAGCTAATTGGGCCACAGCCCTTATCTCCTTGTTGGGCTACAATGTCTGTAACCAAAAGAATTGGAAAATATTCTTCTATATATGCACGGGGTACTCGACCCTCCCAATCATATACTAAGTTAACTTAACCACACGATCATTTAATTCATTATGGGGGACTGAAAATGCCAATCATAAAATAAGGTTTACTCAAACCACTGGTCATAACCAAGGGGACTCAAATTCCAGGCCTCTTAGATCCTTCACTCCGATAAATATGGTTTCTAATATTGGTTCCTCAGGACTGCTGCTTTTCTTGTTCAACTACACAATCCTCTTTTAAGCCCCATTAAAACATTTATCACATATACCAATTCATTTAACCACAATATACATATAGGCATACATTGATTGTATCATCATACCATCTACACTTGCAAGGTAACGTTAACATGTCATCACAATTCTATTAAATTTTGAAAACAACTCTATTTTTTCAAACCATCATGTTTAAATAACCTCTTAATTTCAAGCAAATATTTTTGAAAATAATTCAATGCAATTTTACTAGAATCGCTTTCACAAAATTGGGTTATGGTTATTACCAATTGAATTGTCAATATTCATAAAATTTAGAGGAATCATAATCCCCTAGTTTATTCATCATACCCTTGCATCAAATTAATTATAGAACCATCATTTAAGACCTAAACAATTCAGATGTAAACATGAAACATCACATAAACAATAATCATACAAAATCCTCAACCTATGTTTAAAAACCACCTTTAAAACAACATGGGAAAATAATTAAAACGTATTCTTTCATAACATGATAGTTGGGGAAGAGTAACATGCCTGAAATAATAGCAGTTATAGAAAAAATTTTCCCTTAGGAGCTTTAATTAATCAACATGTTAAAAATCTTAACTTTCTTACTTGAGACAATTTGAGAGAGATTAAGAAGTTATTTTAATTTTTTTCGTAGTGATAATGACCCATTAAAGGGGTTTAAGTTGTTAGTTATGAATTGTATAAAAGTGGAAATGTCTAAAGTGCTCTTAATAAAAAATTGAAAAATTATCACCAGTGACTAGGAGTCTCTATATGACTCATAAAGACATGCTACGGCTCTTAATTACAAGTCACAATCAAAAAAAAGATGAAGTACCCTTCCCTGGTGACTCTACGATCCATACTATATGACTCATCAAGTTACCCTATGACTCATATAGTCTAAGTCATATCTATATAGAAACACTTGGGGCACACACTATTTTTGCAACGAATGGCACCATAAAACTTGTTTAGAGTCTTTACAACTAATTAGGAGTCACTAATAATTAGGATAGTAACATAGACTACCTTTATTGGTCACTCTACGATCGGGGTCCTATGACTTATAATGACATGTTATGACTCATAGGGTGAGTCATAGTCAGGACAATGAGTTTAAAACTCAGAATCACTCGATGTCCAACATATGAGGTGTCACATATCTAGGCAAGGAGAATATGGTTGAATACACATTGAGCTGGAAGATAGTGAGTATGGGTAGTTTGTTTTGTATTTTAGTTTATGAGAGGTCGTTGTCATAATACATTCAACCTATATCTAACTTAATGGTGCAACAAGATATTATAGACCCCTAGGATAACTCTTTCCAGTTTTAAAGGGAGGTTCTTATGATGAGTGGTGAAGTTACCACTAATTTTCACTCAACATTCATGCACATTACTATGTTTTAAATGAATAATTGAGTCATACCTGTGATTAAATACACTAATATCTAAGCAGGCACATAGGTAATAATATAAAAATATATAGATGTGAGTTGATAAAGATGAAAGAAGAATAGAAGCGTAGATTAAAGACCTGGAGCAGAATATAGCCTCAGTTGCTGCAATCACAATCTATGTGTCGCGATCACAACCAGTAAAGAAGGTCAGCAACTGTGATCGTGTGGTTCTACCCAAGGTCACTATATCAGCAAACGCAGTGAAATCTCACAATCTCATCTTAGTGGAAAACATCCAAGGTCAAAGATGTAAATACGCATAGTTGTTCCTAAATTTTCTTTTAAAAGACTCAAACCCTATCTCTTTGAGGGGAATCCATCTATTCCTAGTTATTACAACTTTCTCTACTCCTTAGTTTCATTTTTTTAGGATATTTATCATATTAATTTTGCGTGAAAAAAACATAGAGTAGCTTCTAAGTGGAAGATTAGCGATCTCCCATTGAAAATTTATTGAAGTTTAAAGTTTGAGGAAACAATCATTTGGTTTTTCAAAAATATAATTAATGGAGATTTTTGGTTATATATTCTTAATTATTCTTATGTGTATTTTGTTCTTCCTCTTGGGATAATGATTGAATAAGGTGAAAATTGTATGGTTTGTGATTTATTTGTGCTTATTCTAGAATAGGATACATATTGTATAGGTTGTGCTTTATTTGTGCATATGATAGTTGTTTATGATGGGTTCTACTATTTATTGACTAAATTGGTTGGTATTTGTTTATGAAAGTCCAACATACCCAAATTGGTTTTTGGGTGAAAACCCCAAACTCTTAAAACCTCAAACCATCCTTGAAAGAAGGGTTTGGGTAAACTTTATGAACCATCATCATCCTTGAAAGAAGGATCTAAGAACAAAGGTAATAGTAGATAATTATTGGGTTTAGTTTGCTAGTTTTAACTATCTTAGACATAAGGGTAATTATAAAGTTTACTATATCTTAGGTATCATCCCAGAAATAGGGGTGACTAATTGACGTATTGGGTTGCTTTAATTGATGCACTCTTGAGGTACTTGAAAGGGTCTATGAGTGACATCCTTGAAACTATGTTGACAAAATAGTCCCAAGGACTTTCAACCAAGCCTACCATATAATCAATGAGTAGAATTTGTACCGAACCATCATATTCCTATGCATAACTTGCCCTAAGGAAATCATAATCTCAAGATTTGTGCCTAATTGATTATACTCTAATTATTCGTAGCCTCAAATTAGTCCTTTAAAATTCCATTAATAAACACTAGCTTTGATACTCACTCAAACTCCGTAATTCTTACATATTTGTATTCTACATTTTAATTTGGCATATTTTCTTTGTTTTGAACTAATTCAATTGCCACTCACATTGTTTCTCATGGATTTGACCCCGACTCAAATTTGTGTAAATATATTGATGATGTCCTCTTTGCACTTAAAATGACGTGAAGGTTAATCGTTACAAAAAATGGCACCATTGCTGGGGAATAATTTGGCGTATTGAATTAATTTGAAATTTTATCTTACTTTCTTTGGTTCAAACTTATAGACCTTTGTTTGTTATTTCCTTTTGTTTTTTGTGTTATGTAGATTTTTAGTTTTGTTTAATTGTTACTATGGTATCTTGGAATGAATATTATTATAGTGGTTTGAAATTTTATCTTGATACTCTATGTCCATATTATGGTGGACACCAATTTTGGAAAGATAGTCTATATGCTCCCCGGAAAGAGATGTGTGCACATACTCAATCCTCTTGGGACTATGGTTGTTCATTATGTGGTGGTCGAGATAGTCATTGGAGATATTGTCGATGCAGCCTTAGAAATTATCATCACACTTTGAGTCATCCCTCGTAGCCTTGGTGGCACAAACTGGACTGGCGGTGGGGCACTCGAAGTACCCACTTCATTTGTTAGTGCAGTCTCTGTCCGTGTACCTACCTCATCAGCCTCTGCAGCAATATCATTATCAATCTGATACTCTTATGAGAAAACTACCTCCATAGCATCTCTTTACTGCCTTATAGTTCTGACGAGTGGGTTGACCTCATCACGAATTAGAACGATATCAAAAGTATGATGGGCCTCTATCATGGAATCAACACCCGATATATCCAATACCCTTATATCTAAATATATTTGTGTGATCATGCAGGGTATACTAGTAATGTCTTCAACTACACAACAACCCTATCTCTTAATTCTAGGGCTAAGAACTCACCAACATCAAAATCATACCTTAGTGTAAAACTTTTTATTATCACAGCTCGGAATCGGCTCAATATATTATCCCCTATAGTTGGACATAGCCTATGATTGGCTATACTCCACCAAGCCTTCCCGTTAAAGATAATGGTACCCCTTTTTATCTACCGCTATGACCCAATACAACATGTAACCCTAGTGGCATTCTTGTCTTGTATAACTATTCTCTCAGCTATCCACCGATACATTACTATCTTGTCCTTGGTAGTCAATGTACGATTGGTGATCTTCATCATTTTAACCATTCTATAATCTATTTTTTCTATGTTGGCTAAGGTTGATATGTTGAGCCATACACAAATATTCTAATCTTTTTGTGTGATATATCGACCCAAGCTCCATGAATTGCCAGAGAAGTAACAGGGTTATCTCCCTTCCACAGCTTGCCCTGTGGATACAGCCTCATCAGCCCACCCTTGTAAGTTGTATAAAAATTATAGACTAACACCTCACTGTACCATTTTAAAGATCTCATCATTGAATCAAACCATACTGTCTGAAACATTCTACAAACTCTAGTAGTTTGCCCATACTCATAGTAGTCATCCGTCTCTTTTCATATAAGACTGTCTTAATTTTTCCTCCCGATAGTTAATACAACCCTGGGTTAAATATCACCTATATGTTGGGGTAACCCTATCATTCTACTATGGACAACGGCATAAAGGCTAGTGTGAGTGAGGGGACTTGTTTGTCTATTTGGATATCCTCTACCTCCGGACGTCAGCCCTCACTGTCATCAGTTGAACATGATTCAATTCCATCATTGTCAACCTTATCTTTATTGTCCTCGGGATGTGGTATGTGCGATGGAGAGACAGTTGCATTTTTTCATCGTGGACCACTAGGTTGTGGAGTATCAGAATCTTTGAGAACTTCTGCCTTCCCCTTAGATTTAGCTACTTCTTTTCCTTCTTGTGAAACTTTCTTGGATATGGTCCCATTATATTCTTCCCTATTTCTTTTAATCCATCTTACAGAGATGCTGGTTTCTTCACTCTCTACTAGATTTTGTTTATTTTCTTTCATTGTGACATTTTTGGATGAAAATCCAATCTTTGGAAGCATTTTTCCTACAAATATACTAAAGTTAGTTACTAAGAAAAGAAAAGAAAACCAAAATTCAAAATGACAGTCCAATGTGTCTTATTCCAGTTAGGTACGAGTGATGGGTACCGATCGTACCCACTGGGTATGACTCGTATCCCTAAGTCATAACCTAGACAGTGCATTATCATTATTCACTTGCTAGCTTACAACTACTCCTCACTAGTCGTACCAAATGGTTACGGCTCGTGACCAATATTTGTAAGCTAGTCAAAAACTTTTGTTCAATTTATATTCTTCCTATGTGGGTATGATATATATGTACGGGTCGTAATTTCTGGATACGACTCATAAGGTTGAGTCTTATCTGTTCCAGAACTTTTAATTTGTCAGATTTCTATGTTGTTAGTGGGTATAATACTTATTGTGACGCCTGTAATGGTGGGTATGACTTGTAAGGAGTTCCGTATCCACTTCAACATAGAATTTCAACTTTCAAAGTTTGACTCAGATGAAATTCCCAATCTACCCACTACTTTATTTAGCTATATCCAGCATTTTCAATAAATAAACACCCCAAAACCCATTTCTAAACCCTAATTCTTCCCTACTTTCTAATTTTAACTCAAATATCTAAATTATGCTATTAGTCTACCCAAGATATGAATAAATTTTACTAAACCCATGAATACCATAGCATATATTACTCAATTTACTTTATAATTCCTCAAAAATAAGTTGAAAACTTACTCTGTCTATTTAGAATGGAGGATTTCCACTTTCAATCGTAGTAGCCTTAAATTAGAGTTAAAAATTGGACCAAGTGATCAATTCGAAGTTTTTAGTACTTTTATTGAGATGGAAACAACTTGATTTTGTATATTGAGTTCAAAATTTTGGTTGGAAAATTTTGGGTACGAGTTAGGGTTCTCGGGTGTCCTATTGGGTATAATTTCCCTTTCTAAATCCTAGGTTTGGGCCGGATCCAGTCCAAGATCTAACCAAGAAAGCTAGGATACGAGTGTTGTATGGTAGGCCAATAGTATCTGACCCAGAGTACGATTTATTATCTTTGTCACGATTCGTAACCAAAGGCTACAACTCATACCTAGAGTCTTATGCATTCTAGAACTTAATTTTTGATTCTAATTCATCTCCCAGGTCATTACGAATCCTACTCACGAGTCGTACAATATAGATACGACTCTTAACGTGTTCTTATGATACCCTTTTACTTTTTCTGGATTTTGCCTACATTCTTTTAGTCTTGCACATTGAACAAAAACATTACCCTACAAATTAAATAAATAAAAAATAGTGGGTTGCCTCTCATGCAGCTCTAGATTTTACATCGTATCATGATTCAGTTAGCTTGATTACTTAGACTTCATCAAGGTCAAAATTAGCTATCTCCTTCAATTCATCCGTATTTCCCATATAGTGCTTTACTCTGTGTCCATTTACCTGGAATGGATTTGTGCCATCCTTCATTATTTCTAACGCACCATAGGGATACACTCTTGCCATAGTGAATGTACCATGCCACCTAAACTTTAACTTTCCAGGAAACAAATGATGTCTAGAATTATACAGTAGCACTTGTTTTGACCTTTTCCAAGTACCCTTTTCTCAATCTTCCAGTCATGATACAACTACATCTTTTCCTTATAAAGTACTGAACCCTCATAAGTCCAGAGCAGGAATTCATCCAACTCACTTAAGTCAGTTAGCCTAGATTTTCCTGCATATTTCCATTCTAAATTCGGCTACATCAATGCCCATAATGACTTATGCTTAAGTTTCATTGGTAAATGGCAAGTCTTGCCATACAAAAGCTGATAAGGTGAAACACCTATGGGGGTTTTGTAAGTTGTACGGTAATCCCATAATGCATCATCTAACCTTCTTAGATTGGCATTCATTATTTTTGCCAATATAGACTTGATTTCTCTATTGGATACTTTAACTTGTCCACTCGTCTATGGATGATAAGGTGTTCCTACCTCTTGATTTACTCTACATTTTGCAAGTAGACTCTTGAATAGCTGATTGAAAAAATGTGACCCTTCATCACTAATAATAGCACTAGCATACCATATCAAGAAAAGATATTCTTTCTCAAAAATATTGTGACCCTCCTTGCTTCATTTGTTGGAAGTACAATTGCTTCCACCCACTTCGACACATAGTCAATAACTACAAGTATGTACTTTATGCCACACGAACTCACAAAAGGCCCCATGAAATCTATGTCCAATACATCTAACACTTCCAATTCTAAGATAGGGGTCATAGGTAGTTCTTGTCTTCTGCAATAGTACCTTGTCGTTGGCATTGATAACAGACAGTAGCATGGTCTTGAGCATCTTTGTATATGGTAGGCCTATAGTATCCATATTAAAGAATTTTATGATCGGTGTGGGGCGCTCCATGATAACCCTCAACTGGTGATTAATGACAAGCCTCAAGTATTCTCATCATCTCCACCTAAGATATGAATTTGCGAATGATTCCATCTACACAAATCTTAAATAGATAAGGCCCATCCTAAAAATTCTTCTTACCTCAAACATGAACTTTTTTCTTTGGTGATATGAAAGATATTATTGGACTAGATGATAACACTCAAACTACACCTTTCTAATAAGAATTTAAGTGATCGTGGTCAATATATAACCCAACTAGGTTGGGGTCGAATCACACAGGGAATATGGTGTAAACTTATGTTGTTTGAGATTTAATCAACTAATTGTTGGATGTTTCCTAAAATGGGGGTTGTGGAGATTAGCCAATAATTGTTGGTCAATTTAGTTTCAGTGTTTGTAATCAAGAGCTTATGGAAAACAATAATTATGTTCACTATGGGTTTTAGTACTTGACATATGCTAAAAATGATTCAAGATTCTCATAGTAGGTAGGAGAACATATTATAATTATCTATTTTATACCTAAATGTCTCTCGACCTACTTAAGCATTTAATTGCATAATCCTCTCGGACTTAGGAAATTTATGTTTATTAGCAAGACTTCACCTCAAGTTAATCAACCTTGTTACAGCGTCAATTATTAAATGGAACTTTAGTGTTTCCAAGTCCATGTCAATAATTCTCTTCCTACTATATTTGATTTCTTATCTCAAGCAAATCAAAGCAGGTTTTATCTATTGTTTGCAACCAATAAACAATAATTAAAATCTCAGAATTATCAAGAAGTCCTATTACCTTTAAAATCTTAAACACATAGAATCTTAACAAGACTTAACCCATAGATCCCATGATTCGGGTTAAAGAGATTTAGCCACTCATAATGTAATAAGAGAAAAAACTAGATTTATTCATAATTTTAAAGATGAACTACCACAAGATGAAGATGAATAGTAACTAGTGATGTCAGATTAGATCACAATAGAAATCCCAAAATATTGATGAAAATCTCTTCAAAGTTAATTTTTTTGCAAGCCAAGAAACTAGAGATAAAAGTAACAATATATGTATGTCCCAAATAGTTTTGGAATCCCTTAGAAAACCTAAACTATGCTTTAAATAGTTCACCCTAATTATGGAAATAAAATCATAGAGTTCAGCAATTTATCATATTAGATTACAACATTTGTGACACCTAATCAGGATTCTGATGACTTATCACAAATGTCGTCAGCTCCTTCTTCAATTTTACAACTCCCTGCTTAAGGCTGATGATGAAACCTGATGACTTATCAGCTTTTTGATGACTTATCGTAGAGGTCATCAATTATTCACTTCATCTCTCATATTTCACCTTAGGATAACGACAAACCTGATAACTTATCACACTTATGAGGGCTATTATCATAATTTCAGCTGAGGTCCATTCTTTGCTTAAGGCTGACGGCGACACCAATAGATTTTCACAAGGCTGATGACTTATTAGGAATGTCATCAGCCACACTTCTGTTCTATTTGCTTTAGATTTCACCTCTTTTGCTTCCGTCTTTGTTAGTTTTCTTGCATCTTTGCTTCTACTATAAAATCAAATATTAAACAAACAAAACTGAAAAAAAGTTGCTTAACAATTTGTAATTATTCTCTATTAAAAGCCTCAAATGTGTTAGCATCTGTTCACACATCAACACCCTCAACTTAAAATAATTGTTTGTCCTCGAGCAACTCCAACACAACAAAGAGGATACAAAGTACATTCAATAGTCAATCATCCATATAATCTCAAAACATCTTCACCATCGCCAAGGATAGTATATTTAAGAACAAATGTGTATATTATTGAAGAACAACAATGCAACACACAGGAATCAATATACGACTTTAATTAAGCTATGACAACTATGAATAGACCAATATTACACTATCCGAATAAGATTGCAGCTAGTAACATATCTTGTGTGCCCTTACAACAAAGAAATCCCCCTTTTCTCATATCAGCAATCATATATGTAACCATGGGGACAATCAATGGACACTCACTCTCAGAATCAAGTACCATAGGCTTGCCCTTATTTTCATTACCAAGATCTTCAGACCGGTCAGCTAGGATCACTATAGGTTTTCTCTTTCGGTTGTAATGTAGGCTAGGGGCTAGTATATTACTCGATGGTATTTAAAGTGACTAAGCCTCCTTGACACAACACTATCTTTTGGGGTCTCACTCATTTACCTTTTCTACTCTTCTCCTTTCTTGATCACACTTATTCAGGAAGGGTGCTGTTCTTTTCTACAATCACTTCTTAATTTTCACAACTTTTCTTTTCTTACACTTTTCCACCGCACCCATCATTTTATTCTTTTTCTTTTACTCTACTTTTCTTCATACTTATTTTACATCACACACCCCTATGATAGCCATCCTCAACTTAGGCCATTTGCCTAAGTTAAGGTGCAAAGTGTCCAAGGAGGACCAGGACCAAAACAAGTTCATTATGATATAAAAATAGAACAGTGATAGGTATCACCAAAGGAAACAAGCTATTTAGGCTCAAAATAAGGATCAAGGGATATTCTACATATAGGGAAGGTCATTTAGGCTAAAAGTGGGCTAATGTCAAAATGGCCTATGTTCCTTTCCTAACCCCTATCCATTAACTTAGGTAAGACTAACCAGGGAAGTTCTTGATTCAACATACGTAGTGGACTAAGTAAGATCTCACACGCATAGGGAACATAAGTATATCACAAGTTACTACTCATTCAGTTCATGCAGTTGTTTAGCAATGATTGTTGCGTCACTAGAACTAATGCCGTACAACGATGTGCAGTAGTCACACATAGACATAAATCACACATTTAAACCTTTAGAGCACTGTAGAGGTGCTCAAAAATCACAAAAACAAGTTTACTTCCTTAGTTTCTTGTATTTCTCCAAGTCAGTTAAAAAAGTTTACAACAATAATTTACCCTACACCCTTAACTTAAAACCAAAAAAAAACAGAACCAAGGATTAAGGTATACCTAGAGTAGATCAAGAACGGGGATCATGGGTTACTTCCTATGTACTGGCTGATTTAACATCGCGGCATGCCTCAGGTATCTCGATTACTTCAGACTTCACTGAGACGGATAAGAGAAATACTTTTTATCGAGTCTTTTAGACCAATATAAAGTTTGACTCGTTGCCCATTTACCTTGAAGGTGCTGCCATCTTTATTTTCAAGTTATACTACCTAGATGAGTAGACTTGACTAACTGTAAATGGTCTTGACCACTTGGATTTAAGCTTACCTGGGAATAACTTGAGTCTGGGATTGAATAGAAGCACCAAGTCACCTTTTTGGAAGTCTCGTTTCTCTATCCGCTAATCATGATACTTTTTCATCTTCATAGAATACATCCATGATTAAGAAAACACTCATCTCCTTTTTCTGTGTAATGGATGAGTGTATTGTGAATCTTGCTTCTTTGTTATTTAGCCTGAACTTGAGCTCATTCAGCTCCATGTCCATTATCATTCTCCCAATTGCAAGGAATAGTCTACCTAGAATGATGGGCACTTTGAAGTCCACCTCATAGTCTAGCACTACAAAATCAGTAGTTAGTATAAAGTCTATCAACTTTACCAATACATCATGTAATATGGCCACTAGCCATTTTACAAACCTATCCACCATCACCAATCGCATGTTCATCGGGGTAGGCTCCCCCACACCCAACTTCTTATACATAGCAAGTGGCAATAGGTTTATACTGGCCCCTAGATCACATAGGGCCTTAGCAAAATTTAGAGACCTGATTGCACATGGAATAGTGAATGCTCTAGGGCCGACCTTCTTCTGCACTAAGGATTGTGTAGAAATGACACTACAATGGTGGAGATTATCCACTGATTCATATCTTTCTGCCTGCTTCTTTGTTACCAAATTTTTATGAATTTGGCATATCCTGGGATTTTCTCTAGTGTCTCAACCAATGGCACATTCACTGTCAATTGTCTGAGCATTTCCATGAACTTTCTGAATTTTGCATCATCATTTTTTTTCAATCATTGAGGAAAGGAAGGTGGTGGTTTTGGCAGATTTTTTAACACTACCTTATTCTCCATTTCTTTCCCTTTTTCTAGAGCATCATCATAACCATCCAACTTCTCAGACTACACTGGACATTCTTCTTTGGGTTCATCCTCTACCTCAGACACATATTCAACTAAATGTTTACCCACAGAAGAGCCAGGTAATATCTTACCACATCTAGTGGTAATCGCCATACATGAGCCATCATTATTCAAATTTTGGATCATATAACTTGGTAACGTTCTACTCTTTCTCTGGTGAAATATTGTGGAGAGTTGGCTCATCTTCTATTCTAACTAATTGATTTTGGTGGAGTATGAGTTTACCAACTGACTAATAGATGACAGATCGGTCTTCATGGTAGTAACACCAGAGTTGGTAGCCTCCACTCCCTTTAGCAACTTAGCCATAATGTCCTCTATAGACATCTTTTTAGAATATGTTGTAGCAGCCGCACGATTTCTAGAAAAGACATATAGCCCGCTCCTATCATTATTGTTCCTCTAATTTCCTTGCTCCCTATCTTTATAACCAGGCTTATCATAATAATTCCGACCTTGATTCCCCTGGCTATTGCCTCAGAAACCGCTCTTATTACTAATATAGTTTGCCTTTTTTTTTTAATCAGCATCAACTCTATCTTGTGATCCCACAGCTTTTACCTTCTCAGTTTTACCTGATAGAAAATGCTTGGTTAGCAAGTCCCTATTTTTTTTAAGATGAGGCATGTCATGGTCTCTCTCCTTATCACTTCTGCATTGTTCCGTAGTCATACCCACAAAAATAATGGGGCTGGATACCACAGAGTCTCTGGTATGCCATGCCCAACTCTATTTGATCATTCCCGCTAGCATTTCTGAAGACTCTAGAAATGTAAGATCAACAAACGAACTACCAGAAACATTATCTACAATTGGTTTTGTCAAAGAGTTAAGAGCCCTATACAAAGTCTCCATCAAGTGTATGTCCATCATATTATGGTTCGGACACTGCATCAGCTTTTTTTTTAATCTCTCCCAAGTTTTATGCAAGGCTTCAGTTGGGATCTACCTAAAGTTGTTGATCTCATCCCTCAACTGGACCCTCCTAGAAACCAAAAAGAAACTTTTAAGGGAAGCTCCTTTCAATAGCCTCCGGTTGGTTATAGAATCGGATGTCAGCTCATTAAGCCATAATGTTGCCTCCCCAAACAGAGACAATGGAAACAATCTCAATCTAATAGCATTCTGACCAACTCCTGGGTTATAAAATAATTTACAGATGGTGACAAAGTTTACCAGATACAAATTGGGTTTATCCCTAGGTAGGCCACCAAACAACCCCTTCAGATTGAGGAGTTGAATCATAGTACTCGTAAAGTTTAATTTTGCCCCAGGTGCATATGGTGGAGGAATAATTGCACCAGTTGTACCTGCTCCATACATTTAATCATAATCATCATTGAGATCATACTAGACCGGCTGGTAATCTTTCCTGCCTCGGAATGGATGGTTCCTGTTAGCATTACGTTTTACTGGTACAGCTACTTGCTCTGCACGCCATGGGTTACCAGGGTTTAACAACTCCTTATCTCCCAAATTGTCATCCTTAGGATTTGGTTGTCATTTTTGTTGACCGACATTTTGCACATTCACCTGAGCTCTAGCTAAGGATGCTAACCTGTCAGCCTCCTACGTATCTGCCATTCTTCCAATTAATTGTTGTTCGGAATAAAATGGTAATAATAGTTCTCCGAAACTTCTGGTTCTTTGTATATACTACAAAGATCCTACAATAAACAAAAACAACAAATAAACGTAAAAATAGAAAACTTGACTAACAGTTAATTATCACACACAAACTTTAATTTACAACCTTATTCCCCAGTAGTGACGCCATTTTTTATAATGCTCAAACTATACCTCTCTAATGAGAATGTAAGCGATCATTTTCAATATATAACCTAACTAGATTGGGGTCGAATCCCACAGGGAATATGGTGTGAACGTAAGTTGGTTGAGATTTAATCAACTGATAGTTTGATGTTTCCTAAAATAGGGGTTTTTGAGATTAGCCAATAATTGTTGGTCACTTTAGATTCAGTGTTTGTAATCACCGTTTTAGTACATGGCATATGCTAAAAATGATTCAAGATTCTCACAGTAGGTAGGACAACAAATTAGCTTTATCAAAGTTAAGCCTAATTGTCTCTCGACCTACTTAAGCATTTAATTACCTAATCCTCTCAGACTTAGAGAATTTATATTTACTAACCAGACATCACCTCAAGTTAATCAACCTTGTTACAGCATCAATTATTAAATGGAAGTTTAGTGTTTCCAAGTCCCTATCAATAATTCACTTCCTACTATATTTGATTTCTTATCTCAAGCAAATCAAAGCAGGTGCTATCTATAGTTTGCAACCAATAGACAATAATTAAAATATTAGAATTATCAAAGAGTCCTATTACCTTCAAAATCTTAAACACATATCATCTTACCAAGACTTAACCCAAAGATCCTATAATTCGAATATAAGATATTTTTCCACTCATAATGTTATAAGCGAAACAACTAGATGTATTCATAATTTGAAAGATGAACTTACCACAAGATGAATAATAACTAGTGATTCTCAGATTTGATCACAATAGACATCCTAAAATATTGATGCAAATTACTTCAAAGTTAATTATTTTGTAAGCTAAGAAACTAGAGAGAAAAGTAACAATATACGAGTGTTCCCAAATAGGTTCGAAATCCCTTATAAAACCCTACACTATGCTTTAAATAGTTCACCCTAATTATGGAAACAAAATCATAGAGTTCAAAAATTTCTTAGATTAGATGACAACACTCGTGGCACCTTATCAGGAGTCCAATTACTTATCACAAATGTCGTTAGCTCCTTCTTCAGTTTTACTATTTCCTGCTGAAGGTTGACGATGAAACCTGATGACTTATCAGCTCTTTGATGACTTATCACTGATGTTGTTAATTATTCACTTCATCTCTCATGTTCTAACTTAGGCTAATGACAGACCTGATGCCTTATCACACTTATGACGTCCTATCACCAAATGTCATCATAATTTTCAGTTGAGGTCTATACTCTATTTAAGGCTGACGGTGACTCTAATAGCTTATCACAAGGCTGACAACTTAATAGGAATGTCGTCCGCCACATTTCTCTTCTATTTGCTTCAGATTTTTACTCTGATTCTTCCGCCCTTGTTGGTACTCTTGCATCTTGGCTTTTATTGTAAAAGCAACGATAAAAAAATCAAAAAAGACAAAGGTTTCTTAATACTTTGCAATTATTCTCAGTTAAAAGTCTTAAATGTGTTAGCATTTGCTCATACATCACTAGATCACTTGTTATGTCATTTCCAAAGTCTGCAAATAATGGAATCAAATCTTGGGAAGCTGCCAGTATCTGCTCGTCCGAAAAGCTGTCATCAATCTTCAAACCCTTAGCAATCTTCTGCATAGCTTCCTTCTCTAACCTAGACAAATGATGTGTAACTTGATTCTTTGTGTTTTTTCTTTTCTTTACCTCAAAATCAAATTCTTTCAACAACATCACCCACCGAATAAGCCTTGGATTTTCATCCTTTATAGACATTAATTACCACAATGTTTCATGATCTGTGTGCACAATCACCTTTGTCCCTATCAAGTAAGATCTAAACTTTTCAAAAGCAAAACCTACTGCTAATTACTCTTGCTCCATCACGGTATAATTCTATTGGAAAAGTTTTAGTGCCTTACTAGAATAATAGATGGGATGAAGGATCTTCTCTTTTCTATGGCCTAGTACAGCCCCTAAGGACAATCCGCTGGCATCACACATAATTTTAAAAGGTAAAGACCAATCCAGAGACACAATGTTTAGAGAAAATACCAACTTCTTCTTGAATCAAAACCATGCCTCAAACATGAACTCTATAGGTTTTTGTCTAAAATTCTAAATTTTTTCCTTCAATTGTAACATCCATGTTGGAGGAAAAAATCTATTTGGAAATTGTGTCTTTAAATCATGCCAAGTACTGATAGATCCTCAAAGAAAATGGGAATAACTTCAATCTCAATGCCTCCTAATTAACCCTTGGAATATTATACTTTGTGCAGATTCCAATAAAATTGGTAAGATGCATGTTTGCATCATCCTTAGCTGTACCAAAAAGTACACCTTTTAGATTCAACAATTGGGTCATAGCACTAGTAATATCGAAATTCACAATAGGTTCTAATTCAATAGGAACAATGGCTCCTGATTCTGCAGGATCAACATAACCCAGATCTTTATTATCTTTATCCTCATATGGGTATAAATGCTGATCAGCCCACACAAATGGAGATCTTCCTTACTGAACTCGCCGATCAATAACCTATTTAGACCTAACTAGCCCATGTTGCTGAGCTACCCCCACCTCTATAGTAGCACTAGCTTTTTTGGTTTCTTTGTAGTTTTACTCTAATAGTTGTTGTTTTTGTAGGTATGCAATATGTTTTGGATCAATTGGACCACGCGGGAGGGTCAAGTTTTGATGTAAAGGTGGGGGATCTTGAACACTATCATGAATTTGTTCTACCATTCTTCTTGGTGTTTGAAGGATTCTCTCAGGTTTTGATCAAAAGGGAGTAAGGGACTACCTCTACTCCTAGTGCTTGGCATACACGAGCATATACCCAAATAAAAATTTAAAAATTAGAAAAAACCCATGAACTTCACCAATTCAATTTACAGTTCAAATCGTCATCACCGCAATGATGCTAAATTTTGATGTGGCCCAAAAGTACACGTCCACTAGAAGTATAATGCAGTTGATTGTAAATATAGTAACCCAACAACATTGACGTCGATCCCACGGGGAAGATGTAAATAGTTACTAGCCTTGATGTAATCCACGAGCAGTACAGGAAAGTAAATAGGGGGATTTTATTATTAGTAGCAAATGATAAAAAACTCTTGAGTATTGTTAGTTGAAATCGATATAAGAAGAACGCTAGGAATGTGTTCCCCATGGCCTCTCAACTACATAAATTTATCGTGTTCAACCTAATTATCCTATTGTTCTGTATGCAAATCCTACAAGTTAGGCATTATCTAGAATATAAATTTCACCTGATGACTTGGTTATCGTTTTAGAGTATCGTCTTGTTTTCTCTTGTTATGGCCCCAGTCATACTTGGTTGTTGTAAAAGTCTTAATCCTTGCTACCCAATCACAAGCTTCTTGATTATTGAATGGATGTGAATACAGCCCTTCACAAGTGTCTGTAGCTACTTGAGGCTAATTATTACAAATAAGAATTAAGATATGTACATAAACCCTAGAACAATTGAATATCATCCGTCATCTATGTAGCTAATCCGCCAGGGTTCCTACAACCCTAGATGAGAAGATTAGCCGCTTATATTTGTGCAAGAAATCTTGATTATCAATTAAGAATGCATAAAATCAATTGCACAATATGAAGATAGATAAACTCCAAAGTCTTTAATTGAATAAAACTTTAAAATCTCAAGAAAAAATGTAGTAATAAGTAATGGCGTGCAAATTAATGTCACAACGTGCAGCCTGATTAAAGATAAACCCTAGGGTATTTATAGTATCTCAAAATAACATTAAAATCCTATTAAAAATGGGAAAGGTAAAATTAAGTCGGCAATTGTTATGACTCGATCGTTACTCATATCCTCAGCTTAGAGTCGTACCCTGCCTTGTTGTAACTAGTCCAGTGTCTAATCTTACTATGGATTCAACTCTCTGTTAAGCTTATGACTCTATCTTACGAATCGTAACTACTTATATGACTCGTGTACTTGATCTGTACCCACCTGGGACTTCAGTCTTTTTAGGTCTTGAACACTAGTTGGGATACGACATACCTATATGAGTCATACTCAGACTTTTGACTTGTATCCTTTTGATTCTTCAATTCTTGGGTAGTAGTTTGGATTATATGATTCTCACGACCTCAGTATATGACTCATACCTTATCTTATGACTAGGATACTTGAGTTGTATCTCCCTCAGACTTGGTTTACCAATTTGGATTTTGGTTCCGTTCCTGATACAATTCAGCATACAAGTCGTATTGAATGGTTACGACTCAAGGACATACTTGAATACTAATCAGATTTGGACTTTTGCTGTTCTTTTCATTCAAATACTGTTATAAACCGATTTTACCTACAATTCACACCAAAGTGAATCATATCTAACAAAATACCCTAAGTTCACTCATAAATTCACGGTTTTTAACCATTGAATGTGTGGTGTTTCCATGCCACGTCCGCATCAAAAGATCCCTTAGGCTCCCAAGGAATAATAAGAACATTAAGACAATCTCGACCATTGCCAAAGCTAGAGGTAGCAATCAATAATCTATTTTCCCAATAAGCAACCCTTATAGGACATCCCCATTACATGAGACCCAACTAACCACAACCAAAATAATGATTCCTTCTTCCCTCAAAACAACCATAGTGCGACCAACCACAAAATTTATAAAGAAAACAGGATGATGCTACATGGGCCCCATTGGCCCGAGATTGGGAACCTTGTGCCCTAGAAGAATTTACCAATCTGAAAATACCTGCCTCCCAATTGAAATCGGGTAGGGAACATAAGAAACATAATAGTAGTTAGAACTCACCAAACTCTTCCCTTTTGGACCATTTAGCACTATACCATTAGCCTTCCCTTTGGTCCAAGAAACTTAGAACCTCTTACCTTGCCCATTTAATAACATTATCCATTCTTCCCCATACCAATAGTACCGAACTGGCATAATATAGTCATCACTATTTAGGTCAATAGATTATTAGTATGACAAAACTCAGCATTGGTAATCTTTCCTTGAGGTAATTGAGTATAATTATCAACTTTTGAGATAGGGTCAGTGGAGACCGGTGGGACTCCATAGGGAAAACTAGAAGTAGCGACCCTTAGCCGGGTTTGTGCCCCATGAGTTGGACTAGATCTATCCATGTTGTCCTCAAGTAGGACATAGGATTTTTCACTAACTTTAGATCATTGAGATGACATGATCCGAAGAGTGAACCAAGGAAGATTTAGAAAAGATTTCAAGACCTTAGACTCCATAGCTCGAAAGTAGAATAACTACGAAAGTAAAACATTTCTAAATCTCGTGGAGCCTCCTGATTATAAATGTGGTGCACGACATAACCATAAGTAAGATTTTACTCGACATGGCTTTATGGATGCCCCATGACACAGAAACCTAGCTAATATACAAACTATATAGGACTCAAACTAGGGACTTGTCATAAAGAGCAATCCTAAGCCCAACCAGGACTGAAAACCACCCCTATTACCTAACCCAACCCCTAAATGCATACCTTGAATCAGCAAAAGTCCGAACAAATAACAAGATAGTGTATCGAATCATATGGTCAATCTGCAAAAAGTTTATATCTGAGACCAACCCAGCCATGTCCAACCACCCTATTACCAACCAAACTAATGCTGAAACCCATAAACCCAAACTAATTATACTAATGTGATGCATGTATACATATATGTATATGAAACATAACCAATCCATACAATACAAAAGTCTACAAGTTTCCATAAAAAACCTCTAGACCAATCAAAGAGTACCTCGTTGGGACATGCATCCATCCATAGCCAAATATCAAAGTCTATGAAAGACAAGAAATATGTAAAGTAACACAAAACATAAAATACATACCTTCAGAACTATGGAAGCTCACCACTTCCATCCAATTTTGTCTGTCCCCAAATTCGATTAATAAGTAAGAGAAGTAGCTTGGCTGGTCTCTGCATAGCATGGGTATACAGCCGCCCGAAGATGGCTTAGTAGGTGAACACTAGCATACACTTAGGATAATAAATAATGCCATTTACAAAGCTAAATAAAACAATCCATAATGTATACCACCATACATATATATATATATCACCATGCCGGGAAAGGGAACTAGATTTAGCATGCCTTTAAAACCTTTACTTGGGTTGTGTAGCTTTGCTGCTTGAAACTAACCACGGGCTATATGAGTTCAGCTCCCCCTACTGAAAAGGCCCCAGTGCATGAAGCTACACACCCAGGGTAGAAAACCTGGGATGACAAGTACATCCCCCAAATATAAAGTGTGAAATCATGCACACAGTCACGAAGACCAAACCTCACATTAGCAAATATTAGTTTGTAATTTTGTTCCCCCCAGGACCTCCACCTTCAACTTCTTTTCTACACACCCCCAGCATTATTACCCGATTAAAACCCTTATAATGTAAACCAACCAATCCATTTACCATTTATTAACCAAGGCCATTAGTAGTGGTATCTTCATACCGACTATACTTGTAAGTACAATCCTTAGGCAACCATGTATAGGCTTAAAGGATTCCATATACCCTTCCATTAACCTTATTAAACCACTCGGGGGAGTCCCATGTACCCTACAAGCTTAACAAATGTCATATCCACCAGCATTTATGATTTAATCCTTCCAAACCATGTACACCATTTATACCATTTAAAACCATTCCAAACCATTTATGTCCATGCCAAAAATTTAAAGAATTCATATCATTTAAATTATTTAAAACATACAAATCAATTTAATGTTCCATCACTAAACCAAACCATGCAAGAGTTCCAATAAAAGTTTAACAGTTGAGTAAAGACATTCTTTTAGGCATTTTATAAATCATGTTTAGGTCATACCTTTACCTAGACCAAAACCAATGCATAAACTACCATAATTAGGGTTATGTAAAACCCATTTGTTAAACCATTACCAACAAGTAGCAACATATGCAAACCATTACCAAAAACATGTAAAAATATAGTTTAAACCAATACCAAACAATATGTATCAATACCCTCAACATATATTTCAAAAACTACCATTCATGATTCATAAATAAATGTTTAAAACACAATACACATGCCCTAATTTGGAACTAACAATGAGAGAAGGAGTACATACCTCATATAAGAAGATTTTGAAGAGAAACATAACTCTTGAGCCCTTTGAAGAATGAATAAAGAAACCCTAGCCTCCAATCTTCAAGAATAAGTTTGAGAGAGTATTTGAATTATTTCTATCCTCTAATTAGTTTTATGAGAGGACACCAAGGGTTATATAATGTGAGAAGACAAGGGATTTGAAGTAGGAAATATCTGGACTACCCCTGATTTAAAATAAAAAAACAAGCCATGTCTAGGGGTACGACTTACCAATACCACCCATATCCTATGGTATGAGTGGTACCCCAAATCATACCCAAGACATTTCAAATATCCTACCTACTAGTTTCTTACAAATCACACCTCCCTACCTCATACATATGGGTATGAGTAGTACACTAAATTGTACTCACCTACCATACCATGGGCAGATTCACAAGATAATCCAATCAAGAACCATACGACTTATGTTGAACCAATCATATGTTCCTATTGGACTCGTACCAAGATGAGCCAGATCGTGGGAAATATCTACACCAAACACACTGCCTAGTGTATGAGTAAACTAATAAGCCTTCCCCTAACACATATCCAAGGGAACAACTGGTACCTTTGAGTCGTACCAAGCCTAGTAAGTCTAAAACCAAGGTAATTTTGCCAGGGTCCAAGGATTGGAGTGTTTCACTAGAGATCCTAAAATTTTCCACACAACAACGAACACCACCTATGATTATAGGTAGGTCTCACATGTCCCGTCCAACTATTTTTCAGTTACATTTTATAAGGTGCATTCCGATCTTTTCCCATTTTTAAACCCCTAAAATACATAATCTTGGATAATTAAAGGATGGTTATTAATCCTTTATTACCCTAATAACTCATCAATACACTTATCAAAATACAAATAGAACAATTGATTTTCTCTTCTCCAGTGCAAGAAGTAGGGTTCATTATGTTCAAGCTATAAACCAAAAGTTTTCACTCTCAGGAATATGTGATTTCATCAATGGGTATCCTTCAAATCTTTGAGTCCCATAATACATTCAGTTTCTCAATAAATTTATGGTTTTTGAATTAGAGTTTTCATTACAACCATAATTCTTTATGTACTTGAATTCCCCATAACTAATAAACTATAAATACATGTTTCCCTATGAAATTTATAATGTTGATAGTATCATGACATGAACCCTAAGTATAATATTTTCATTCTTTTTGGGATTGTATATATAATTTCACATTCGATTCATATTCATATCATTTAACCTATCATGAAAAATAGTTGTATTCCTGTGAGATTGACGCTTATGAATACCCGATGACCTAAGATTCTATGAATTCTTAATTAAACACTCATTCATGTATGTTTATATATTTTTGGAAACTTCTATATAAAGTTTATATTGCTCAGTCTAAGTTTATTCGTACATTTAAGGTTACTGACCAATAGAGTGTTTTCAGATAAAGTATATTCTAAATGGTAATTTTAGTAAATTCACCCTATTAAACTCTAATTAGTTTCATGAGTTAGGACTTAGGGTTCATGTCCAACCTTATAGATTTCTTTTAAATCTCAATTATCATTTGTTTCTTTTATCCATTTACTCGAACTATCTTATGTCCTCCATAACTCTACAAATATCATAAATCAAAACTACATGATCTATATACATGTACTCATATAATAGTCAAGAGCTTTGAATCATATCAGTAAGACACATGGCATGCATGACTTCCAGATATGCCATCAATGCTCATGAATATTTTTCTCAAAATAAGGTTCAACATTAGTATGATTTTTGGAATCCTATCAATGATTAGGGATCAGTTTTCATTTGAAAGCAGAGTTCACTAGTAGTATGGTAGTCAAGTATGTAATACATGATTATGGATAGGTTTATTGTCATGCCTCAGAATTTTAGTCTGTGAAAACTTTCTTATTTCATAAATTTTTTCCCTACCAATGACTCACATAATTAGTCGTAATATTTCATGATAGGTCAGGTGGCCCCAGTCATAAGGTGTCTAACAAATGGTGATTGTGTTACTATTCTGGGTACGACTTGGTGGTAAGAGTCATTGGGAGTCTTGATGTTTCCTAAATACCCAATCTTAACTGATCAAAAATTAATAGGACAAGTTTTACTCTGAGTACGAGTGGCTCACTATGAGCTATAAAGACTTGTTACAAGTCGTTCTGTGCAAATTGTAGGATGTCCAGTGTTTACCAAATTGGGTTTTATTTTGACTATGATGGGACCTTAAAGCCGTAGGGTCTCATTATTAGTGGTACCAATTAAATCATAGGGTCAAAATTATGTGGCGGTCCTAGACACTATTTTGGTTATGACTTGTGGAGACGAGTCATCAGGAGTGGCTATGAGTCAATGGTTGACCCATAGTCAGTGGCAATAATTTTTTAGCTTTTAAATTAAGGGTATTCTAGAAATTTCTCCTCTTATTAAACTTGAAACCCACATCTTATAAACTCTTTATGGTGTCAGTAGCACTTAGAAACAAATCTAAGTAACTGTTAAAGCACTCCAAAAGGCTATATAAATTCCCTCAAGCAAGTCAAGCTAGGGTTTCATCAATTTGGTTATCTAAGGGTTCAAGGGTCGATTTCTCTCCAAATTTATTGGTATTTAAGAAATGTTACTCTTCCCTCATTGTTAATTTGTTGAAAGCACATGTATTAAAGTATTGTTCATGAGATATTCATATTTGTTTTATAACACGGATTGAGGGTTTTGAATGCTTTTTTTTAACAATGTTTTCCTATGTTTTACATATGATTTTCATTCTTTAATTATGGTTTAAACTTTTGGGTGCATGGGTATGGTGAATGAACTCGAGAATTATATAATTGGTGTTTGACTATGAGAAATATTGGTATTTGTAAAATTTAACCCAGGATGGGTGGGGGGTTATGAGTTTTCCCAAGTGATTTAAATTTTTTGGCATGTTGTTGTTACCTTGAAAGTGTAGTTGATATGACAATACCAACAATGTATACCTAAATGTTTATTGTGGTTCAACAAAAGGTATTGTGTGATAAATATTTTAATTAGGCTTTAATGGGAGTTGTGTAACTGAGTCGTGAAAGTGGAGGTACGAGTGACCAATACTAGAAACTACAGTTGTTGATGCGGGGGTCAAAGTTACCAGCGAAGTTTGAGTCACCCTCATTATTATTACATGATTATGGAGGTTTGAGTCGTCTATAAATTGTCGCATGATTGGGTGCCTAAGTCACCTTAATATATAATTGGGAAGTTCGAGTTGCTTGTGCATATATATGAGATAATTCTTCAATTTGTGTGGCTAGACTAACTTAGGCCCGACCAGGGAATGAGAGATAGGGCCCATATATCCCGTGGTGACATGTTATGACCATTGTGCTACATAATCCATGTTAAAGTTTTAAAGCTTATATTTAGACTTGTTCCCAATCCCGTCATGTGATATATTTATATATATATGTATATGAATTTGATTATGTTCATTGGTTTTGAATGATTTTTAACTGTTGACCATGAATTATATTATCCTTATAGCATTAACTCTGCTAACCATCTTCATACTGTTTAGATTTTTTTTTGCTATAGTTAGGGGCATGTCCCGCACTTCATTGATATTCAGTTTTCATTCTTTTTTTAGAAGGTTTTATTTGGATTACTATTGTTATTGGGTAGTGTCGTTCAGTTGTTTGGCCAACCATCGGTCGTCGGTTATAGACATGTATTAAATTTTCTTAAGCTTGTTGTAAGCTATCTTGGTACATGTTCTGTATTCATCCAACATCAAGGGATGTTGTGTTTTGTTTAGTTAGGTGTAGGAGGTGATCTCCGATCCATGTGGGACTTGAGATACCCATCATGGTTAGACCCTGGTTCGGGTCTAAACATTTATAGCCTTATATCTCGTTTCAGGTTCTCACTAAATATGTCATTTCATTAAGAAATTAATTTTATTTTGTTGGGAGTAGTACTTAACACTAAGAATATGAGGGGATAAAGGCTCACCCAGCTAAGCTAAGACCATTAGTAGCAGTCCATAAGTCATAAAACGATGTCACTATTGGTTTATTTAAACGAAATCACAACAGCTCAGCCTTTAAAAGATGAAAAGGTCTAGTGGGCCCTTTTTTATAGGGATTATTCCTTGAATTCCATGTTTTGCTCTCATGGTTATATATAGGTTAATGGTATCTCCCACTGTCTCATAATTTGGTAGTTTCATGGACTTTAGTTCAATCATGTTCATAGAATTTTAGCTATATTTGAATATTTATGAATTCAATATCTATTATTATCCCTCTGGGTCTTTGCATCTTAGTACACTTCAGTAATATTTGATTGATTTTAGTATTCTATTGCCTGCATGTTGTTATGCCTAAGTGCACACAAAAGTGTATGTGGTCTCATCAATTAATACAGTGGCCATATAAAAATAGCCGAATATCGATCTCTTAAAGACTTGTGTTAAACAACTATCAAATTCTAGATCACAATTGAGATTTAAATTAGTGCAACGTAATAAAAAGAATTTTGAAAGTTTATAAAGTAAGAGTAAACTAGATTATTGCAGAAGTAAAGACTTTGGATAATCAATAGATAAAATCCTGGGGTTAAAGAACTAAAAACAATCATACTATGCTATTGAACTACATTCATAAGATTATTTATCTAGGTTATTGATTCACGGGGTTGATATTATGATCATGGTCTCTCGAGCCTCAAATCACATATCTAACTTAGACCCAAAACTACATCATTGAGAGGGGAGAATTGAGCAAGAACTATTTATATTTCATCCCATACTAAACCAAGTAAGGCTTCTAGGTATATCTCTGTCTTAGTCACTAATTCAAATTCCTAATTTTATAAAAGAATAAGAACCTTACTCTACCTATCCCCACGTTCTATCTTCTAATTCGTCCTATCGAGATCACAAAGTTTACAATTGATATATTGTAAGGGTCCCTAATCCTTAAGATAGTGATAACAAGGATAAATAAACAACCAGTTATGATAAGCAATTAAAACAAACTTTATTCAAAGAAAAAGTAAATATGTTCTTGGCCTTAACCCTAGAAAGGGGGCGTTTGGCCACTAATAGACATAACCATAATCAAAATCAGTGAATACATGATATAGTCCATTAAAAATATAAATTAAAGAGAAATAACCCCTAATTAAAGTGTGTAGCAACCCCTTTCAAAAGTTTTAAATCGTCCAAGGTATCAAACAAAGTGTACAAGTGCCCTATTTATAGTAGTAATATTTTGGTCGATATGGGAATAAGTGGGTCACCGTGTTTCTTATTTCAGGGGAGAGAGTGGAGCTTCACCTTACTTATTCCCAGGGAGAAAGTGGCGTTTCACATCCATATCGCGGGGGCACACTGGAATGTTCATTTGACATCTAAACTCATTTTAAGCCTTTGTCCTTCAATACCAAGACTTGTGGGTTTTTTTAACCTTGATTTTTAGCTTTTATATCCTCCATATATCAACAAAATTAAATTACTAATCATCCTAATTCATAAAACACGACGGATTAGATCTCAAAACAATGCAATATCCAGAACGGTGAACTAGAAACTCGAGCTAAGACTAGGCATGCCCACATTGATCATTAACTTATTTTTTTGACTCTTGGCTTTTTTAAATTACACTTTGAAAACTATATAAATAGTTTTTTTCCACACTCAATACATAATCAAACTATTATGAACATATTACCCACATTATAATCCATCAAAATCAACTAGAGAAACAATTAGTTGAAGCTAGTAACACTAGTTTTCTCATTTGAACTCTACGTGACCAATTTAAGTACAAACTTGTTTAAAATACACCATGAACATTGTAATTACATACTTTATATGCTCAATTATATTATTTTTAACACATTAATCACATGAGAAGCCCTCAAAATAAGGCTATTTATGATACTCAAAATGGACTTGTACTCTCATTATTCAAACTTGGATAATTCATAACTTTGTACTTAGTTTATTCAATATATTATTGATGTTTAGTTATGTGTCTATTCACTTGGACATTATATCAATTTATATTCCTTACTCCATGTTTAGTTCATTTTCTCATGTTTAGCAAATATATAGTGAAGTACATATCTAACACATTTAGTATATTCAAAGTACGTACCATATATTTTCTGTTGCATAATATTATCTTATATCATTGTCTTATATAATATAGTTTTTGATATTCAGCCTTAAGATCATACATTGTATGATTTCCCCCTTTATCAATAATAGTACTTTGGCCTAGTCCTCATCATTTGAGGACAAGTTATCAATATTTTTCTCATATATGTTTCTTTCAATCTTTAGATAGTTAGAGTTAGTTGGAGGATTTTCCTAGCAACTCATCTTAGTAGAGGCTTTTAGACATATAATTAGAAGTTCAGCTTTATGTTTTAAAACTCAGATATTATTGTTGGTTTTAATTATTATTTCATCATTTAGTTCAGCCTTCGATACAGTTGTAATGACTTAATTCTATTAATGTTCCCCATTTATGTATTTTAACAATCTTAACCCTATTTTTGGCTGCTATGTATTATTTTTTAGGTATAGGGATGGTTAGCATGGTTCCCGAGGCGTTTTGGAATGATTTGTGTGAGTTTGTAGTTCTTAAAGGTTAGAAAGGCCTCATAGTTGACTTGGGTCAATATTTGTCGTTCAGTGTGTCGGATAGCAAAATAGACTGCACCAACATATTCAAAATATAAATTTTTGATCAATAGTATAGTTGGTTAGGCTTTGTGGATTTTTGATGAAATTTTTACCCTTGGTTTGGGAATTAGTTAAACTGGGTCTGGAGGGGTCAATATTGTGAAAAAAATATCTTTTCAAAATTATGATTTCACCATTGAGTTCAGAACATTGAATTTAGTCTAGTAGTATATTTCATTTGTCTTCATGAGATTTTGAATAAATTTTGAAGCTTCGATCAACAACTTTGCAACTTAGCAAAATTGTTGATGCGGTTGTAGTCTGGTGTAACCCCTTAAGTGGTAGAAATTTTAGCAACCCATGAATCGGTATAGAGGACCCTAGCTGACTAGTCAACCACCACAAAATCAAATACTTGACCAATTTAACGGTCGCTGCTTTAGTGGTAGGTGACCTCTTTAGCAGCTTAGTGCTATTAGATTGGGCCGCTTAGGTGGTAGAGCCATAACTTAAGTGCCAGCTTCTTAAGCTGTCATTTGACCACTTCAGTAGTCATACCTGGGTGAGTATAAACCTATTTTCATGATTTTCCCTGTATTTTTTAGACTTTGAGCTTTCAGTTTAGGCATTTTTGGGGGATATCTTCAAATTTCAAGAATGGTCAAGATCTAAATCACTATTTCAATTATTTTAATTTAATTATGTAATTTAATACTCTTTTAACTTTTTAAAACAAAAATTTTAGTTTTAGCCATTCATTTTTAAAACTAGTTGTACGGTTCCATTTTTACCCCAACTTGAAATTTTACAATATAGGTATCCTTGGCTTTCTTTAATGCATAGATTGTATAGTTGTATGTTTTAGTTGATTTTAAGGCCTTTTGAAATGGGAAAGCTCCATGTTAAAGGTCTTTAGTCTTGGATTTTGACATCACAATGTAGGTTATGTCTTAACTTTCTTCATATTCAATTAGGTAGTTAACATATATATATATAAAAAACAATGTTATGGGTATGGGTAATGATCATGAAAATTATATTTTAATGGTATTATTAATATTTTATGCCCATATAGGGGCTTATATTGTTGTTGTTAGTGACTAGAGATGTAATTTTCTGTGTGTTGCCCATGTGGGGCTTTATCTAACATTATTGCCCTTGTATATTGATTTTATGCCTTAGTAGTTGACATAATGCCCATCCCAAGACTTAAACTGGTAATGTCACATCCCAAGACTACCCCCTAGACGAAACACGATGCGTGGAAGCATAAATGATCTCAAGCTAACCCATGAACTAGAAAGATAATTGAGCAACTGATTTAGAATATATTACAAAATTTAATTTGCTGAGCGAAAGCATAATCATTAAAAGTCTGAATAAAGTTAATGTTGATACAGTTTACATCATGATAAAACTGAAGAAAGAAACTCAAATTGCATGACTCACTACGACTGAAATCTATGAAGCCTCTACTATACTGACTACAGATAGCTGATACATGCCTCAAACTACCACTAATCAATACATATGGAAAATAAAAAATATAGTACATGATCTACAACTATCTGGAGTTCTTAAAATAAGAGAACTTTTCAACTGCTGGATGAAACCTACAAACTGTCATACCCTAGTGTAAGAGCTACATATGGTTTCTACATTATGAAGGATGTAGCCAAAATTTTTTATATATGATTAGTACGTTGGACTGTACTAAGTATATGGAGAAATGCACTAAATCATGGAAATATTTCAAACATGCTGGAAAACTGAGGATATAAGTTATTTACTGAATTATACATTTGAAATATGACTATACGTGAAAACTGCAAATCATAGAGAATTTGTAAATCATGAGCTGAAAATAATTTTGTAAGCTAGGAGGTGGTAGAAACATAAATGTTCTAAGCCATTCTCTTGTGGGGCTAAATATGTTATAGAAGTTGTACTGAGGATGACGTATGAATGTAGGGTCTAAAACTATGTGGTTGCAACTGATTAACTTATGAATCTAAATATGTAAACATACTGAGCCTGAATGAATAAACATAAAAAACCAAGATAACATGCATTAAGTAGATCTTATTAAATGAATGACCAATGTCTGTGTGATCGAACAACTAAAATCTATGAAAAGGGATATCTATCATCGGTATGTTTAGTAGTATATCTATGAATATTGATCATGTAAGATTGAATTGTACTTAGTATAAATAACTAGACTAAAACTGTGGGGTACAATGCATATGAGATAAGGACTAACTGAACAACATGAGATAATTGAACATGAATCAATGAAAAATAGTAACATCTTATAATGCAAGGCCAAGCATATACATATTTTTTAAATAATCAGTAAACCAAAATACTGAAATTTGATAACTGAATAACTGAGAATCTATACACTTTGATAAAAAATATGAACTAAAAGTACACAGAATAATGTACTGAGACTGGGAAAGGTATCATATAACTGACATAAATTACATGAGCTATAATAGAGTCCAACATCTGACCCACATTGAGGAGGTCTGTTCTAAACTAGCCATTGCAGTAGAACCTGAACTATAGTGATCACTAAACTGAGATCCCGAAAGACTAAAGAGTCACCCTCGATTGGCAGGTGATCTCATGATATATGTGTCAACCTTCAACCGACAGAAAGACATCTCAAACCTATGTTGGCTACGTAGTTCTCGAACTCATAGACTTCTACAAAAGGTCACACCCTTTATTGGCAGGTGAACCCCCATCCCTGGGTTTATTTGGCGCCAAATTCCTCTCCAAATTGAAAGAAACTGAAATACTAACTCGTGCATGCACTGATAATCGATAACTGATAAGCTCAGTTCATGGTATTCTTAAAATAATAGTACATACAAATTATGAGGTAATTATTAACATATAAACCGATAATACTCAATATGATCATGATGTTCTGAAGTTGATATTAAATATCATGGTACTGACTCATTACTTGAAAACAGAAATCATGTAAAAACACATAGAAATTGGGTGTTCATAACCCAACAGCACTAAATAATAATTAAAACATGACTTTTCAACTTAAATTGTAGTATTGAATAATGGTTCAACTAAAGACATAGGTATTTCATCTAATATGGGGAAAACATGAATTTAAAACATGAGAATGTTGCTTAAAATCA
Source organism: Capsicum annuum (assembly GCF_002878395.1). NCBI lineage: Eukaryota > Viridiplantae > Streptophyta > Magnoliopsida > Solanales > Solanaceae > Capsicum > Capsicum annuum. The sequence continues at coordinate 111,844,465 of NC_061122.1, read as the reverse complement.
CGAGTATAGGATCATGTATCTTTGAATTCACTTGAATAAAGCATTAGAAAAATAAATTCATAGCATGAGGAATTCAAAATCTTGCATGGGATCATACAAGGGCAGAATTAATTTAAATCACCATGAAAACATGAAATTCAATCTTTCTTGAATATATAAAATACCATAATGATAGAAAATTAATTCTTTAATTGAAAGAAAAGAGTTTTGGGGCTCCTTGGATTAAAGGGACCCATGAATGAATACCCCACATACGTTAAGCTTTTAACTTGAGAAAGAATCACAAATCTTTGATTCTTTCTTGAAGCTTCTTCGTATTGGGAAACTTGAATTCTTGACTCCTTGGGGACAAGGAATTGAATTTGTTCTTGGGGAAAGGAGAGGGTTTTCTTAAGAGAAAAATTGGAAATGAAGGGCAAATTATACCCTAACTGATGCCTAAGTCGTGTTATGGACAAATGGATTCAGGGAGAAAATACACAATTGCCCCTCAATTATTTAAATCAAAAAAACTGGACATAACTACGTCACCACGATGCGGTCTTATCGTAGTAGCTTACTGGTTCTGTTGAAAATGATAATAACTTTCCTCTCGAATATGACATTAAGGCGAAATTGGTATTGATGGAAAGCTAATTCAATTATCTAAAAATTTTTGGGTCTTGAGCTGAAAAATTCCAAATTTATAAAAAAATTTCCACATTCAAATTTTACCCTTGTAGAATCAAATACTAAATTTTTGCCAAATCAAATGCTCTTAGCTCAACTTTTTTATAAGTGATTTCTATGAACATTTTTCACCTCAAAAGAACTTTAGACACTAGGATAAAGATTACGACACATGTGTTCAATTATAAATCAAGAATTGGACACAACACCTTCACCATAACTAGGTTAGCATGCATTCGGGACAAATGCCTTGTCACGGGCCTATCGCCGTGATCCACTTGTTCTATGATCCAGACATACCCCAAACCTTGTTTGAAAAATCTGAAAATCCTTCGAAACACACTACTTATATCCCTAAACATGAATTAATTAAAAAACTAACATCTTGGGGTTGGGAAGTCCAAAATGAAAATGCTCAAAATTTAGAGGTCTTGAAAATGTCTAAGTCCCCAACACTTAGTGAAAATTTTACGCCTTAAGCCCCTTAAGAATGCAACTAAGAGATGAATCCAGCTAAGATTAGTACGGGGTATTACAATATCTTCTCCTTGGGAATATTTGTCCATGAATAAGATTGGTTAAACGGAGAGTACTGTACTAAGGTGATTGAGATTATATACCAAATATGCATGACTTCGAACATGAGTGCATAACTGAGTCTGAGCGTTATACATGAACTGAACTGATTTTTTAAATACATGTAGTGACATGAGAATGGTTATAAGGATGAGATAAAAATATGAAGGTCCAATTATGAATAACCATTACCTCAGGGTTGATCTAGTTTTGTGAAGAAAAGTTGAGAGGTTTAGGACATGAAAACTTGGGGTATTAAAATATCTCCTCCTTTGGATCATTCATACACCAAATGATACTGAATTGGCTGAAATACTAAAGAAAGACTGAGATGATACACAAGACACTTATGAACTGAGTCATAATTGAATATCTACAATCTAAAATTGATGCATAATGCTTGAAATGAGCTAAATTTGCAATTTATATGGATATGAATAATTTACCTCATGGAATGGCGATATTCAAGAAACTCCAAATAATATGACTAGATATAAAATGGAAAATTATAGGAACATGTCTATCTGACTGCTGAACTAAATTGCTAGCTAAACGGATTGAATTATAGTAAAATCTTACACTCAACTGGATTATTTCTTCAATGCTCTTTCTAAGAAGTTCTAATAACATTAGGGACAAAAGGATCTTGGGCATGATCTGAGTAAGATATTTGAGTAAGGAATTTTAATATGGCTATAACTCTTTAACATGGAAAATTGGCCTAAAAGACATAAACTAAAATAGAATCACTAGGCCATAGTCAATGCAGCTGCTAACTTTTAAGCCTAGCCACACTTTTCAAGCACTCCCTCAACTATGCTTTTCTGATAATATAGTAAGCTCATTTGATTCCACTCATAATTCTTACATGGGCAGTGATAGCTCCATTACTTAAGTTTGAATTGAACTAAATTTTCTCACTACGATCCATCCTACCTGGAAATCACAAGGTAAAACACATGACACCATAACACTAGTCTGAACCATGAATTCAATACCCCATGCATTTTCACAACTTTCATCTCATGAATATTTCGTAGTACCACTTTAACAAATACATTCAACCTCTTACTAGGAATTAATTAATGTTTGATAATTTCATCCACCTATACACCAATATAACATTCAAGCCTATCTTTATAAAGAAATATGAACTTTTAAAAAAACACCCACAAAAGACTGAATTAACTAAAGAGATAAAAACAGAGGAAACATATCACATAATCTGAATTTCACTATTTATTAAGGGTGCACTATGAGTTGTGGTAACTGAGCGTACTGTAAAGCATGAATACATAACTCATGAGCTGTATGACCTGATTTTAGAGCTCATATATTCATGGAACATTATTCGTACTGCTTAGTCAACTGGAACTCCTCATACTAGAAACTGGAAACATAAATGATTCCATGTAAAGTGCATGAATATTAGTTATGATCATGGACCTGACAAGTAAGACATGAGTATATATCATGAAGACTGAAGTACAAAAATTTACACTGAGATAATCTTCCTCCCCTGCTGATGTTCTACAACATACTCGCATCACTATAAGAAACTTAGAGCCTGACTTGTTTACTTATTCTATCACCCCCCCAATTTAAGTCATTATTCTAAGTCTGAAGACCTCATTAAAATCTCGAAAGTGAAATACAATTACTTTACTCTAGAGTCTGAGATATAACTATACACAAAAATAATAAATTAAACCTACAAGACTACACCTAAAAGTGTAATACTTGCTGGTAGTATTTCCTTCTAGGATACACCTCTTTAATTGGTATGCCTCTGTAATGCCCAGAGTGTACACCTTAGGTGCCACACGGTGCTTACAGTCCCGAGGGACCACAAGCTAACCCATGAGCTGGTAACTTCTATGAGCACAGAATAAAACTGATAACAAAAGATCATATGCATAACTTAACTGAGGATTGCCATAAGGTTTCAAATCATAGTTTTTATAAAGTATGTAAAACAAAACTAATAATACTAATAAAACCTCTGACAATGACAACTAAAAATTGAATATTGACTAACTATCTGTACAAGTCTGAAAAGCCTGTACTGACTGATTGTGGAGCTGATGGGACAAACCCCTAACTAACTTTAACTAAAAGGAAGAATACTTAAACTGATGAAATAACTAAGATAAATAAACCATCTCCTCGAAATATAAGGAGTCACCACTTCTACGTCTAAAAATATGGAAATTCTATGCATAATCTAGGAACTGAGGTCCAAACCTATGATATGATACATCATAGCGTAAGAAACGAGTATGCGATCATTACTTTGAATGTACTGGTATGCTAAATGAGGTTGCTGATATTCATGGTTTCATGTACTGGAGTAATAACTAACTGAATAAATAGCATGAAGTACTGAATAGAATGCATGAAATATATAAATACTGAGAATGCATGACCAAGCATAAAACATATTCTGAGTATAATCTGTAAACTGAAATACTAAATACTATCACATGAATGACTTATATCTATATACTATGGTCAAGCAACTAAAACTAAAATTACTGAGCTAATTATTAGACTAAGAATATGGGAGCGATCATCTAATTGACAAGCCCCAGTGAGCAAATTGAGGACCAACCTGTGACCCCAGTTGGAAGTGTGTTAGTACCACACCACGGTTGCTGACATTGGATATGTGGATATACTAAAGTGTTGTCCTAAATGACTAAGGATCACCCTGAACTAGCAGGGCCCTAATAAGATATGTGTCAACCCTCAATTGGCAGGTTAACGTCTCAACCTATGCTGGCTACATAGTTCTAAAATAAAGGGAATGATACTAATGTCACACCCTGAACAGGATGGTGAGCCCCCATCCCTGGGTTCCCTTGGTGCTAAATCCTACTCCCAACTTTAATAACTTGGAATACTAAATTGTTCAGAGTTTAACTGATTATGATAACTAACTTAACTGGTAATGCTCATAACATATCTAAATCTACTCTGAAGATACTAAGACTAAGTAAACAACTATGTTTTTTTTGTATTCATAACCCCTAGGACTAGGTAGAAATAATAGCAAAATAGTACCAAAACTTTAAGAACATAATATAAAGACTTTATTCAAAATTAATTCTTGTACATATTTCATCAAACACTTGATATTCAAAGTTTATACTAAGAATGGGAATAGTTTAATGCTTGTAGTACTAGCATGATTTAAATATCACATCACTAATTATAATTTAAATTAGCAAATAACTTTAGTCAAATGTGTGGGGCTTAATAACAATAATAATTTCATGTAAACATGGTATAGAATTACAATTCTTTGGAATTCATGGTTAAAATCTTGAATTAAAAATAAAAATAACTTGTAAAGATCACAACTTAGAATTTAAAATTTGATAATTGGACTCCATGGGTGGAAGGGACCTATGGATGAACATTTAACATACTTGGGTTGATGAATTCATGAGAGTTCTTAGGGTTTTTCTTGATGACTGACCTTTAATCTTGAAGGCTAGGGATTTGTTCATGAGAGAGGGATACTTTAATTAGAGAGGATAGTGAAATAAGAGAAAATAATGCTTTATTGGAACTTAAATCTCGTGTTTGGACAGAATGGGGTGAAGGGAAAGGACTTAAATTCCCTTGGAAAATTAAAAATCAAAACTGGACTGGAAATCCTTATTTTTGGCTCTAGAGCGATGCGGTGCTATTGCGTTGCACCACTGGAAAATTGACAATCCTTATTTTACTTTATGGTGTGACGCTGTGTTATCGAGTTGGGCCACTAGAAATGGAAAATCCTGATTTGGCCCTATGGCGCGATGGTGCCGCCCCACAAAATGTGAACTTGACCCTTGGTATGATACGGTGCCTATCGCAGTGCATAAATGGAAAAGGAAGAACACAATTTTGTTATTCATCGTGATGCCGCCTAATCGTGATGGGATACTACCTCACACTTTAAGTTCCATAACTTATCACTTATGTATCATATTTAGGAAAAAAATGGTATCATTTGAATTACAATTTGGTGTGTCTTGAGCTAGAAAATTCTAAGTAGAACTAAAAAGATATGCTCTTTTGAAGTTGACTAAAGCAACATTCTTCTTAACAACTCAATCGGTAAGGAATATTTTAATTCGTCTAATAGCTGGGAGTTATTTGAGGCCTTAATGTACTTCAAACTCACTCATAAAACTACTTAAGAAATATAATGTACTTTTCATGATCTTAAAACATGGCTTGAACATTAGTTCAGATATTTGGGGTATTACAATATCTCCTCCTTGAGAACATTCATTCTTGAATAAGATTGGTTATGGTGAAATCCTTGAGAAATTATGGTTACATGTTGAACATGTATAATGAAAAAATAATTACTTGACTGAGTCTGAAACATGATACATGACTGAACTTGTTCTATGAGTGCATGACTGATCATGAGAATGATATGCAATTGAAACTGAGCATGGAAATGAAAAATTCTAAAAAGATTGTTACCTTAAGCTGAGTCTAAGTTTGTGGAGAAGAGATAAGGGTACTTGGTCCACATATCTGCTTCTTCTTCCTAAGTGGCTCCCTCAACAAAATGTTTTCGCCAAAGAGCTTTGACTAAGGGAACTTCTTTGTTCCTTAGTCTGCAGGTCTGACGATCGAGGATTTTGAATGGGACTTCTTTATAAGAGAGACTATTTTGAACATCTGCATTCTCTGTGGGAACTACAACTACTGGGTCACCAATGTACTTCTTTAACAAGGAGACATAAAACACTGGGTGTACTGATGCTAAGTCTGCAGGCAACTCAAGTTCATAAGCCACCTTTCTAAAATGGCTCCAAATTCTATAAGGGCCAATATATCAAGGACTAAGCTTCCCCTTCTTACCAAGCCTCTTTACCCTCTTCATTGGAGAGATTTCTAGATACAAAAAGTCACCAATCTTAAATTCAAGATCTTTCTTTCTCATATCTGCAGAGGATTTCTATCGGCTCTGGATTGCCTTAAGCCTCTCCCTAATCGACTGTACTTTCTCTAAAGCATCAAGCACCAAATCAGGAAAGTGGTTATCCCAAATGTCCTTAAAGTCAACAACATATGCTCTCAAAATTTCCTCAAGGGTCTGAATGTTCCTTTCTTCCTGACCATTTGTCTGAGGGTTAAAGGTTGCACTGAGGTGTACTTTAGTACCAAGACCCTTGTGAAAGGTTTTCAAAAAGTATTAGGTAAATTGAGTACCTCCATCTGAAATGATGGACAATGAGACACCAAACAACTAAACCAACTCTCTAACGTAGAGCTTGGCATAGTTCGTTACTGAATAAGAAGTATGGACTGGTAAGAAATGAGCTGATTAGGTCATCTTATCCGTAATAACCCAAATTGAATCAGGCGGCTAATAATTATGAGGTAAACCTATAACAAAATATATGTTCACTTTCTCTCACTTCCAAGTGGGAAACTGATCTCTTACATAGACCCACTAGGCTTCTGATGTTCCATCTTTACCTGTTGTCAAGTGAAGCACTTAGCTACAAACTCTACAATATCCCTCTTCATCCCACTATACCTATAGATTTCCCACAGATCAAGGTACATCTTTGTGACCCCTGGATGAATAGATTAACACGTACCATGAGCCTCCACAAAAATTCCCTGTCTCAACTCATCAACATACGACACATATATTCTACCATTGAAATGCAACAAACCATCTCTTTCTTGGGATAAAACCTCTACTTTATGACCTCTGACTGACTCCTTCAGCTTCACCAGACTAGGATCCCTATCTTTATTTTCTTTTACTTCAGCAACCAAAGAAGATTTCAAAACTAACTTGTCACTACCCTCGGCTGAATCAACTAAATGAACACCTAATCTGGAAAGCTTATGAACTTACCTAACTAACTTCTTCTTATCATGCTTAACATAAGCAATACTACCCATAGACAATATACTTATGCATTTGTCACTACATTGGCCTTGCCTGAATGATACAAAACACTCAAATTATAGGCTTTCAACAACTATAATCATCTCCTCTAACGCAGATTGAAATCCTTCTACCAAAAGACACACTACAAGATCTTGTGATCTATGAGAACATCAACATGAACCCCATACAAATAATAACTCAAAATCTGTAAGGTAAACACAACAGTTGCTAATCCAAGATCATGGGTAGGGTAATTCATCTCATGGGGCATAATATGTCAAGAGAAATAAGCGAAAACCTTACCCTTCTACATCAAAACACACACCAAATCGACTCTAGAAGCATCACAGTACACAAGAAACCCATCTGAACCATTTTGTAATGCCAAAACTTGGTTTGTGGTGAGTCGAGTCTTCAACTGCTAAAAACAATTCTCACAAGAATCTGACCACTAAAACTTGACTTTATTCTGAGTCAATCTAGTCATAAGGGATGTAATATATCAAAACCCTTCAACAAATTATCGGCAATAGCCAACCAAAGTGAAGAAACTCCTAAAATTTGATAGAGAGATAGGTCTAGGCTAGTTTCTCACTACTTTAATCTTTTGAGCATCAAGTCTAATGCCATCACCAAAAATAATATGGCCATGGAAAGCAACTGATCTTAGTCAAAATTCTCATTTACTGAATTAAGCGAACAACTGATGGGCTCTAAGAGTGTGCAATACTATTCTAAGGTGATCTTCAAGATCATTTTTGTTACGAGAATAGACAAGAATGTCATCAATGAAGACTATGATAAATATGTCTAGGTACTGCTTGACCATTCTATTCATTAAATCCATGAAAGCTGCTAGAGTATTGGTAAGAACAAAAGACATGACTAGTAATTCAAAGTGACCATATCGAGTTCTGAAAGTTGTTTTTGGAATATCACATTCTCTGACTTTCAACTGATGATAGCCGGATCTGAGGTCTATCTTAGAGACGTAAATAGCACCCTAAAGTTGGTTGAACAAGTCATCAATTCTAGGGAGTGGATATTTATTCTTGATTGTGACTTTATTTAACTAACGGGAATCAATGCACATCTTGAGAGAACCATTTTTCTTACACATGAAAATAATTGGTGTGTCCCATGGGGAAATATTGGGCATAATGAAACCCTTATCTAAGAGGTCTTTCAGTTTTTCCTTCAATTCCTTAATTTGGGTTGGGGTTATTCGATATGGCAAAATAGAGATAGGCTGGGTATTAGGAAGAAGGTCTATTCTGAAATCAATTTCCCTTTCGAGATAAACTCTAGGAAGGTCTTCAAGGAACACATTAGGAAATTCCATTACTACAGACACCAACTCAAGACTTGGAGTTTCAGAACTAGAGTCTTTTACTCGCACAAGATAGTAGACACACCTCTTGGTTGTCTCTTTCCTTGGTCTAAGGTACCAAACAAGCTGATCTATAAAAGCTGTAGTACTACTCCTCCATTAAAGTATTGGTTCATTTAGAAACTTAAAGTGAATGAATCTATATATACAATCAACTGAAGCATAGCATGAATAAAGTAAATCCATGCCGAGAATGACATAAAAAATTATGATCTCTAGTTCTACAAAGTCTAGTAATGCAACTTTCTAAGATAGTGTAACGGGACTATTCCTGTATGCCCACTGGTCTATGATAGAGTTAGTCACTGGGATAGATATAGAGAATGGATTTGTTAAGATTTTTGAACTAACTTTAAAGTTGTTAGCCATATAAGGGGTTACAAAAAAAAGAGAAGTTGTGGGATCCATCAAACCATAAACATATAAATAAAAGACCTGTAAGGTACTGGTAACCACATTAGGAGTACTTTCTTGATCCTCTCTGGACTATAATGCATAAATCCTATTCAAATATTGATCGTTGGTAGCACTGTAAGTGGCACCTTACTGAGTTGGACGACTAGCTAAAATTGAGGGATGACTTGACAGACCCTGCTAACCACTCTTTGGGCAATCCTTAACTCTATGGCCTTGCTTGCCATACAAAAAATATATGTCACTGCTACCTCTATAAATACCCTGATGGTTCCTACTATATTTCTAGCAAAAAGAATTTGTACGACCATTGTTTACACTGACTTGGGACTTAGAGCCTTGCGCCCTATCCTGATCATCATTACTGAACATGGGCACTGGGGTACTAGCTAAAGATGGGGCAGGAGCTAAAGATTTTTGACAAAACTAAGGATAATTACCACCCTTTGACTTTGGCCGAGTAAAATTACAGCTACCTATTCTAACCTTCTTGTTCTCTCTCTCTCTCTTTATCCTTCAGCTCTTCAATTTATTGAGAATGGACCATATTCCTAGATATGACCATCTCCTTAATTCAAATCACAATCCTACACTCCTTGACTATACTATCAAGTACCCCAAACATGAACTTGCTTATCCTAGATCTATTATCCACCACCACATAAGGAGCTTATCTTGAAAACTGTCTAAACTTGAGGGAATACTCCTTCACACTCATGTTACCCTACCTTAAGTTTATAAACTCTAACACTTTGGCTTCCCTCAGCTCTAATGGGAAAAATCTATCTAAGAAGGTTATCGTAAACTTCTCCCACAATATAGGCCCTACATTTGTGTCTCTATTACCTTTCCACTGCTTAAACCAGGTATAGGCTGCATCCTACAGCTGGTAAGAAGCAAATTTAGCACTCGCACTAAAAGTAACCCCCATAATGTATGTTAACTTCTACACCATGTCTAAGAATTTATGTGGATTCTCTTCAGATTTGGATTTTGAAAACATAAAATGATTCATTTAGGTAAAGTCTCAAATCCTAGCTACGGCAGTATTGGCCACTGGGTTGGCTCGTGCTCCTACACCCCAAAATAGGCAGGAACATTTGGGTAAGTCTTCTATGTTTAGATCTCAAAATAGTGTGAATGGTATGCCAAACTATTCTCAGTCTGCTAAGTATGGTAAAACCCATTCGGGCAAGTGTTTTTGAGGTCAAAAAGGTTGTTATGGATGTGTCTAGCTGGGTCCAGAATCAAAGAGTGCCAGCATGTTAGACAGGGAAATAGGGATGTTTATCCCCAGAATCAGGCTAATGTTGCACCAGCTCCTCTAGGTCATCCAGTTCCTCCTCAGGGCTCATCATTTAGTACTAGCAGCGGTAAGTGCCAGAATTAATTTTATGCTTTACCATCCTGTTAGGAGTAGGAGGATTTAACAGATGTCGTTACTTGTATGCTTCGTGTCTTTCATTTTGATGTTTATCTGATGTTAGACCCTGGGTGGAGTATCCCTTAAATGACCCCATTAGTTGTAGTAAATTGTTAATTAAATTCTGAAAAGATCCCTGAGCCCTTCTTAGTTTCTTCTCCAGTAGGTGAGTTAGTTGTTGATAAACAAATCTATAAAAAGTGTCCTATCATTTTCCTTCATAAATTCACTTTAGCATACTTGATAAAGTTTGATATGGTTGATTTTGATCTTCTTCTTTGTATGGATTGGCTCCATTCCAATTATGCTTCTATAGATTGTCGCACCCTAGTGGTGAAGTTTCAGTTCCTATATGTGCCAGTCTTTGAGTGGTAGGAAATTTAGTATCTCCTAAGAGTCATTTCATATCTTATCTTAAAACCAGAAAATTTATTTCCAAAGGTTGCATTTTTCATGTAGTTCAAGTAAAGGACATTAAGTCTGAGACTCCAATGATTCAGTCCATCTCAGTGGTTAATGATTTTCTTGAATTTTTTCCAGAAGATCTCCCAGGGGTACCTCCCGTTAGGGAAATAGAATTCAGCATTGACCTTCTCCCAAATATTTAGCCTATTTCTATCCCCCCCCCTTTTAGTATGGCTCCCACCAAGCTTAAGGATTTTAAAGAGCAACTCAAAGATCATTTACGTAAAGGTTTTATAAGGACAAGTGTTTCTCCATTGGGAGTTTTTATCCTATTTGTGCAAAAGAAAGATGGTTCTATACGAATGTGCTTTGACTATCGTCAGGTGAATAAGGTCACAATCAAGAAAAATACCCTCTTTTGAGAATTGATGACTTATTTGATCAACTCCATGGTGCAAGTTATTTCTCAAAGATAGACCTTAGATCCAGCTATTATCAACTTAAGGTAAGGGAATGTGATTTTCTAAAGAAATCTTTCAGAACCCATTGTGGTAATTTCAGTTTCTAGTCGTGTCATCCGGGATAACCTTCAAATTATATGTAGACATGTTTGATATAGTTTTCATAGATAATATCCTTATAAACTCCCATAGTGAGGATGTTCATATAGATCATCTTAGAATTGTCTTACAAACTCTTAGAGATCTTCTTTTATTTGCTAAATTTAGCAAGTGTAAATTTTGGCTAATATCGGTAGCCTTTCTCATTCATTTTGTTTCTACTGATGGTATTAAAGTTAATCCTCAAAAGACAGAATTTGTAAGAAGTTGTCCTAGACCTATTTTCATCAAACATTAGGAGTTTCTTGGGTTTAGTGTGCTATTACCTCAATTTAATTGAAGGTTTCTCATCTATTATATCTCATATGTCTAGATTGACCCAAAAAAATGTTAAATTACAGCGGTCAAATTCTTGTGAGAAGAGTTTTTTTGGAATTGAAGACTCAACTCACTTCAGCCCTAGTCTCAGTACTACTAGATGGTACAGACGGTTTTGTGGTGTATTGTGACGCCTCCAGAGTTGGTTTGGGTTGTGTGTTGATGTAGAGAGGTAAGGTCATAGCCTATTCTTTTATAAAACTTAAACCTCATAAGAAGAATTACTAAACCCATGATCTTTAGTTAGCTGCTGTAGTGTTTGCTTTGACAATTTGGAGATATTATTTGTATAGTATACATGTGGATGTGATAACAGATCACAAAATTTTGTAATATGTGTTTACCCAAAGAGAGTTGAATCTCCATCAAAAAAGGTGGTTGGAGTTGTTGAATGATTATGACTTGAGTATGTTATATCATCCGAGCAAGGCCAATATAATGTCAGACACCATTAGTAGATTATCCATGGGCAGTGTTGCTCATATGGAAAATGACAAGAAAGAGTTGGCTCGAGAAGTTCACTGTTTGGCTAGATTGGGTATTAGGTTGGTTGATTTAGGTTAAGGGAATGTTTGGGTTAAGAGTAGTGTCGAATCTTCCCTAGTTTCGACAATAAAGGAAAAGCTAGAGAAGACTATGTGTGCCATGTGTTGATGGTTTGAGATAGAGGATTATAGCGGAAGTGCATGGTGCATTTTAGTCCATTCATCCAGGTGCCACAAAGATGTACCGCGACTTGTGAGAAATCTATTGGTGGAGTGGTTTAAAGAGAGACATAGTTGAGTTTGTGGCCAAGTGTACAACTTTTCAACAGGTTAATGTAGACCTCTGAAGACCTGGTGGTTCATAGCGAGATTTTAGTATTCCCACCTAGAAGTGGGAAGAGGTGAATATGGATTTTGTCACTGGTTTACACCATTCACGTCGTCATCATAATTGGATTTGGATTACTGTAGATAGATTGATGAAGTCAGCATATTTTTTGCCTGCTCACACATCTTATACTGCTGAGGATTATGCTAAGTTGTATACCCTAGAGTAAGTAAGATTGGATGGAGTACCTTTTTCCATCATTTCAGATAGGGGTACTTAGTTTACTTCCTAGTTTTGGAGAGCCTTTAAGAAGGGTCTTGGTATCCAAGTCCATCTTAGTTCAGCTTTTCACCCTCAGACAGATTGTCAAGCAGAGAGGATAATCCAGACTCCAGAAGATATGTTGAGGGTCTGTTCTTTTGATTTCAAAGGTAGTTGAGATGAGCATTTTTCATTAATTGAGTTCAGTTATAATAACGATTACTATTCCAGCATTCAGATGTCCCCGTTTGAGGATCTTTAAAGAACGACATGTAGATTGCCTATAGGTTGGTTTTAAGTGGGTAAGGCTATTTTTCTTGGTCCTTATGCAGTGTTTTAAGCTATGGAGAAAGTTAAGTTGATTAGAGAAATATTGAAAATATCCTAGAATCATCAGAAATCACATGCGGATGTGAGAATAAGGGACCTCAAGTTTGAGGTTAGTTATTTAAGGTATCTGAAGATTTAACCCGTGAAAGGGATGAAGAGATTTGGTTAAAAGGGGAAGCTTAGTCCCCGGTATGTTAGCCCTTTCATAATAGTGAGTTGTGTTGGGAAAGGAGCTTATGAACTTGAGTTGCCCATAGACTTGTCAAATGTTCAGCTTGTATTCCACATCTCTATGCTTAAGAAGTGTATCCGTGACTCCACTATTGTAGATTTTTTAGAAAGCTTAGATATTAAGAACAACCTTTCATACGAAGAGATTCCAGTCAAAATTTTAGATCATCAGATCCATAAATAAAGGAACAAAGAAGTTCCCTTGGTCAAAGTTCTTTGGCGGAATCAGTCTGTTGAGGGCTCCACTTTGGAAGCCGAATTACATATGCGAGCCAAGTACCCTCACCTCTTCTCCGCAAACTCAGATTTACCCAAAGGTAATACTCTTCCATGATTTATTTCTTTTCTAATCATGTATTCTGCTATATAGTTGTCCTTATGTAAGTTTATGCACTCACAGAATTACATAGAAGCTTTCCATCGATATAAGATTCACCCAAATCCGACACACGATGAAAGAGTTATGGCATTTTTAAGTTAACAAGGTGCCACCTAGGCACTTAGCACATCGCGGGAAAGGCAAAATTCGTAATTGTCAAATTCCACTGGACCTCTGTGATATTGACACATTATGTAGAGGGATAATTTCCCATTTGTCAATTTCCAGTGAGCCTTCACGATACTGGCACGTTGCGCCCGTGGCCAAAATGGAAAACAAAGGGTCACCACGATTATGGTGCATCGTATTTAAACCAGTTCCCATTCATCCACTTTCCAGTGAGCCACTGCAATATTGGCACATCGCGGTTGCTGATAACGCTCAACTTACACGTCAATTTAGTGTAAGGCAGTCATTGTCAATATATTTAACCAACTTCGAAGTCGGGGTCGAATCTACAGGGATCAATGTGAGTGGCAATTAAACTAATTTGAGACTAAAGCTACAAGTTAAATTCAAACAAATGATACAAAAAGATAACATGGGGGTTTGTAATGATTGAACAAAAGTTATTAACACTTTTGTTCACTTTAGAAACACCAAGATAAAATCTTAGTGTTTAAAATCAATGATATAGAGAAACTAGGGTAGTGATCACTATGATTATTAATCCCCAATGAACAGTGACAGCAGTATTGGGTTCTAATGACTTGTGGGAAACACCAAATTATCAGTTTCGACAGTCCATCTAAGTGTTTCTCAACCTACTTAGATGTTGAACTCCCTAATTCTCTCGAACTTATGAAATCATTCTATTCATACTGATTTTATCTCAAATTGATCAATTTTGTTACAACATTAATCATTAGATCTGAGCTTAACCTTCCCAAATCCTTGTTGATAATTCCTTACGTTTAGTTTATATCTTAGTTAGAGCAAATCAACATAAAGCGGGATTTATTTTTTGCAACCATTAAATAACAATCATAACAAAGGAATTATCAAGATATCCCCACAATCAGTCAACCCTATCCAACTATTAAATCCATGGAGGAATAATCATAGATGCCACAACCCTAGTTATGGGTTTTAGTTGCACATGAGAAAGAAAGAGATAGAAACAATTGTAATCATCATTCAAAGTATTTAAACTTACAAAAGATGAAGTCTGAAGTTGATTCTCTTCTAAGTTCAAGAGAAAAATCCCATTACCAAATCAAAGAGTTGAAAAAATTGAATTCTAAGTTAAGAGAGCCAAAAATAAAAGTAAAACTCCCCTCCAATAAGCTGTGCCCCTCTTTTTATTAGAAAACTCCCCTCCAAAAATTGAATGTCATCAGCTCATCTTCACTTTTGACAATCTCTTCCTTAGGTTGACAATGAGAAGTGACAGCTTATCAGACAAGTGATGACTTATCAGAATTGTTGTCGCTTCTTGACTTCAAATCCCATTCCCTGCCTAACCCTGACGACGAGCCTGATGGCTTATCACACTACTAAATGCCTATCATAGATGTTGTCATGAATTCCTGTTAAAGCTCAGTCTCTATCTAAACCTAATTATGAGCCTCACGGATTATCACACTTCTTACGGCATATCACAGATGTCATCACAAATTCCAGCTGAAGCTCATTCTCTGTCTAACCCTAATGATGATCCTGATGGATTATCATACTTCTAAAGGCCTATCACAAATGTCGTCACAAATTCCAGCTGAATCTCATTCTCTGTCTAAGGCTGACGATGAGTCTAATAACTTATCAGGGAGTTGACGACTTATCAGACAAGTCATCAACTACACTTCCCTTCCTATTCTGCTTAAAATTCAACTCTTTTATCTTAGTTGTTGTTGGTTTTATTTCATCTTGACTTTTCTGCATTAACAAAGAGAAATAAATCAAAAACTACAAAAGTTTCTTTATACTTTGAAATTATTTTCAGTTAAAAGCCTCAAATGTCTTAGCATCTGCTCACACATAAACACCCTAAACTCAAAATAATTTATTGTCCTCAAGCAACTAAAACACAACCAAAAGGATGCAGAGTACATTCGGGAGTCAACCATCTATATTATCTCAAAACATCTTCAGCATCTCCAAAGTCAATTAATTTAAAAACAACACCTGTGCATATTATTGAAGAACAACAATACAACACACCAGAATCAAGATATGGCATCAATTACCAACAACAACCATGCATGTACCAAGATGACACTATCCAAACTTCTTAGCAACTAGCAACATAACTAGTGTGCCCTCACTACAAAGACGTCCCAGTCCACTTATATCTGACATCATATATGTAACCATGGAGACAATCAAAAGATACTCACTCTCAGAATGAAGTTCCAATCAATGTATGCCAAATACAATAGGCTTGCCCTTATTTTCTATCAAGATTTTTAGATAGGTCATCTAGGATCACTATAGGTCTTTTGTTTGGCTTGTGATGTAGGCTAGGGGGTGGTATGATATTCGATGATATCTAAAGTGACTAAGCCACCTTGACACTACACTAGCTT
Source organism: Capsicum annuum (assembly GCF_002878395.1). Lineage (NCBI taxonomy): Eukaryota > Viridiplantae > Streptophyta > Magnoliopsida > Solanales > Solanaceae > Capsicum > Capsicum annuum. Next base: position 111,828,194 of record NC_061122.1, on the reverse strand, counting down.
CTGGGGTCTCACTTATGATCCTTTTTCTATTCTTATCTTTTCTTGATCAGACATATTCAGGCCGGGTGTAGTCTTTTATACAATCACTTTTTCTTTTTCATCACTTTTCTTTTCTTGTTCTTTTCCACTGCACCCAGCTTTTTATTCTTTTCTTTTATTCCACCTTTCTTCATATTCATTTTACATCATGCAGTCCTATGGTATCCACCCTCAACTTAAGCTATTTGCCTAAGTCAAAGTGAACAGTGTCCAAGGAGGACCACAGCCAAAATAGGTTTATTGAGATACAAATAGGAAGGTGATAGGTATCATAAAAGAATTAGGCTATTCCGGCTCAAAATAGGGATCAAGAGATATTATTCATACCGGGAATATCATTTAGGATAAAAGTGGGCTAATATAAAAATGGCCTATGATTCTTTTCTAACCCACTATCCTTCAACCTGGGTAAGACTAACTAGGCAAGTTCTGGATTCAACATACAAAAGGAACTAAGTAAGATCTCACACGCACATGGCATACAAGTATATCACAAGTTACTACTTATCCAGTTGATGCAATTATTTAGTAGTGATTATCAAGTAACTAATACCAATGCCATAAAAAGATTCACAGTAGTCACATATAGATGGACATCACACAGTTACAAAGTAGAAAATTTGAGAGGTATTTATCATTCCCAAAAAAATCAACAAAAATATATCAACTACCATGGATACTTATTTTTTTCCCAGTTAACCACAACACATCACAAAATAAAATACAATACGCCTAAACATGCCAGCTCACCTAGGAATAAGACTTCGAGGAAAAGAGGCACGATAATAAAAATAGCAAGAGGATATCAACACCCACATGTTGCCCCACCCTCAACTTAAAATCATGCAATGTCCCCAATGTGTCAAACCAAAACAAGAGAGTTATAAACATACCTGTGGCACCATGGGTGCAAAGATCAGATGTCAATCACATAGTATGAACCCAAATAATAAAATACCTTAGGTTGCCTCTCAAGCAGCGCCTAATTTAGTATCGCGGCATGACCTAACTCAGCTTTTTTCTCCACCTTGAGGATATGAATTTCACCCCCAACTTAGAGTCTATCTTCTTGCCTCGATCATAGGGGGTGGTACAAAAATTAATAAGTCGAGTAATAGATTGAGCATAGTAAACCACTCGAACTTAAAGTGTGGTGTGTTTTTATGTTGCTTGTCTAATATAAATTCAAGAATATAGGATTCTTGTTCCTCATCTTCACACTCTTCTACCATTTTAAATGATTCCACAAACAAGATATCATCTAAACATTATGTAGAAAAGTTCTTCGAATGTGGCCCAATAAATACTACTTCAAAATTTGCACTATCCTCTACACCTTCACTTTTATTCACCTTCTCATTGTTAGTTTCGAGATTAAGATGTTAATCGAGTGGCTGCGATTTTTGTCTTTTCTCTACAAATTGGCTAATATCCTCGTTATATTCTCTTTTGTTTAGCCATTGTAGACAAGGTGGCAGCGGTAACTGCTCTAGGTCTGCCCATAACTGTGTTTGATTCTCTAAAATTCATTTTATCAATTTGTCTGTTTGAATCATGATAGCACACATATCTTCAGAATCATCACTTTGACCACAAGCCAAACACCAATTTACAGTCCGTTCCCCAGTTAGAATAGTGTCCTCATCATATTGTGAAGGTCCCATCCATGGACTTCCATCTGAATCTGGACAGTAAGCCTTATAATATGGTTCCCACAATAATAACAAAAATCATCATCACACAAAAAACAATTTATCTAGGCTGACAACTCAAGGAAGGTGTGAGAAAAAATAAAAATAAAAGGAAATAAAAACAAAAAAATAAAAAAAATAAACTAAACAAAATATTTACAAGTTTGAATCAAAGAAAGTAAGATAAAATTCTAAATCAACTCAATACACCATATTGATCCCCGACAACGATGCCATTTTTGATAACGCATAACTTACACGTCAATTTAGTGCAAGGCAGTCGTCATCAATTTATTTACCCAACTATGGAGTTGGGGTCGAATCCATAGGGAACAATGTGAGTGGCGATTAAACTAATTTGAGACTAAAGCTACAAGTTAGGGTTTGTAATGATTGAACAAAAGTTATTAACACTTTTGTTCGCTTTAGAAACACCAAGATAAAATCTTAGTGTTTAAAATCAATGATAGAGAGAAACTAGGGTAGTGATCACTATGATTATTAATCCCCAATGAACAGTGACAGCAGTATTGGGTTCTAATGACTTGTGGGAAACACCAAATTATCAGTTTCGATAGTCCATCTAAGTGTTTCTCACCTAATTAGATGTTGAACTCCCTAATTCTCTCAAACTTAGGAAATAATTCTATTCATACTGATTTTATCTCAAGTTGATCAATTTTGTTCCAACATTAATCATTAGATGGGAGCTTAACCTTCCCGAATCCTTGTTGATAATTCACTACCTTTATTTTATTTCTAAGTTCAAGTAAATCGACATAAGGCAGTATTTATTGTTTGCAACCAATAAATAACAATCATAATAAAGAAATTATCAAGATGTCCTCGTAATCACTCAAACCCTAACCAACTATTAAATCCATGGGGGATTAATCATATATTCCACAACCCTCGTTGTGGGTTTTAGTTCCACATGAGAAAGAAAGAGATAACAACAATTGTAATCATCATTCAAAGTAACTAAACTTAAAAAAGATAAAGTCTGAAGTTGATTCTCTTCTACGTTCAAGAGAAAATTTCCACAACTAAATTAAAGAGTTGAAATAATTGTATTCTAAGTTAAGAGAACCAAAAAAAAAGGTAAAACTTCCCTCCAATAAATTCCGCCCCTCTCTTTCTATTAGAAAATCCTAACATATGATTTAAATAATTCAGCCTAATTGTGGAAACAAAATCATAGATTACAGTATTTTCTTAGACAGGCAATGACGTATGTGACAGCTTATTAGGAGTTTAACGACTTATCAGGAATGTCGTCAGCTCCACTTCACTCATTACAATCTCTGACTTAGGTTGACAATGAGACATGATGACTTATCAAAAATGTGATGACTTATCAGAAATATCGTTGCTTCTTCACTTCAAATCCCATTCTCTACCTAAGCCTAATGATGAGCCTAACAACTTATCATACTTCTGACGGCCTATCACAGACGTCGTAATGAATTTTAGCTAAAGTTTATTCTTTGTCTAAGACAAACGACAAACTTGATGGCTTATCACACTTCTGACGGCCTATCACAGATATCGTTATAAATTCCAGCTGAAGCATATTCTCTGTCTAAGCCTAACAATAAGCCTGACAGCTTATCACACTTTTGATGGCGTATCATAGATGTCATCATTGATTCTAGCTAAATCTCATTCTCTATCTAAGGCTGGCGATGAGTCTGATAACTTATCAGAGAGTTGACGACTTATCAAACAAGTCGTCAACTACACTTCCCTTCTTATTTTGCTCAAAATTTAACTTTATTATCTTAGTTGTTGTTGGTTTTCTTTCATCTTGACTTGTTCTGTAATAACAAAGAGAAAACAATCAAAAGTGACAAAAGTTACTTAAGACTTTGCAATTATTCTTGGTTAAAAGCCTCAAATATGTTAGCATCTGCTCACACAACAGTGGCCACCCAATTAGGAAAATGTTGTGTTTTTCAGTTCCATTTAAAAACCTTAAAGAGTGGCATTTTGGTCAATTCCCAAACCCCCAATCCATCCAAAACATAAGATTTAACATATTGCAAAGAACTGTATGCATATTTCATCCACTTTCTCTCAAAATATAACCCTTGATCATCAAAGTTGCTTCCCCAAGAAACCTAATTTCTTTATTAATTCTCAAAGGTAATTCAAGATTTAGATCTCCAATTCAATAACTCTAATTCATCTTAAAAGCATTAATAGAGATCTAATATTCAAGTTTTAGCATCTAAGATCATCAATTGAGGCATGTGAAGTTTTTCAACAAGGATAATCCTTTCATCCTTGTGTCCAAAACTTATTTCAATTACAGATTTACTAAATTTTATGTGATTTCCCATGAAATTGATGTTAGGGTTTATACCCAATATTGCTATTTATTAGATTAAGGGATATCAAGGGGTTTAGAAGTAGAATTGCATGTCTATGTTCATATATTTATGCGTATTGCAGAAATTTCCAGATTTTAAGTTGATTTATAAATGTTTACTTTACAAGCATGAATGTTATGATGTTTTAACGTGAGTTTGATGCATGGGTCACTAAGCCATAATTAAAGATTACTATTTGAAGATTATTTGTGCTACGCTCACCTTATGATAAAATTATTCTCATATTTTGATAATGATTTTACCTTTTGGTCCTAAGCTAAGATAAACAATCCACATTGTTTATGTGACTTAATATTTAAAGAGAAGAAAAGCATAATTGATTTTCATGTAAACCCTTGTATTATTTTGAAGTAGATTTCTTAAGATTCAAATCATAAGAATGGGAGTAGTATTTATCGCTGAGATGGGTATGTTACCAAGATCATGCCCCAGAACTACGTGCCACCATAGGATTAAGATTATTGCTACTTCTACGTGGATAACTAAGATTGTGATCACTTAAGATAAGTTCTATTTTGATGGAAAGGGTAGAATATCTCTCCCCAACATAGGAGAGACGTTGGACTCCATAAATGCTCACATGGTTTATGTCGGTTAGAAAAACCTCCCAAAAGAATTCCCCTACTCTTAAAATAGTCTATTGGTTGAAATAATTAAGATAAAAGTATATGTTTTGAAAGCTATGCATTTTAAGATCTCTTAAATTCTTGAGATGAAGTATTCCCCTTACCGTTGCCAAGATAATATGTTAGTTTTTAGAAAAGAACAGATTTTAAAACTAAATGTAATGGCTCACAAGATTCTTATCATATGCTTAATGGTTCTTGATATATGATCTTCAGATTTCAAATTACTCAAGCCTATGTGAGTCATTTAGATATAGCATGGATGATTTTATAAATTTCAAATATACTGTTTACTTATTTCATTCACCCCCATATAATCAGTACATCATCAAAGTACCGATCTACATATACATCTATGTGCTACATTATTCTTAATGTTGATTAGGTGCTCAGTCTCAGTAGCGTGAGTGAGTTTTGAGCATCTCATCTACATCTCTGCAATTAGTGAGTCTTCATAGTTCGAGGACTTAGCTATTCAGATTTTCTTTTTATCTAGTAGATGATTTAGTATTTATTTCAGACATTTGACTCAGCTGGGGCCTATCCCAGTGACTCTCTTGATTCAATCAGTAGACGTTTGTCGTACTGCTAGAATCAGTTTAGACTTTTGATTCTATATCCAAATTTTTTACTATTACTTCACCAATACTTGTGATATTAGTATGCTTAAGATAATATTTCTGCATTCATTATGTTTTCCTATTTATTTTCCCTATTTTGTGATCAGATTTTGTAGAAAGCAGCCAGTGTTAGCTCAGGACTACTTGTAGTCCGGAGCACCATATAGAATCCTGGGAATTAGATTTAGAGGCATTACAAACTTGGTATCAGAGTGTGAGGTTTAAAGAGTCCTCGGGAGTCATACAAGCCATGTTACATAGACTCTTGATCATCAGTGTGAAGCGCACCACATCTATAAGTAAAAGGGTATGTAGCATTTTAGGAAATCATATCTTCTTTTATGATCTAACATGTATTCCGTGTCTCTATCTTCTACTAACTTATGATTTGAAGTGACAGAAAATGCCTCCTCTTAGAGTTAACATACCCAGAAAAAATAAACAGCTACCTAAGCCTACATAGCCTTTAAATGAGAATGTGTCACATGTAGAGTTTTGGGCTGCCTTCTAGACACTAGCCTAAGATTTAACGACTAATGTTCAAGGAAACCATCAGGCTGCAGTCCACCCCATCAAGACGGGGACTTAGCCACAGCCAAAATTTGATATTTATAAGGATAAACCCACAAGAGCTCTTTAGGTCAAAGGCAGGTGAGGAGCCATAGTTTTATCTTGATGTGGTGAAGAATATCACCCAAATTATGCATGTTTCTGAATATGACAGTGTAGAATTGGTATCCTATTGGATGAAGGATGTTGCTTATATTGGGTAGTGATGTAAAAGAAAAGTAGAGGGGAGAATGCATCTTCAATAACTTGGCAGATATTTTAGAATGCGTACTTAGACAAGTTTTTCCCACGTATGATAAGGGAAGATAAGATAGAATATTTTATTAACTTGAGATAGGGCTTAGTTATAGTGAAAGAGTATTGCCTCAATTTCAACCAATTGTCTAAGTATGCCCCTTATCAGATGGCTGACCCTAGGTCAAGCATGAGTAAGTTTATGACCGATGCATCTGGGTTGGTAGTTAAGGATTTTAGGACTACTATGCTCATTAGAGAAATAGATCTTACTAAATTGATGATGCACGTACAGCAGAATGAGGTAGAAAAGTTTTAAAAAAAGAGTAAATAAGAAGGCTAGAATAGGGCAATTTGATTTTGGTCAGAATAGGTCTGGAGTAGGAAATTGATTGCAGTTTCAGAATCATTCATCTATGCTTGCACCTTTTTCAGCCAGTGCTCCTGCACCCAGAAATAGCCAGGAATAGTAGGGTAAATCTTCTATGTCTAGATCTCAAAATAGTGTGAGTGGTAGGCCTAGCTATCCTCAGTGTGCTAAGTATGGTAAGACCCATTGACGTGAGTGTTTGTGCGGTTGGAAAGGCTGTTATGGATGTGGTCAGCCAGGTCATAGAATCAAAGAGTGCCCACATCTAGACAAGGAAATAAAGATGTTCGATCCTAGACTCAGGTTAACAGTGCACCAGCTCCTCTAGGTCGCCCAACTCATCCTCAGGGCGCATCATCCAGTACTGGTGGCGGTCAGCACCAAAATCAATTTTATGTTTTATCATCCCGTCAAGAGTAGATGGATTCACCAAATTTTATTACTGGTATGCTTTATGTCTTTCATTTTAATGTTTATATGTTTTTACACCCTTGTTCAAGTTTTTCTTATGTGACCCCATTAGTTGCAATAAATTTTGAGATAAATTCTGAAAAGATTCCTGAGCCCTTCTTAGTTTCTACGCCAGTAGGTGAATCAGTTGTTGCAAAAAAATCTATAAAAAATGTCCTATCACTGTGCTTCATAAATTCATGTTAGCAGACATGATAGAGTTAGATATGATTTATTTTAATCTTATCCTTTATATAGATTGGCTCTATTCCTATTATGCTTCTACAGATTGTTGCACCAGAGTGGTGCAGTTCAGCTCCCAGATGAGCCAGTCTTTGAGTGGTCAGGAAATTTAGTGTCTCCCAAGAGTCATTTCATATCTTATCTTAAAGACAGAAAGTTGATTTCCAAAGGTTGTATTTATCATCTAGTTTGATCCAAGGACACTAAGTATGAGACTCCAATAATTCAGTCCATCTGAGTGGTTAATGAGTTTTTTGATGTTTTTTCAAAAGTTCTCCTCGGGATACCTCCCGATAGGGAATAGAATTTGGTATTGACCTTCTCTGTGATATTCAACCTATTTATTTCCCTCTTTATCGTATTGCTCCTACCGAGATTAGGTTGTTAAAAGAGTGACTCAAAGATCTTTTAGCTATAGGTTTTATAAGGACCAGTATTTATCCATGGGGCGCTCTCATCCTATTTGTATGAAAGAAAAATGGTTCTTTCCGAATGTACATTGACCATCATCAGTTCAATAAGGTCAAAGTGAAGAACAAATACCCTCTTCTTAGAATTGATAACTTGTTTGATCAACTCCAAGGTGCACTCTGAATTATCATGTTCCCATGCATAACTTGCCCGTAGGAAATCATTTCCTGAGATCCATGCCTAATTTATTACACTCTAATTATTCTTAGTCTTCAATTTGTTGTTTAGTAGCCAAAAATTAATCATATCTTTGAAAAAGTTTAAAACCACCAAATCTTTGTATCGTAAGTTTTAATTTAGAAAGTTTTCTTTATTTTGATCTAATTTAATTGCCACTCACATTGTTCACCGTGGATTCAAGGCCGACTCAATGTTTGGTGAATATGTTGACGACGATCGCCTTACTCTTAAATTGACATGTAAGTTGAATGTTATCAAAAAATAGATAAAGCACACTCAAATCATCTTTCAACATTGTGCTTAGTGGATGTGATAAAAGTCCATCTACATATGCAAATCAAGGATTTTGGGGAGAACGAGCACCATCCCTACATTTAGAAGTTAACATTCCAAATGAGCACATGAGAACTCAGCACTCGAAGGTCAAGGAGCTCAACTTTCAATGTTAAACTAATGGCCTATTGATGTTCCAACTATTACCCAAGAAGCCGAGTTAGAAATTTTTATGTGAAAATAGGTAAAAGGTTAAAGTCTTCAAAGTGGTTAGAAGAAGTAGCATCAACATGTAACCTTTTCAATCATGTTTCATCTTGGAAGAAAAATCTTATGTTCCTCTGCGGCTCAAATCATAATGAGCAAAAATTGGGATTGAGATTAAAATCTTTTATGTGGAAAAAAAAGAGATAGTTTTAAAGGTGTCTTTCCACCAAAGATTGGAAGCAATGCATCCCAACACGAAAATGGAACATATCTTTTTATTTATATATGTAGAGTAGATTTTATTTTTGTTTATGCAAAATTGATTAAGTTGGGGTGATATGAGGAATGTTCATTTAAATTGAAAAAAGGAAGGTGTGAAATTTTTGCATTTATAACTGAGAAGGGGAGTGTAGAGAACCTAAAAAATTTTCTCAGTCGGCATGATCACGACCCGTGTAACCACGATCGTAGTAGTCGAGTATACGCATTTGTGGAAATTGGACTGTGATCACAATCAAAGCAGCTTAAAAGACCATCCGACAATCATTTTTCCCCCAAGCCCTTTTCAAGTTCTCTTAAATTTCTCTGAATTTTAATTACGTGTTGAGTGTCCAAATATGCATTTCACATCATTTTTCCTGTAACACGGTAAGAGGTCCCAAGTTCCTCATTTCTATGTTTTTTTAGGCTTGTAACCTGTGTTTTTGGAGTGAGATTGAAAGAATGTTCTCACTTGTCAAACCAATGCTTAAATGTTGTTTTTCTATGGTTAGCTATTGTAGTTGGTGTATACACTAACAGAGAAGTCTTAAATACCAAAGATTTGGCCTAAAAAGGGATATAATTAGCGTGTACACCATGTGTTTGATTAAATGCCCCAATTAATTCTTTATTGATTTGTGTTTATTTTGAAGGCATAATCAAACATTTGGGGGTTAAGTTTCATGAGCATGCTAATCTTTTTGTTGGTTGGAACTCATTTTAGGGTTAAAATCTAGTATTTGATGTTGTTACAGTTTTGGTCGAAAATTGTCTCAGTTAACGCGATCGTGGTCATCGAGACAATGACTGTGGTATCACGAATGTGGTCAATTATCTGCGATTACCATAACCGACACAAATTTCCAACATAGTCCAGAAATTTTGTAGGGTTATTTTTCACCCTAAAATCCTTTATGGCATCACCATATGAGTTTATCTAGGTAACCTAGCATGGTTTATATATGAAATTGTTAATGATGGTCTGGGTTATGTTGCTTGCAAGTAATCACCCAAAAAATCGAGAATTATGTCCACGTCTATTTCATGGCTCATGAATGTCATAACCTTTACTAAATTGACCTCCTAATCACCAATCTACTCCTTAAGAAGGGTATATCTATGGACAAAGTCCATAGAAATTTCTAGAATTCTTCAATAGGATTACTACTATCGGGTGGATATGTTTTGCCAGGACCCCTGCATTGCCCATGAGCACTAGGTATGAGAATTCTATGCAAATCTCAAGAAAGTCTCACTCTAAAACCCAGTTATGAAGATTAGAGGAAAGGATGTGCATTTTTTAGATTAGACGATCAATGAAGTCTATGTGCTCCAAAACACATACATGACTGACTTCTGGGCAAGTAGATAAATTAGGAGTTCGAGTCATGCAGACCATCAATCACTAGGCCCCTTGAAGATATTAGTGTGGATATTCGGGTCATCAAGGAGCTGATTTTAGGATTGACTCAAGGGGCAGGAGATTCATACACCAAACGTCAATCTCATGTATCCTCTTAGAATTTTTAACGTATAAGGAGGAGCAGGAGAAGAATGAGGCTACCATCATGAGATTCGAGAGGGCATACTTAGCATTGTCAAAGTCTTAGAAAGAGCTTCGGTAATCCAATGAGTAGATGAAGAAGAGAGAGAAGAAGCGGGAAAAGTTCTTCAACAAAATGTAGAGGGGGCGAAAGGCCTGTGGTAGGTTTAGAAATTTTGCGATAAATTTCCTTTAGTCATGAATTCCATGCATCAGATATGCATGTTCAGTGTAAAGCTCAGATTGTTAGTAGTTCGGTCGTGTAGTCATGCATCAAATATGCATGTTCAGTGCATAAACTCAGTCTATCAGTCTCTCAGCTTAATCACTCTCATTCGAGGATGAATGTTCACAAGGGGGAGATATTGTAATACCCCATATTTCTCAAGCTTAACTTAACTCTTAGTTCATGATTTATCTAATATAAAATTTCTAAAATGCTCAGTATTTTTTAGTTTAGAGCCTACCATTGCATACGAAATTGAATCAACTTTCGAACTATATAAAATTTGCCTAAATTCAATAACCGGGTAAGAAGTTATTATGGCTATTTTAAGTTTCAGTCACTAAAGACATCGTTTAGGCCAGTAGCGCATCCCGAAGTAAGCCAAAATGGAAATTGTCAGTTTTCCTGAGGTACCGTGATACCCGCGCTTTGCGCCGAAGCTCATTTCCATAATTGTCAATTTCCAATGAGCCAATGCAATTGTACCACATCGCACCGAGCTTCCAGGTCCCATCTAGTATTGTAATGCGATTCCACCGCATCGTGCCAACAGCTACATTCCCAGTTGTCATTTTTCAGTTGCTTGGTGCATTAGTAGTGCGTCGTGCCAAGGCCCAAAATCGGGTTTTTTACTTCGAATTTTTAAGTTGTTCTCAAGGGTAAATGGGTATTTTCCCACGACCCTAATCAGTCTAAACACAAAATTTACCCCTAAATAACCCATTTTCTCATTATTTATTCACTTTATTCAAAAATTAAGTCATTTTGTTTCAAAAATGGGCTAAGCCCTAGCTTCAAGAAACAAGAGGAAAAATACAGAGTCTCTCCAAGAACCTTCAAGAATTAAGAAATTAAGGTATGTTAGGTGTTTATCTATGGGTTTCTCTCACCCATAAAGTCCACAAATCCATTTTCAAATTACAAGATTGTTGAATTATGAACTTCCATGCTTGAGTTAAATTGAATTCATGTTCATGTTATTGTTGGGTTTTAGTCCATGATTAAATTACATGTTTTTGTGAAATTAATCATTGTATGTGTTTAATTACGTAATCTTCGTGATAAACCTTTCAATTTGCAAGTGTATTAATATACCCATGATAACTATATGGTTTTTTTTATATAACCTAAGCACGCTCCCTATGTGTTTGGTAGAATACCTATGTGAATGAAATAGTGCCATTATAACATGATTGCATGTATTCCCCATTCATGTATAAATAGATGCATAACAAGTGTTTGTTTAAATGCCTCTATGAGTGAACCATGGACAAGTATACATTGTTATGATTTTCAAGAGTATATTATGCTTTATTCTTCATGCTATCGAGTCCTGCGGGTATTTAACACCCAATAATTCATTTGTGTTTAAAGAAAGTGTCAGTTGCAGAATCTCAGTCATGGCACAATCAGTAGTACTCTCAGTTAGTTAAAAAACACAATAGAAATTGATCAGTTACAGAATTTATGAAAACTCAGTAAACTAAGTATTCAGTCCTGTCCAGTTCAATATACTCAGTTCCGAGTCTTTCAGTTGGGAGTAGGACTAAGCACTGAGTGATCACAAGGATGGGGGATCACCTGCCAGTAGAGGGTATGATCCTTAGTAGAAATCCTTACATTCCAGAACTAAGTAGCTACCGTAGGTTGATATATCAAACCTGCCAGTTGAGAGTTGATGAGCAGCTTTAACCTAACAGATAAGGGTTCCACCATTCTCATTAGAGTACTTGTCAGATGAGGGTAACTCTTCAGTGTCTTTACCCGTGGCACAGTACTGAAACCCTTTCAACTGGGGTCACATATTGGCCCCCAACTCAGTTATCTTATTTTAGGCATGTCAGTTACATGATTATCTCCCACAGTCTCAGTCTTAGTCTTCAAAATAGAACTCCGTTCAGTTCTACAGAATTAGGACTGTCAGATACTTTCAATCAGTATCAGTAACTTTGTTATTAGTAACTTTAGATAATGGTTACTCAGTATCAAAATAAAGGGACTTAGCTTTTGACAATATTAGTCACAGTATTTATTTATATGCACATTAATGCATACTAATTATTTACAACAGTAATAGTTATCCATGTACTCTCATGTTCAATTACTCTATATCATATAGTCAGTTATTGATCATGTATACAAACCCTTGCATTCATACTTACCTTATCTAGCATACTAGTACATTTCACGTACTAACGCATACTCTTTCTTTGCTATATGATGTCTTATTTCATAGGTTCGGATGCTTAGGTTCCAAACTGTGCATAGATAGATTCAGTTTCAGCCAGCAGTAGTAGATTGTAGTGAGTCTTGATCATTCGAGGATATTCTTTCATTTCATTATCATAGCAGATTCAGTATTTTAGTAGAGGGAGTTGGTTGGGCAATTTTCCAATCAACTCCACATTCAGAAAGTTCTGTTAGAGGCTTTTTGGACTAGTGTCCAGGCAGTGTTTAGTTTTACATATATTATCACAGATGATATAAATTATTAGTATTTCAGATGTTTGGAACCTTATGGCATTTTACCCTATTGTTTTACATTTATTACAGTATCATGTTTTAGTGGTCACAGTAGATATCAGTCATGGGTTAGCTTGTGGTCCTTCGGGGTCGTTAGCACTGAGTAGTATTCGGGGTACAGATTCAGGGCATTACATAACAAGACATCATGCAACAAGCTTAAGGAAAATTCAAAACTTATTAATCACCAACGACCGAAAATCAGACAAACAACGGAGCAAGATTTCCCAATATCTACAATAATCCAAACACAGCCATTTAGACAAATAACAAAACCAGTCTTAGTCGCGTCACACCCTCGACTCTGACATATGACAATGAGAATGGAAAGGATAATGTTAATGATTATAAAACTCTCAATTCTAGTCTATAATAAGAACTAATTAAATGTCTAAGTCTTCCAAAGTATGGAAGCTCACCATATTACCACAATGAACCAAAGAACAGAGCTGATCCACCTAACTCCGTGCAGGAAAAGTACACTTTCCTTCAGACCCTGCATCGCGTAGTGGTACATCATTCGGTGATGGTTAGTGGGGTGAACACTAGCATGAATGTCTGATATAAGGATAGCACAATGTCATGATCAGCAGTTCAAAATAATTTTAAAACAATACATATAAGCAAATACATACATATATATATTTATATTTATATAAATATTTCATGTGTCAGGATAGGAAACAAGTCTTAGCATGTACTTTAAAACTTTAGCCTAGATTATGTAGCTCAACCATCAAAACATATGAAGGCACCTATGGGCTATATGCGACCAGCTCCCTCCCTCGCTGGTAGCGCCCCAGTGCGAGTGGCCGCATAAACAAGAAGGCATGCATATGCACTATGGGGGACTCAAACCTTACTGCATATCAAGGTGACACGAGAACCCAATAAAGTAATAAAATATGGGGGACCCAAACATCCTAATCATATGTTAATAATATTATAGGGGACTAGAACCTCCCTATTGTATAGATCCCTACATCAGCAACCGTGTTTTTGCAGTATGGGTCCCTCTAAAACACCACTTTCACAACTAAGCTACAAAGCCCTCATTAAAGCCTAATTAAAAAAATTTATCACACAATGCGATTCATTGAACCACAATACACATTTAGGAATATATTTTTTGTATTGTCATACCAACTACACTTTTAAGAAAACATCAACATGCCACACCAATGATCATTACGTGGGGGAATTAACAACCTCTTTGGTTCAATTATAAATCATTATGCTTCATTAATCTTTTCATTAAGAAATAGATTAAGAATATTTCAAATTCCCACATTTTTCATAACTAAAACAATTTTCACAAAATGGGGTTGGGGTCATAACCACTTCCAAAGTCTCAAGTGTGGGAAATCTCAATATCTAGCTCATTCACCATTCCCATAAATATAATTTACTTTTAAACCACCATTTAATCATAATATATGCAAAGATAAACATGAAACATCAAATAAACAATATTGTATAAATACCCTCAACCTATCAACATGAACAACACTTTAAATATAAACTTTTAACAAATTAGCAATGAGCGATGAGTAACATGCCTGAAATACGAAGTTTCACAGAAGGAATTCAGCCCTTGAACCCTGGGATGACCTATTTCTTATAAACCCTATGTATGGATGCTTAAGAGAATATTGAAGAGACTTTTTAAAGTTTTTTAGTATGTTAAGGATGAAATATAACCCCTTAAAGTGCTTTATGGATATGGGGTTTTAATAGGTTAAAGAAGGAATTATCTAAAGTACCCTTAAATTAAAAGAGGATTTTTTGTGGTCAATAACTATAGGTCACTTTATTACTCGTATAGTATCTTTACCACTCATCACCCTGAGTAATAGCCAAGTCATTTCCTAGGACACCCACACATTATTGACCCTTCGAATCAACTTGTACTACTCATAATGGGACCCTATTACAAGTACAGTGTAGTCATAGTAAACACAAAACCGAATTTGGTAAACACTGGGCATTCTACCATTTGTATCCAAAGGCTCGTAAGAAGTCCTTACGGCTCATAGTGATTCACTCGTACTCAGAGCAGAACTTAGACACTTAATTTCTTATTTGGATACGATTGGGTCCCTAGGACCTATCAAAAATCCCTATGAATCATAGCCCGTAGTCATACTCAGGATAGTAACTGAGGCACCATTCACTGGACACCTTATGACTAGGCTCACCTGACCCGTCAAGACACCGTACGACTAGTATGGTGAGTCGTAGTCAAGACATTGAGGATAAAGTTTTAGAAAATTTTAAAGGACCAGAAATGCGGGGCATTACATACTCTCCCCCTCCCTAGTATTATTTGTCCTCAAATGATAAGATGAGGAATTTATTCACACAATTTAACTCAACAACAACCACACTTACCTTTAACAAATATAGTAAAATGATATTAAGGAATACACATAACTCAAGAACGATTATCAGGAATAGGGAACAAGAACGGATACTTGGATTTGATGTCCTCCTCGACTTTCCATGTAGCTTTCTCAACCTGTTGGTTCCTCCAAAGAACCTTCACCTATGTCATATCCTTGGTCGGCAACTGATGAACTTGCTGGTTTAAAATCTCATCAAGCAATTCCTCATAGGATAAAGAATATAAAATACCTACATCATCCAATGGAACAACCATCGAAGGATCACCTACACACTTTCTCAAGATCGAAACATGAAACACCGGGTTAATGGAGATCAGGCTGGAAGGCAACTCCGATTCATATGCACTGTTAAAAACTATCTTTAAAACTAAGTACGGATTGACATAAAAGGGACTGAGCTTCAACTTTATCACAAATTGCATCACTCCTTCATTGGAGACACCTTTAAGAACATCCATTTACCAACACTGCACTCCAACTTCCTTCACCTTACATCCACATAGAACTTTTGGAGATTTTGAGTGGCCTTAAATCTATCTTAAATAACATTCACCTTCGCCATGGCATGGTGAACCAAATCAGGGTCAAACAAATTATTCTCAATAACTTCAAACTACCCAATACGGGATCTACACCTCCTACCATATAATGCCTCAAACAGAGCCATACAATTTTTAGAGTGATAATTTTGTTGTAGGAAAATTCTTTGAGAGTTATTAAGTTAACGCAACTACCACCAAAATCAAATACTCAAGCTCGAAGTATATCTTACAAAACCTAAATTTTCCTTTTTGATTATCCATCCATCTGTGGATAAAAAGTGGCACAAAGGTCTACCTTAGTCCCCAAACCCTGCTTGAACAATCTTCAAATGTGAGATTAGAACTGGGTATCCCATTCAGATATGATAGAGACTAGAGTACTATATAACTTCATGATCTCTTCAATGAACAACTTGGCATAATCCTCAGAAGAGAAATTAGTTTTCATGGGCAAAAATTGAGCATACTTAATTATCCTATCCACGATGACATAAATAAAATCAAAATATTGGCAAGAAAACGAAAGAACCACAACAAAATCCATATTTATTATCTTCCATTTCCACACATGCAGCTCAATCTCCTGAGTCAATCCATAAGGCCTCAAGTGTTCTACCTTCACTTGCTGACGCACCATGCATTTAGAAAAAAAATTCCACATCTCTCTTTATATTATTCCACCAATAAATCTCCTTAAGAACATGATATATTTTCATCAAACCAATATAATAGTATAGCGCGACTCATAAGCTTTGGCCAAAATTCTTTTTCACAACGTATCAAAATCGAGAACACATAATCTACCTGGGTACCTCAATATAGCATCACAACCAATCTTGAAAATCATCACTTTCTACCTACCTACATCATTCTTGATTTGCATTACAATATGATCCAACATTTGCTTCCCCTTTACTTTAGTACCAAGAGATGACTTTGCAACCTCTTTAACAATCACGCCACCATCAATTAAATCCAAAAGACAGATTCCTACATTAGCAAAATAGTGAATATTTTTCACCAAATCCCACTTATCCTCATCTAGATAAGATAAGAATCCCATAAAAAACCTGCTACAAGAATCACCCACAATATTAGTTTTACCTCGACGATAGTGATGTCTTTTGTCGTAGTCGTTGAGCAACTCAAACTATCTTTTTTGCCTAAGATTTAATTCTTTCTGTATGAATATGTATTGCAAGCTCTTATGATAAGAATAAATATCAACATGGACCCAATAAAAAAATGTTTCCATATCTTTAATTAAAACACCGTATTTAACAATTCCAAATCGTAAGTGAAGTAATCTTCTAATGGCCTTTCAACTATCTAGAAGCATAAGCAACCACGTTGCCATGCTGCATCAATACACAATCCAATCCCATCGGGACACATCACAATTTAAAACAAAAATATAGGTGATTTCAGTAAGTGTCAAGAATGGAGCAGAAGACAACTTATCCTTTAGCTTGTTGAAACTACCCTTACAAGCATCAGACCACAAGAAATTCACCTTCTTGTGATTCAACCTATTTAATGGGGTTCCAATAGAAAAGAAATTATCCAGAAATCTACTATAAAAACCGGCTAAATCTAAGAAGCTCCAAATATCGATTGGAGTCGTAGGTCTAGGCCACTTCTTAACCATTATAACCTTCTATTAATCCACTACTATCCCTTCACTAGAAATAATATGTACTAAATAAGTAATAACAATTAGCAAGAACTTACAATTAGAAAATTTTACATATAGACATTGATCATTTAGTGTATGCAACACAAGGCGGAGGTGAACATCCTGATTCTCCTCGCTCTTAAAATACACTAAAATGTCATCAATAAAGACAATCACAAACAAATCCAAGAACTAAAGGAAAACCTGATTCATAAGATTCATAAATATTGTTGGGGCATTAATCAAGTCGAACGACATTACCAAAAACTCAAAATGACCATACCAGGATATCTGCCTCCCTAATCTTAAATCGATGGTACCCTACCAGAAATTATTCTTAGAAAAGAATTTAGCATATAAAGCTGATCACAGAGAACACCAATCCTCGTAAGTAGATACTTATGCTTCATGATCACCTTATTCAGTTTGCAATAATCAATACACATCCGATAGGATGCATCTTTATTACACATGAAAAGAATAGGAGCACCCCACATAGACCTACTATAGCGGATAAAACCCTTATCTAGAAGATCCTTAAACTGCTCCTTGAGTTTTATCAACTCAGCTTGAGCTATTCAATAATAAGGGATAGGAATAGTTTGAGTATCCAAAAGAAGATTAATTCCAAAATTCCATTATTGGAAGGAAAAGGTTGAAGATCATCAGGAAATTCATACACCATAGGGACAGTCTACAAAGAAGGACCTTTGGATCTAGAATCCTTAACATGCACTAAGTGATAAAGAAAACCTTTAGAAACCAATTTTTGAATCAAAGATATAAGATGAACTTTCCCTTAGGTAAGAAAATGGAAACTCACCCTCCAAGGCCGACAGTTAAAATACTCCTAGCATAAATACAACTAATTTATCCCTAAAATTACATTTAAGTCTGACATGCCTAAATCTATTAGATCTACCAAGGTCTCTGTATCATAGACCAATATCATACAAACCCTATAAACCCTTCTAGCTATAGTAGAGTTACCTCATCCATCCCCAAAATCACATCAAAATCTTACATGTCCAAATAAATTAGATCGACCAATATCTCTCTATCATAAAATGACATCATACAACCCCTATAAACCCTTCTAGCTATAGTAAAGTCATCCATGGAGATGGACACAGAGAAAGGGTTTGGAATACATTAAGGATCAAACCAAAAATGAATAGCCACATAAGGGGTCATATAAAAGAGGGTAGACCATTGGTCAATTAGACAATATACATCACGAGAGAAGAGTTTTAGAGAACTAGTAATATCTGGGAATGCCTCAGAATATTGGCGAGTAGAAAGAGCATACATATGGTTTCATATAGTGTTAGAGCATGAAAAAAATAGCACCATTTAGTGTGGGAGATAATGAAGTAGCAACAAGAATTTTATATGCCCTTGAAGAAACCTTAAAATGATAATAACTATGCATATGACTAATCTGACCAAATTAAAAGCACTTGCTCCACCCCTTTTCACAAAAACCATTGTGTACCTGAGATGGTTAGTGGGGTGAACATTAGAAAGAAACTCAGGGATAAGGATAACACAATGTCGTGATCAATAGTTCAAAATTATTCAAAACCAATGCAAATAAGAAATTGGATATACACATTTATTTACATATATATCATATGTCATGATAGGGAACAAGGCTTAGCATGTACTTTAAAATTTTAGCTTGGAATGTGTCGCTCAACTATTATAATTATAGAAGGCACACAAGGGCTATATGGGCCCACTCTCCCTTAACTATTAAAGCCTCAGTGCATATGGCATCATGAACCAGGGGGTATACATATGCACTATTATGGATTCAAACCTCCTGGCATATCAAGGTTACACGAGCACCCAATTATGTAAAAAAAATATAGGGGACTAGAACCTTTTAATGATCTGATAATAATATTAAGTGGGACCCGAACCTCCGGGTCATATAGCCCCTCACATCGGCAATCGTATTTTTTACAGTCTAGGTACCTCAAGATGACCACTTTCACTTTGTAGCTACACAACACTTATTAAATCCCGATTAAAAATATTTATCATACAATCCCATTCATTATACCATAATACAAATTTAGACATATATTATTGGTATCATTATAGAAAATACACTTGAAAGGTAACATCAATATGCCACAGCACTGATCATCACATAGGGGAATTCACAACCCTCTTAGTTTAATTATAAATCATTACACGTTATTAACTTTTTTCATTATGCAATAGTTTAAGAACGGATCAAATTCCTAATTTTTTCTTAACTAAAATCATTTTCACACTATGGGGTTGGGGTCATAACCACATCAAAAGTCTCAAGTTTGGAAAACCACAATCCCTAGTTCATTCTCCATTTCTATGAATCAAATTAACTTTTAAACCACAATTTAAACATAACCCATGTAGGGACAGACATGACACATTACATAACCAATAGTTGTCCCCAACCCCTCAACCCATGTTTTCAATATCAATATAAAGATCCCATGAACAATGGATTAAAAATATGATTTTAAAAAATTAACAATAAGGGAAGAGTAACATGCCTAAAATACAAAGTTTCACAAAAAAATCCAACTTTTGATCCCTTGGATGACCTACTTCATAGAAATCCTAAATATAGCCACTTAAGAGAATTTGAGATTGAATTTTAAAGTGTTTAAGTATGTTAAGGATGAAATATAACCCCTTTGTCAAAGTGGTAATTGTCTAAAGTTCTATTAAATTAAAAGTTGAATTTTTATTGTTAATGACTATGAGTCACTATACAACTCGTATACTCTCATTACGACCCATCACCCTAAGTCATAGCTAAGATAGATCCTAGGAAACCCACATATTATTGACCCTATGGCTCAAACTAGTATCAATTATAATAGGGCGTTACAACTCATAGGGTCCAATCGTAGGTAACACAGACCACAATTAATTAAATATTTGACATCCTATGATTTGCACCCAATGACTCATAATAATATTTTATGGATCAGAGTGAGCCACTCGTACTCATAGAATAACTTATCCATTTAATTTCTTATTTGGTTATGATAGGGTCCATATGATCTGTCAAGACTCCATACAACTCGTACCCCCAAGTCATACTCTAGACAATAGCTCAAGCACTATTTATTAGACACCTTACGAATAGGGTCACCTGACCCATCAAGAGACCCTAAAACTCAAAAGTCAGAGTCCTAGTCAATATAGTGAGGATAAATTTCAAAAAATTTACAAGGACCAGAAACCCAGGGTGTTACATTGGCATTCCCCAAAATTAGTGATTTTTATTTGGAATTTGGTTTTGTAAATTGTGTTCCTTCAAGATACTTGTATAATTTAATTTTAAATATGAATAATCATCTGATTTGTCTTATTTCCTTACACTATTATATTGCTTAAATTGTTAAATAGATAAAAAGGGTTATATAGGCCTTGTTAGCTATGTTGATGAATTTAAACATGATTTAATAAACAAAGGAACTCGTGGCATTCCCCAGGTAATTTAATGAAAAAAGGGGGCCGAGGAATTCACTCATATTGTTTAGTGAACAAAAAAGGGCATGGAATTCCCAAATGATTTATTGGACAAAGGGGGCAGAGGCACTCCCTAGGATAATGAAATTGTATTAGCATTGTAATAAGATTGTAAGTGGAAATTGGAATAACAATACCAATTTTATATGCGTTAATGGATGGTCCTTGTTTTAATGAATGGAAATGTTTTAATTAGTCTTAAAGGGGGTTATGTAGCTAGCCGTAAAGATGAAAGTCCTGGAACGACCGATATTAGAAATATATATTTTCCAGCATAAGCGTTGGACTTGATGAGCACATTCATAGATTACACTCTAGTTATATTTATATATATACCTTTAATGGATGTGAGGTTGAGTTATTCATTGGTCTTCCTTGATACCTCTTGTTTGTGTGGTTAACATGTACTGGAGCCCTTTCGGTAGAGGTAGAAGGACCCATATATCCTATGGGTGTCCTTTTGGAATAGCTGGTGCTACGCAGTCTGGGTTGATATTTTATGTCACATGATAAACCTTGTTCTCTGTCCTAGTATCTTACGTATATATAAATGTATGCATGTATGTGAACTTTTACATTGAGTTTTGACTGGATTTTGAATTGACATTATTTTATCCTTATCTGAGTTACATGCTATCACTCACCTAGTTAATCACCCCCAAATATTGTAATTCCACTAGATACAGGAACCAGAAACACTTCTATATTTCTTGCATGGTGAAGAGATTTTTGGGTTATCATCAGTCACCTTTAAAGTGGTGAGCTTTCATTCTTTCATAGGTCTATCATTTTAAATTCCTATTTCTTTTATGTCTTAAACTATTTTAATTTGACTCTTTTAGATATTGTTGGGGGAATATCCCAACATAGATTGTTTTTGGTGTTTTTAGGGGCTCTGTGCATTACAATGGATTGGGATGTTGTTGAAAATTTGAAATTTCTTTTCTGAGTTGCCTATATTCTTATATTTTTGGAACTCAACTTATCTTGTTATATTTTTGAAATTCATGCACTACTAATTGTGATATATTTTGTTTGTCTTTGTAAAAAGTGTCGTCTCTGTTCCTAAGCGCACTTGAGATACCCGTTATGGATAGACCCTTTTTATGATTTTGACGATAGTAAAGTATGAGGATAGTTTACATGGCTTTCCAAGGTATTCCACCACTACTATCTCCATAGAGCAAGAGGATCAAAAATTTTTATTATCTTTTGGCAACAACTCCGATAGTGATTTTAGGTTACTTATTTAGTGTATTGTGTATTCTTCTATAATAGTTGAGATAATTAGGCAAGCCTCTTAGATTATAGTGCTAAATAGGGATGAAAATAGGGCAGTTTCATGGGTTATTCATCCCAGGTTAGGGAATTCTTAGGCATAGGTTCTAATAGTTACCATGGCATATCAATATAGGTGGATTTGTAGGGTTTTGATTGTAGATATATTGTTTTTGAGTGTTCATGCAGTCCTGTATTAGGTCATGTAGCTCTAGGGTATCATTTGGGTTCACTAGCTTATGGAGGGAATTCTTGTTCTTATGGATCCTTAGTATCTAATTCATCCCATAACGGATGTTTTAGGTTTGATATGTTTGGACACTTTACGAGGGATTTTCCCTTGTGTGCGGTGGCTCGTCCTATGCAGGGTTCTCAGTTTGAACATAGTTTGATTATAATGTTAGTGTTAAACAAGGAAATCAAAGTTGATATAGGGCTACTAGAATTTGAGTGCGTTATAGTAGATGTGGAATTCCTTAGTATCATAGAAAATAGACATTATTATCCTTTTCCTAGGATAACTAAGGCAAAGGCTTCATATGCACTCATTATAGTATCTTCCTAGTATGTCATCATCCTGTTTCTATGTTTTCTAACCTTGCGTCCACATTCTCATCATTTCTAACTTTTTGCTACTAATATTTATGCCATATGTGAGTCTATTTCTTTATCTATTCATGTTTGTAACCTCATAGATTATTCTCTAGTGTTCGATCATTTGTACCACATCATGAACATTGACCTTGTTCACAAATAGGGTAATGATAACCAGAAAAGTATTTAAACTCCCATTTAAAAATTTAACTAGATTTTCAAATTTTCTAGCACAAGGAACATAATTTTAGTGTATTTAAGGGTGTTTTTCATAATCTTTGACTTGGATATTCTTATAAATTCATTTTTTTCCATTACCCATTGATTATATTGCAAAAATATCTTTCAATCTCATATTTAAACTTATTTGGGTTTTACTCAGTAAAGTGAAAAAGAGTATTTAAAGAATTATGATCCTATTTAAATTCAGTTTTTATGGGATTTAGATTTTGAAACCTTAATGATAGGGTAATGTGATTCATAATTAAAAATCCCATTTTACCCTTTTAGTTTTGTGCTTAATTTTTTATGTTATTTTAGACTAAAAACAATAGTATCCCAATACGGGTATCAGTAGACTCCTCATTATGTTTAGAAATAATTTTTAATAGATTTGGACTATTCTTAATCAATTCTTAAGTAACAAGGTTCTTATTGATGGGTCCACACTTGTATGTTAAGATATCGAGTTAGGTTGTGACCTAACTTTCTTTAGATTGGACTAGGTAGATAACTATTCATGTAATGTAAGACATAAGTTTGGGAATATATAATTTTAATCTTTTGGAATCACTGTTTTTATCACATTGGTTGTGCGAGGGCTTATGTGAGCCTTATTATTTAATTGAGAGATTATTATCATTCAGATGTCAGTATGGGGGCTGGTTCCAATCTTGATTATTCATTAGTTATTCTTTATTAATTCTATGATGCTAGTGCAGGGGCTTGTATTGATAATACTCGTTACCTATATGGTTTTATTCAATCATGTTGCCATAATGGTCTTATATCATAATTCTATTATTATTTGGATGTTTTGATATTATTCATCCCATCATTGAGATGATTGTTATGAGGTGTTGATTTTTCTATGATCAAGCATACTCATTAATAACTCATTTTGATTTTACAAAAGTACTATGGAACATGAATTTCTTTGTGAGTGAAAATATACTATCTTATAAAATGCCATAGCCGAGTTAGGTCTTGGCAAGGTTGTTTGATGAGGTTTTTGTTAGCATCTGAGTTTTTAACCTCTTATGGATCTTATCCTAGGTGATTAGACTCAGAAGATGTTGTTACGACCTAAACTAGGGCCTTGCCGTGAAGAGTATCTTAATTTTACCAAGGATCGGAGACCACCACCTTAATCAAACCTCAAGAGCACAATAATAATCATTATAACAATGCGTAAGTCAACTAAACTGTAATAAGAAATAGATAAATGACAAAAGGAAAATAAGGTTCAAAATAATAACCAACCAACCCACATTTGTTCACAATAGCCTCTAAAACTAGGATACTAAGTAGGTAAGGACATGCCCCTGACTATGACTAAAACAATAAAAAGTTTTAAGTCAAAATAAGAGATTATGGAAATGATAAGTCCTTCTGAATGATTGAGGCTCACCACTTCACAACTACTCAACAAATGTGCTAATCCACTTGACGCTGAATTTGGGTAAAAGAAGTGTCTTCGGCCCCTACATTATTAAACAATGTAGCATACTAATAAGGTTAGTGGTGTGAGCACTGTCAATGTAACTATGGGAGAGTATAAAATAATTCCATAACCATTCAAAAATAATATGCACACATTCACATGTACATAAACAGAATAATGGGATGGGGAAAAATGTTTGAGAATGAGATTTTAAAACCATTAACCTAGACTTTGTAGCTCTAACCTTCTTAAGGTCACCCACAAGCCATATGGGTTCAGCTTTCCCTACTGAAAGGGCCACAGTGCGTATTAGTCGTATGAACTAGAGAAATTCAAGAAAGGGCCAAAGCCACTAAGGATCCTACAATTTGAATATATATATTGTGTGAAATATGTACACTATCATAAAGACCCCCACGACAGCAAATGTGGTTCCTAGTATCAGTCCCCTGGGACCTCCAACTTCCATAACGAGCTTCACAACCACCTTTAAGCCTAACCAACCACATTCACTTCCCAAGTTCGTTTAAAATCAAATTCATGGCCACCAAGTCCATCCATATCCATTTAAATAACCATTTATGCATTAATCCAACACATCGAGTTCAAAAATAGGTTAAACAATACAATTTTCCATAATGTAAGTTAAATTCATAAAGTGGGTTGAGGTTCATGCAATTTCAAGATAAAAATCATCAAATATTTAATTAAAGTACCAATTCATTCCCAAAAACACTAATTTAAAGCATGAATAATCAATTCAAATAATGGGACAACTCATTAAATTAATGAAAATCAAAATCCCTCAACTTAATTTAAAACTCATAATTTAAATTATATGAAAATTCATCAATTAAATTCCATAATGTAAAATGAAAGTTACAGGAAGAGATACATGCCTAAAACACCCAGGAAGTTAAAGTCAATATGAAGTTTGGATCCCGAATGATTAATGCACAGTGATACCCTTGAATGGTTTGGGTTTTGGTGTTTGAGAGTGAAATAGGGGGGATTTGATCTTTGAAAACTTATGGGAATAGGATTATTTTATGATTGAAAGACATAGAAAAGGTGAAAAGACCAAAATCCCCTCAACCCTTAGTAAAAAAATATGACAAGAAGAAAATTATGCCTTGATGTGGAAAACAAATATCGCAGAGACTATCCTCCATGACATGCCAATGTCCCAGAGAGTACCCTCCGGGACATGATAATAATGTAGAGGCTTATTGCCTCAATGTGTTAACACTGCCTCGAACCCTTCCAAAAATTTTGAAACCTTTCTAAATTACTCTTTTAACATCCCTAAAAACAATTGAAGTGAAAAATTGTAATTTGAAACATGGGAAGGTCAAAAATTAAATGATAGAATTTTTAAGGGTCATACATTATACCCCCCCCCCCCCCCCAAATGATCATTCATCTAATAATGATGAGTTGGGATACTTAAAATTTCTCAAATGAATGCCAAATCTATGGTAAAAACTTCGTACCTTGGTCAAAGATAATGGACACCTGTGCACCATTCAACTTTACAACCTCCTAAATCAACAACCTGGCATAATCCTCTTCTAAGTAGTTTGTCCTAATAGGCAAGTAGTGAGCTGACATAGTCATCCTATCCATAATGACCCAAATTTAATCATACAGGTTGTGAGACATCAGAAAACTCGTAATTAAATCCATATTGATTATCTCCCACTTCCATATAGGCAACTCTATTTTTTGAGATATGCCACCAAGCCTCAAGTGCTCAACCTTAATTAGTTGACAAATCGTACACATAGCAAAAAATTTACTACATCTCTCTTCATATTGTTCACCAAATAGATATCTTTCAAGTCATGGTACCTTTTAGTAGAACCTAAATGAACTGTATATCTCAACTCATGAGCCTCAGTCAAGATCCTTTCCCGCAGCCCACCAATATTAGGAACAGACAACAGACCTTAGTACATTAGAATGCCATATCCCCTAATCTCAAAAGTCCTAACCTTTTGCCTACCCACATAATCTCTAATTTGCATAAGTATAAGATCTAGAGCCTACTTCTTCTTCATATGAGCACTAAGATATTATTTCACCACTGCTTGAACAATGAATCCTCTATTATCAGTGTACAAAATATGAACTCCAAAGTTAGCCAATTCATGAATTACCTCAACCAATTTTCTCTTCTCAAATTCTACATGGGATAAGCTCCCCATCGACAACCTGCTAAGAGCACCAAAAACGATATTATCTTTACCTAGATAGAAGTGAAGACTCATATGGCAATCATCAAGAAATTCAAGTGAACTCCTTTGCCTAAGATTCAACTCCTTCTGAGTGAACACATACTCCAAGATCCTATGATCTGAATAGATATCCACATGCACCCTATTGAGATAAAGGCACAAAGTCATCAAGGAAAACACCATAACCTCCAACTCTAGATCATTTGTCAGATAGTTCCTTTCATTAACCTTAAGCTTCAAAAAAACATAGTCCACCACCTTACTATGCTGCATAAAAACACAACTCATTCCCACATGGGACACATCATAGAAAACTACAAAAACATCAGTACCCTCAGGTAGGGTCCAAACTACCGCAGAAGTCAAATTATCCTTACACTTTTAAAAACTACCTTCACAAGCATCGGACAACAAAATCGTAACCTTCTTTTGATTTAATCTTTTCAATGGATAGACAATAGAGGAGAAACTCTCCTAAAACCTCCTATAATAACTGGCCAAGACAATAAAACTTCTAATATTGGTGGGAGTCGTTGGTCTAGGTCATGTCATAGTTGCCTCAACCTTTGTGGATCCACCATGATCCCCTCATCAGAAACAACATGACCAAGAAAAATCACAATATTCAACCAAAGCACACACATAGAAAATATAGGATACAACTTTTAATCCTTATGGGTATGCAACGTAATTCAGAGGTCATTGGAATATTCCTCCTCACTCTTACAATAAACCAAGATATCATGAAGGAACACAATCACACACGAGTCCAAAAACTTCTTGAAAATTTAATTCACAAGATCCATGAGCACAACCAGAGCATTAGTCAACTCAATTGACATAACAAGAAACTCAAAGGAACTATATAGAGTTTGGAAGTAGTATTGAGAATATCAACCTCCCAAATTTTCAACTGATGATAGCCCAAACGAAGATAAATCTTAGGGAAGCACCTAACTCCCTGATACTGGTCAAAGAGGTCATCAATCCTAGGAAGGGGTTCTTTTTATTTACCGTCACCTTATTCAACTAATGGTAATCTATACATATCAAAAGTGAACCATCCTTCTTTTGCATAAAAAGTACAGGAGCACCCCATAGAGACACACTAGGATTAATGAACCCTTTATAAATAAGATGTTCCACTTACTCTAGTAGCTTCTTTAATTAAGTTGGTGCCATACTATAGGGAAGAATAGAAATTGGATGAGTCTTTGGTAGAAGATCAATCCCAAATTCTATTTTTTTTGGTGGAATTCTAAGAAGATCATAAGGAAACACTTCAGGAAATTTATTAACCACGAGAACAAATTGTAAATAGGGGCTTTCAGAGTTAGAATCCTTAAACTGAACAAGATTATACAAACACCCCATGAAATTAATTTCTATGCTCTATGATAGGAAATAAACCTCACTTTAGGCACTAAAGAAATCCCCTCAAATTTTAATATTGTCTTATTAGGAAAATGGAAACAAATCTTTTAGGTCCTACAAGCCAGAGAAGCATAGCAGGAATAGATCCAATACATCCCTAAGATAACATAAAAATCTACCATATCCACTCTATTAAATCCATCAATGTCTCTATATAAAAGGTAGACACCACACAACCCATATAGATTTTCTAGCCACAATTGAATCACCAATGGTGTTGACACAGATAAGAGGTCAAAAATACATTTGGGTCAAAAACCAAAATGCACAGCCGCATAAGGGGTCACAAAAGAAAGTGTAGACCCCAGGTCAATAAAACAATACGCATCATGAGAGAAAAATTGTATCTTACCAGTAACAACATCTGGAGATACCTCAGATTCCTGGCTAGTAGCAAGTTCATAGAGGCAATTTTGCCTAATGTCGATACTAGAACTATTCTTTCTGATATTGGTGTAGCGTGGTGGATAGTTTCCACTATATTAGCATACCATGCTATAGCATAATTTTTGTACAATATTATTTTTTTTACTAAAGGTATGGAGATTTAGATCTTTTGACCTTTTACATGACTATTAAACATAAAGTAAGCTCATTCACATTAGTTTTTCAAATATCAAGTCCCCTTATATCGCTCTAAAACACAAAACCCAAAAATTTCAAGGGTTTCACTATGCATTAACGATTTGGGATCCGAACATCAAAGTGATTAAAAATTCTTGTGTGTTTCAGGCATGTATTTCTTCCCCAAATTTTAATTTTATATTGTGGAATCTAATTTATGGATTTCCATGTAATTAAAATTATGAATTTGATTTTTGGTTGAAGGGTTTTGGTTTTTATTGATTTAATTACTTATCCCATAGTTTGAATTGATTATTCATGCTTTTAATTAGTATTTTTGGTACTAAATTAGTACTTTCATGAAATAATTGGAATGCAGACAACGAGTGACACTAAATTTGATGAATTCATGTTTGGAATTGCATGAACATCAACCCACTTTAAAAATTTTATTTACATTATGAAAAACTAAATTGTTTAACATTATTTGAGCTCAATGTGTTGTATTAATGAATAAATGATTATTTAAATGGATTTGGATGGCCTTGGTGGCCATGGATTGAACTGTAATGGAACTTGGAAAGTCAATGTGGTTTTTTGAACTGATTTGGCATTTGTGATTTAGCTTCCCAGCGAATTCGCATGACAATAAAGTGGTTAATGCATTAAAAAATCCTCAATTAATTGTTGGAATAGCATGCAAAATGGTTCTAATTTAGTTATAAAAGGTTCTATGTAACTCTCGCATCGAAGGTGGAGGTCCCGAGGGAACCGATATTGAAAATCACGTTTGCTAGTGTGGGGTTCTTTATGATCGTGTTCATATTTCACACCTTATATACATAAAATTAATGGTTAGAGACTTTGTGGCTTTGGCCCTTTCCTAGATTTCTTCAGTTCATGCGGCTAATGTGAAATAGGATACTTTAAGTAGGGGGATTTGAGCCCATGTAGCCCGTGAGTGCCTCTAGAAAATATAGAGATACAAGTTCTAGGCTAATGATTTTGAAATATCATTCTTAAACCTTCTTCTGCATAATGTTATTTTGTATGTATATATATATATATGAATGTGTGCATATGGTTTATTAATTTTTTTGTACTAATTTAATTATGACATTATTTTATCACTTTCTTGAGTTACATGCTAGCGCTCACCCCGCAAACTATCATAGAACGCTATAATTTTTCATAATGTAGGGTCCGAAGACACTTATTTACCCATGTGCATCATTAGGTGGATTAGCATGTTCATTGAGTAGCGGTGAAGTAGTGAGCCTCCATCCTCCCGAAGGCAGTATTATTTCCATATTATCTTATTTTGACTAAGTAATTTTGGATTCTCTTGGTCATGGTTGGAGGCATATTCGACCTTTTTAGTATTCTGATTTTACAGGTTATTGTGGACAAATGTGGGCTGGTTGGTAACAATTTTGACACTTATTTTCATGGAGTCATTTATCAATCTTCTTATTACTGTTTAATTAACTTCTACATTATTATTATGCTCTTAAAGTTAGGTTAATGAGGGAGTATCTGATATTTTATCGACTTGAGATACCAGTCATAGCCAGGACCTTATTTGGGTGTGACAAGCTTGGTATCAAAGCATTGTTTAGATTTATTGGGTTTCTAGAAAACTATGTCAAGTAGAGTCTTTTTTATAGATATGTAGCACGCCACACTTATAAGGAGGAGGCTACAAGGTATTTAGGAATGTATCCCTTTCTTGTGTTTTATTTGTGGGCTATAGAGTCTTGTGTTATAATACTTGTCTAACTTATAGCTTTCTTGCATTTCAAATTATGCCTCCCCAATTATCTGATGTTCATAAAACATTATTGAGAACTTTGTTCTGCTTGAGGACAATGTGAAAGGGACGCACCCTGTGTATGAAGTGCGGAGCTGGTCTAAGATCACTATACCTAACTATGCAGCTCCATGCGCTATTCCATCTATCCCTACTAGTCCTCCTCAGCCTTATCGTAGTGGTGATCCTCAGTCTTATTAAGAGTTTTGCTAGTCTATTTATTTTCTCACTTAGTTTGTGATATCTCATTCTCATCAATTGGATTGTGTTGGTTTTATTGCTCCTCCATCTGAGGTTACTTAGGTTGGCTAGTTTATGTGGTAGAATCCCCCAAAAGGCTCTTTGGTTGAGAAGGATCCTCAGGATTTTGTAGATGAGATTGGGAATATTTCAAGAGTGATATATTCCATAGATTTTGAAGGTCTATAGTTTGTTGCATATAATTAGAAAGATACAACATATTAGTTGTATGAGGAATAGGAGCAGTTGAGGGTTGATTATGCAGAGCCAACATTATGGGATGAGTTTTTATGAGCCTTTCTTCATAAATTCTTTCTTCATGAGTTAAGGAAACTTAAGGTAGAGCAATTTGTTAATTTGATGAAGGGAAAAATGAGTGTCAAAGAGTTTTTGTAGAAATTTCAGTAGTTGCCTTGTTATACTTAAAAATTGTTGTCTAACCAAAAGTTCAAGAAGATAAAGCTCAATTCTAGGTTGTCTTATGACTTTGTATTAGAGTATATGGCTGTAATGTTTAACAATAATATAGATATATCCAGGCTTATGGTTTATATACAATAGGTTAAGGATTATAAGAAAAAACAGGCAATGATTGGAGAGAGCTAGAGTGAGAATCTAAGATATTCAGACTATGGTAGGGTTAGTAGAATGATGAGAGAGACAACAAATAGAGGACAATGAAGAAGAACTGGGCACTTCTGATTCATTCTCTAGTGATCCCTTTCCTAAGTCTTTGGGGGATCATCGTTATCAGGATAGTGGGGTTTATAAGGCATAGGGTGCCCAGTCTCAGTCTAGTAGAGCTCAGTCAGTCCCACCTTATTATCCTTGTCATTTTGTGGGAAACATCATCATGTTTATTGTGAGGATGGGAGGAATCAGCGCTATAACCATGGTTAACTTAGTCACATGCAACAGGATTATTCTTCAGCTAAGGTTGCTACTAGAGATAGTAAAGTTCAGGTAGCCTCTGTGGCACGGTGATAATGTAGAGGTTTACTACCTCGATGATCGAAAACTTCCATGAACCATTTTTAAAAATTTTAAACCTTCCCAAATTGCCCTTTTAACGTCCCTCAACACAATTCAAGTAAAAATTGTTATTTCAAACACAGAAGGTCAATAATAAAATTATTAAAATTTTAAGGGTATTACAGGTACACAAGGTGAACATTGAGATATTGTATAGTAGTTTATCGAGATCATATATTTTAGTTTTTATGGTACATATTATCTAACAATTTTACCTCTTTTTAATTTATTTATTTAAGATTTTAGTTTATTTACCTGATTTCATTGTGATGTTAAAAGCCTACTAGTTGACTTTTGCATGCAAACATTGATTTCATGATTCTATTTAGATCTTCGCTCGATGTTTCCTTAAGGAACTTAGAGACATGTTAATTTGCTAGATACAGTTTATGTTTCTTACTATACATATATTAGAAATTAGTATGCCTTAAAAACTTTATTTTATCATTAGACATTATGCCTTATGGCTTTTTGCAACACCATTGAAAATCTTGATTTCAGATATTTTATTTCATTCCTAAAAGTAATGTTTATGATTTCACACGGAGTATATTTTTGAAAATTTAAAGCTTAAGAATCTGTTGCATCACTTTGTTTGATTAAACTACATACTTTATTTTACTATAAGGTAGATCAATGGATATAGAATCTAAATATTTGATATTTTCTTATTTTCTTGAGATCAACTCTTTCATATTTACTTGAGTATTTTAATTATACTATGAGCCAATATTTTGTATCTTATGCATATGGTAGGATTAGTATCATCCTTTGTGGAATCACTAGGTATATTAAAATCTATTGTGAGCCAAAAAGAGAATCTCTTGAATACAAGGTAAAAAGCATCTAAATTAGCAAAATTTATTTGAAAATTAAAATAACAAGGTTATAGCATCAGTACTATTGACCTATTCTTATTACTTCTCAAAGTACTTATCCAGAGTTTCTCCAGTTGAGGTCAAATTTCTTATCATTGCAATAACCTTATCCCACTGACTGTGACTCTTGTCTTAATAAACTTTTATCAAATTCTTCATCGCATCAACAAACTCTTTCATTTCTTTGTCCAAAAGTTTGATAATTTTTCTAACTTTCTCTGCTATGACTCGAGGACCCCCAATTCTTGGTAAAATATTTGTAATAGATTGTTTGATCACCACCCAATGAACCCTATAAAATTTAGAGCTAAACATTGATAAATTATCGTTGATACATCATCTCCTCCTTAGTATGCTCATAGTGCATCTTTTCATTTGTCAGGAAATCTTTTTTTGTTCTACTATATAATAATGTTTTTCATTCATTAGAAAAAGAATCTCTTTAAGAATACTAGTGTAATGCCCCGAGTCTGGTACCCCGGATGCTACACGGTGCTTATAATCCCAAAGAACCACAAGCTAACCCATGACTGGTATCTGCTGCAATAACAAAGTAATAATACTATAAAATATGGAATAATTAGCTAAAATGTCATAAGGTTCAAATCTGTAATACGGATAAAGAAAAATGATAAAATCTGATAAAACTTCAAAATCTATAATACTGAATAATGTCTGAACAACTAGTCTGAAAAGCCTCTAAAACTATTTGAATTGGGGCATTGATAGGGCAAGCCCCAACTAACTCCAATTACTAAAAATAAACTGAGATACAAAATGAATAAATATGTCCTCGAATAATGATGACTCACCACTACTCTGTCTGCTGAAAATATGATTTGATGTGGGTGCTCTGGAGCCCGTACGTCTGAATTTATGGTCTAAAACACCATAGCCCAAAATAAAAGTATGCATCAGTACGTGTGAATGTATTGGTACACAAGTGAGGTAAGGATGAATGCAAGGGTTCATATGCATGAACTATAACTGACTGACTAATATGAACATGATTGTGTGAGAATACACACATGAATACATAACTATAACTGAAGTCATAAGGATTTTGAATACTGAGTTTACTAATAACATAGATGATTGATCACTTATATAACTGATAACTGATATACTATTTACTGAGTGACTGTGTCTGCCAATCCTATTTCTGATGGAACTAGCTGAGTTTCGTACTGAGCTGAGTAATTGTATTTGACAGTCCTAAAATCTGTAGAACTATATGAGTTCTTTACTGACGAATAAGACTGAGACTGTGAGAGGTAATCATCTAATCCGACATGCCTCTTTTTGAACTATTTGTGTTCCAACCTGTAACCCCAGTTGGAAGGGTGTCATTACCATGCCAGGGGTAAAGACAAGCTGTGAGTTAACCCTTTCTGACATGAAGATTTTTCGTCAACCCCTCACTAGTAGGAGAACTCGAATAAAATGTATTAACCCTAGACTGGTAGGGTTATATGTCAACCTACGCTGAATACATAGTTCAGGAATACAAGGATTCCATCTAAGGATCACACCCTATGTTGGCAGGTGAGCTCCCATCCTTGGGTTCACTCGGTGCTAAATCCTACTCTCAACTGAATAGGTACTGGACTGATTTCCTAGTTCATACTATGTTGGAATGATCTTTTACTGATTGTACTAATTAACTAAACTAAACTGAATTTACTGAGTGATGTTGCCTGACGGAATAATACTGATTTTTATTAGCTAACTGGGATTACTGAGGACTGAATAGAATACTAAATGGGACTTGATAGATACTGAGTTTTCCTGAGTTCTATAACTAAACTAGAGTACTACTGATTGTGATATAATTGAGACTGTTCTGTAACTGACACTGGCTCTAGGCACTCAGCTAAATTATCAGGTATTAAATATCCCCAAGACTCGATAGCATAAAAAAATAAGACATAAAAATTATTAAATACTTGACAATAGTCAACAACTCACAATAAAATCTCTGAGGTATTTCATCAATCACTTGAGAGTCATGAACTTGCACATGAATAGGAATGCATACTAACACATCATAATTTCATTAACCCAATCTCATGAGCATTCCATCAAATATATACAAGGTATAGATTTCGCATGGAAGACATTGTGAACATGGGCCTATAGCATAAGTTCATTATTTAGATCACCAAAGGGTCATAAAAGCATCATAATCTCAATTTAGCATTTTATCAAACATATGGTGGGCGTAGCTTCATACTTGTGCATGAACAACAATGCTAATACATCATGACTTGATAAATCAAGGGTTTCAATATAAGAGAATCAAAGTTCAAATTACATGCTATCACAATATAAGGAAATACATAATGATTTCTACTTGGAACACATACCACAACATCAACTTGATTACATTCAAACCCATGACATAGAAATCATAATTCGGTTTTTAAAAGAAGTTTCTTGAACTCCATGGGTGGAAGGGACCCTTCGATGAACACTTTACATACCTTGTTAAAGAATTTCTAGAAAATAATGGTGGAAATCTTGAGTTCTTGATTTGAAATTAAAAACCCTAAGGCTTGTTCTTGAGAGAAATTGAGAAAGAATGATTTTAGTTTCTTTCTAGGGTAATATATTTCGTATTTTAAGGGATGAGGGTAGGTATGAAGAGCACCGAATACCCCTTAAGAATGCAGTCTTTTAATGACTAAAATTGGATTACCGATGCATAGTCGACGCGGCACGTCAATGGTATCAACGCGATAGTCGACGCTTCATGCCAAGATCTCGCTGACTCACTGGAATTGGACGCTCAAAGCTGGGGAAATATTAACCTACATAGTAGGTGATGCAGCGTGCCAACATCATGTTGGTTCACTATTTTTGGATTCCAAAGGAGCTTCTAACGATGTCCGAAAAATCCAAAACTTATCTGTGAACACCTATTGATCTTCCTGATCATGCATTAACTAAAACATAGACATTTAAAGGACATTAAGGTCGCGAAATGAGATTGCCAACTTTCAAAGGATAAAAATAAACTAAGTATTAATACTTATCTAGAATTATTCTAAGTCTGGGACCCCTTAAAAAGCTTAAAGGACTGAATTAAGCTAGAAATTTTGTGGGGTCTTACAATATCTACCACTTGGGAACATTCATCCTCAAATGAGTTTGACAAAACTGAGAGTACTAGTAGGTTGAATCTACTTACTGGACATGAACATCTGGGACTTGTATAAAAGACTGATATTACTGACATACTAAATTATCACACTGAACATACATTTCTGATGAATGAGTACATAACTGAGCTGGTTCATGAATGCATGACTGAGAGTACTGATAATCTGAGTTTCTCATACCGATCATTTATATGTGATTCATGAATACATGACTGAACTAACTCATGAACATATGACTGAATACGCAATGGTAAATGATAACAAGTTTGTAATGGAAATCTGAGCATGAAACTGAATAATATTAAGGAAAGCCATAACCTTGGGCTGAGCCTAGGTTAATGGAGAAGAGGTGAAGATAATTTGTCTCCATGCCTTCTTCTATTTCCCAAGTAGCTACCTCAACAGACTGATTCCACCAAAGAACTTTGACTAGAGATACTTGGGGACATTACTAAGTCTGAAGTGTGATACATGGACTGAATATCAGGCACTGAACTGAATCCTTAAATACATGGCTCATGAATGAACTTGGAACGTGAGGGTTAACCTATGAGTACGCACCATTCCAAACTGGATTCGTTATGTGAAGAGAAGCTAGAGGGTTTAGGACATGATAGCTCGGGGGTTATAGAGCATCTCCCTATTGGGACATTTTGTCCCTCAAAAAATACTGACTTGGCTGAGATACTGAGGAAAATTAGGATGATGCACAGGGCACCTACGAATCAATTTGTAACTAGATATGATATCTGGGATGAATTGGGATAAAACTGAGACATAATACATGGACTCGGATGAATATGCAACTACCTAATTTCCCTATCTTGGAACAATTATTTACATGAGACTTTGGATAGCACAAATAAATGTAAAGATGGGAAATAATATGAACTTGTCCGTTTGACTAGTAAACTAAATCACAAGCTCTGCGGACTAACTTATGCTGAAGAACTTAT
The DNA here is from genome assembly GCF_002878395.1 of Capsicum annuum. NCBI lineage: Eukaryota > Viridiplantae > Streptophyta > Magnoliopsida > Solanales > Solanaceae > Capsicum > Capsicum annuum. The sequence goes on along the minus strand of NC_061122.1, from coordinate 111,791,268 downwards.
ACTCGACTAGGGCCTTTTATTAACTCTCTTTCTATAGAGTTATAGTGGATTTAGGGAGTAAGGAAATCTTGGCATGGCCTGAATAAGTTTTATAATATAAGTTATGGCCTATAAAACATCATCTAAGATGAAGTGGCTAAGCCTTATGCACTGAAACTAAAATTTTCGATCTTAGAGATATCCCTTGAATATCCTTTCAACTATACTTTCTACCTTAGTACAACCCTTCACCTGAGACTACGAAAACTATTAGCATGGGTGCTGAGCATGAATAAATAAGTATACTAACTTATCTGATTAACTGAATTATTGGGTCTGTAAGACAGAGTTGTACTTAGCCTAAATAACTGAATTAAAATCATAGAGTGTCATGTGTACGAGGTAAGGACTGACTGGATAACATGAAATAATTGAGCACGAATTTTTGAAAACTATATTATTTGAGAATGCAAAACCAAGCGTATGATATAATTTTGAAATAGTCTATAAACTGAGGTACTGAAATACTAAAAATCTAAATAACTGATAGTTGTACGCTATAGTCAAGAAATCCTGAGATTGAACTGAGTTATAAATCTGATTAGTGGACTGAGACTGAGGCCGACACTATGTCTAAGACTATAATAATGACTGTAATCAAGACAGTAACGTGGGCTGGACATACTATAAGGAATGAGAGTAGTAGTTATGAGTTGCATGACCTAAGTTTGGAGTTTTTTTCACTCATGGAGCATGATTCATACTACTAAATGAACTGGAACTCCTGATACTAGGAACTATAAGAGCATGCGATTATAGGGAAAGTGTGTAAATATAAGTTGTGTTCATAGAGCTGAGACATGAAACATGTGTAGATATCGTGATGACTAAAGTACAAGCTTTGAACTGAGGTAAAGATGAGTTGCGCATCATTCCCAACCTTTACTTTTCTACACATACTAATATTACTATTGAAATCTTGAAGCCTGACTTCCAGAGATATCATAACCGAATTATACCTGTATATCCATCGGGCTAGGATAGACTGACTCACTAGGGTGGAGACTGAGAAAAGTTTTTTTAATATTTGGTTTGACTTTAAAGTTTACTGTTATGCAAAGAGTTACAAAACATAGAAAATCTCCTAAATTGGATGAGGCATAAATATGTGAAAGATGAGGTCTATAATATACCAGTAACTGCATTAGGAGAACTTTCCCGATGTTGCCTAGACTAAAGTGCATAAAGCCTATTTGGACACTGCCCCATTGCGGCACTGGTAGTGGCACCCTATTGATTCGGGCGACTGAACTGAGCTGAAGGATAACTGTGCTGACTTTGTGGGCCAGGCTTAGGATAATATCAGTCTCTGTGACCTAACTCGCCACATCTAAAACACACATCACTACCGGCTCTACACATCTTCTTATGATTCTTACCACATTCTTCGCAAAATGGGTAGGTAAAAACACAACTTGTTCTACTCTGGGTCTTGGAGCCTGCGCCCCTTCATGAATGTCATTCCTAAACTTTGGTATTGGTGTACTAGATGAAGATGGAACTGGGGCTGTAGATTTTGGGTGGAACTGAGAATGATTCCCACCCTCTAACTAGGGTTGAGAGAGCTGAAAGTACTTGTTCTAGCTCTCTTATTTTCTCTCTTTTTCTTCTTAAGCTTCTACTCCTTAACCTATTGAGCATGGACCATAAGTATATATATGTCCATGTTCTTAATCATCATCGTAGTACTACACTCCTTAACCACTCTACGTGATACCCAGACACTAACTTGATCATTATGGATCTATTGTCTTTCACTACATGGGAAGCATACCTGGCTAACTGAATAAACTTGACGGATTACTCGTTTACACTCATAGTGCCTTTCCTGAGATTCATGCACTCCAACACCTTGGCTTCTTTTAGCTCTAAGGGAAAGAATCTATCTAAGAAGGCTGTAGCAAACTCTTCCGATTCTATGGGCTCTGTATCTGCACCTCTCTCTACCTCTCACTACTTAAACCACGTATGGGTTTTATCTTGTAGCTGATAAGCACCTAACTTAGCACTCTCACTGGAAATCACTCATATGATATCTATGACTTTCTAAATATGATCACGGAACTTCTATGGATCCTCTTCTAGCTTAGATCCTGATAATAAAAAAGAATTCATTTAGGTAAAGTCCTGAATGATGGCTGCAGCAATATTGGTCATTAGGTTGGTTGAAACAATAGCTGGCCGTTCAGTCTAGCCTGCTACTGAGCTGGCTAGATTAGTGAATGTAGTTCTAAATTCTTTATAAGAGACGTGATCGTCCAGGGGATCTGCCTGAATGGGCTGAGGTGCTGACTGGTTTCTGATTCTTCTTTTGTTAGTGCTTTTAGGAGGCATGTTCTGTAACCAAATGGAAGAAGAGGATTAGAATAAGATTTTAACTGGAGCTCATACACACTTACATGACATGAATACTGAAAGAAGGGAAATTGTTCTTACAACATCTCATAGCCTCCTGTACATAAGTGTGGCGCACTACACACCTATGCACAAGACTCTACTATATGTGGCTTTGAGACTTCCTAGGACTCTATTGAACCTTAGGCTCTGATACCAAGTTTGTAACACCCCGAGTATGGTACCCTAGATGCTATACGGTGCTCATAATCCTGAAGGACCATAATCTAACCCATGACTAGTACCTGCTACCATAACTAAGTAATAATATTGTAAAATGCGTAATAATGGGATGAAATGCCATAAGGTTTAAAATTATAACACTGATAAAGAGATAAAAAATCTGATAAAATATTAGAATTTGTACTACTGAATACTGTCTGAACAACTAGTCTTAAAAATCCTCTAAAACTATCTGAACTTATGAGTTGATGGGAAAAGCCCCCAAATAACTCCAACTACTAAAAATAAAATAATATACTGAATGAATAAACATGTCCTCGAACTATGAGGACTCACTACAACTTTGTCTGCTAAAAGACTGATATTCTAAGGGTGATCTAGAGGTCATACGTCAGAACATATGGTATAAAACACCATAGAGCAAATGAAAAGTATGCATCAGTATGTGTGAATATACTAGTATGCAAAGTGAGGTAAGACTGACTACAAGGGTTCATATGCATGAACTATAACTGACTAAATAACATGAACATGACAGCGTGAGAATACATGTATGAACTCATAATTGTAAATAAAGTCATAAGGATTCTGAATACTGAGTTTACTGATAACATGGATTACTAATAATTGATATACTATTTTCTAAGTGACTGTGTCTAACAGTCCTATTTCTAATTGAACTAGCTGAGTTTTATATTGAGCTGAGTGACTGTATTTTACAGCCCTAAAATCTGTAGAACTATTTGAGTTCTTTACAGACGAATGAGATAGAGAATATGGGAGGTACTCATCTAACTGACATACCCCATCCTGAACTGTTTGGGGTCCAAATTGTAACCCCAGTTGGAAGGGTATCACTACTATGCCACGAGTAAACACAAATTGTGAGTTGACCCTCTCCGATGGGAAGTTATTTGGTCAATCCTTTATAGATAGGAGAACTTGAATGAGATGTATTAATCCTATACTCATAGATTTATATCTCAACCTACGCTGGCTCTGTAGTTCTGGAATGCAAGGAGTGCTTCTACGGATCACACCCTCTACTGGCGGGTGAGCCCCCATCCTTGGGTTCACCCGATGATGAATCGTACTCCCAACTGAATAGACACTGGCTGATTTCCTAGTTCATACTAGGTTGGACTGATCTGTTGTTGATTGCACTAATTAACTAAACTGCACTGAGTTTACTGAGTTACCTGATGGAATACTACTAAGTTCTACTAGCTGACCGAGCTTACTGAGGACTGAATTGAATAATGAATGGGACTAGATTGATACTGAGTTTTCCTTAGTTTTATAACTGAACTAGAGTACTACTAATCGTGACATGATTGAGACTATTCTGTAACTAACACTGGCTCTAGGCACACAGCTAAATTTTCCAGTATTAAATACCCTAGGACTCGATAGCATATTAATAATAAGACATGACAATTCTTGAATACTTGACAATAGTCAGCAACTCAAAATATAATCTATGAGGCATTTCATCAATCACTTGAGAGTCATGAACTTGCACATGAATAGAAATGCATCCTAACATATCATAATTTCATTAAACCAATCTCATGAGCATTCCATCAAACACATACAAGGTATAGCTTTAGTATGGAAGACATTGTGAACATGTGGCTATAGCATAAGTTCATCATTTAGATCACCAAAGGATCATAAAAGCACCATAATCTCTATTTATCATTTTATCAAACACATGGTGGGCGTAGCTTTATACTTGGGAATGAACAACAATGCTAATACATTATGACTTGATAATACAAGGGTTTCAATATAAGAGAATCAAAGTTCAACTTACATGCTATCATAATATCAAGAAATACATTAAGATTTCAACTTGGAACACATACCACAACATCAACATGTTTACAGTCAAACCCACAACATGAAATTCACAATTTTTTTTAAGAAGTTTCTTGAACTCCATGAGTGGAAGGGTGGGGGAAATCTTGAGTTCTTAATTTGAAATTTGAAAACCCTAAGGCTTGTTCTTGAGAGAAATTGATAAAGAATGAGTTTATTTTCTTTCTAGGGTATTAAATTTTCTATTTTAGTGGCTGAGGGTCAGGGGAAAAAAACTCAAATACCTCGCAATAACGCAGTTTTTTTATGACTAAAACTTGTATACCAACGCACAGGTAGATGCGACGCATCGATGGAATCGATGTGATGGTTGACGCATCACATCGAGATCATGCCGACTCATAAGAATTTGACGCTGGTAGCAGGGAAAAATATTAACCAATGTGATAGGCGACACTGCACACCCAGATCGTGTTGGTTTACTGTTTTGGGATTCCAAAGGAACTTTAAACGACGTTTGAAAAATAAACTTGTTCGGGAACACCTATTGACATTCCTGATCATGAATTAACTAAAACACAGACATTTAAAGGACTTTAAGGTGGCAAAATGAGACTCCTAACATTCAAACGATAAAAATAAACTAAGTCTGAATACTTAGCTAGAATATTTATAAGTCTTAGACCCCTTAAGAATCTTAAAGAACTGAATTAAGCTAGAAATTTTGCTGGGTATTACAACTAGCTTGTTTTCATTATTAGTTCTCTCTTTTAAAATTATAAAAGTTGTAGATTAACCTTTGATATAAGCAGTGCTAAACTCCAAATAGATTCTTTACACAACATCGCAAACTTCAAACTTAATTTCTCATGTGAATAATTTTTGAAGTTGTCGATGTCTCTTACTTGTTATACGTAACCATAAACCATTCATTTCATGACATAAAAGCTAATGGGATTGCATTTCAACACACTCCTATCACTTTCTTCTTATGAAAACTGCTCACTGAGAAGAAAATCCTCCAAATGTCCCATGCCAATAGCCTAAAAAATCAATATTCTAATGGTCCAATTGCTAGGATCATATTAATTTTGAATAATCCTACATCAAAATAAGTGATGAAAAGATTGTCAATCTCTTGATTTTACATTTCAATTCACTTATCATTATCATTTTTATTAAGCATAATGTTTATGATAATCACCATTAGGGACCATCTTATTCCCTTATCTGCCATTTTATATTTTACATATCTCATCAGGAGGTACAATAAATATTTTCTCTAATGTGGGGCCTCTGCCAAAAAATAGGTGTATGGAAGATGGGATGACATCGTATTCAAAGATAAGCAAGTTGTGTTACCCTTGATGGTGATTATACGAGCGTGACTCTTGATAAATGTTATATTGATGAGTTGATTAAAATATCAGGGGATGCATGAGTATATCACCCATTATGTTTCTTTCATGAAAATTCAGCACCCATATGTTCCATCACATCATAGTGACATTGGTGTTATTGGTTTTTGAAGCAGTTCCCATGGGGAACCCGGAGTCTCTACTCTTTAGTGAGCACTTCTCTAGTAAAAAAAGAGATAGATATGTGTAGGAACATAATCTTCGTTACTTATTGCTATGGGAAATTTAGGCTTTATGCTAACATGCAAGAAAGAACAAACATGGAAAACTTCAACATGCATTAACATGAGAAATCAAGGTTGATGTACGATATGAAGTAGTAAAAATTTCATTATTTGGGATTGAGTGATGTAGATGTCAGAGGATAATTAGTAGCCCGTGAGGTTCAAGATCCAAAGAACAATGAATATAATGAAAGTGATTGCCCTTGAAGAGACTCTTTTTCTCGATAATGAAAAATACCACCTGATATTGGTAGAGAAAAAATTGTTAGAATAAAAAGAAAGATGTAATATAAGAAGAAAAATGAAGATATAGAGTATGAAAGGCATCTTTTAAGGATTAGTTCAAAATAATTTATCATGACAACACTTCTGTGGGGGACAAAATATAGCATGAAAAATGCGAGGTGATCAAAAAATCTTTTGCAAATGCTTCCATAAGTATTGAGGATCAATGAATTAGGGCAGAGAATGTCAAAAAATTTATCAACCTACAGAACATAAATTGAATGCGAACTAGCAAAGAAAATTGAAACACCCTGAGTTTGGTCCATAGAAATTTCCTGAGTTTCAGCTTATTGATCATCATACAGCTCATGTGTACTTGTCGTATGATATGGATACTATTTAGGGGTCTTGGTCATATATTACTCAGTGTATTTTTCATTGTTTTCTTTCCAAGGTACGATAATACTCTATACGAGTCATATGTACATGATACGAGAGGAGGGTTCGAACCGTATGATGCCTATTGTCTAGCATTAACATTCTACTTAGGGTACGACTAGGTAGGTAATTGTCATCTGGTGATGGCACGATTTGAGCAAGGGGAGTCATATGTTGGAATGAATATGGATTTCAACTTCTTTTCTTGGGTAAGAGTTTAGGGAACCATTCATATAAGGTAGGTACGAGTGGAGAAGTCCAAACCGTACTCACCTACAAAATTTTTACATTTTAAGTTGGGGGTATTTTTGACATTTTCCCTCTTAGATTATTTTGACCCCACGACTTAAAAAACTTTGGGGACATTATTACCATATTATTCTCAATCAAAAACACTGTAAACACTCTCAAATCTTTCTCAAGAAAGAGGCTAGTATTTTCTCAAGGAATTTTAATTAGTGGTTTTCAAGAGAAAATCTCTCAATCTTCTTTGGTATCTAAGTCATGTTACTCCTCCCTAATTCTTAGTTCAAACTAAAATTATTTTTTAATTAATGGTTTTCATGAAATGATTGTGCGTTTTAGTTGATTTAGAAATATATGTTGGGGGTTTTGGTTGTTCTTTGTTGGATAATCTTTTCCCATGTTTTTCTTAAGTTTTTCATGTTATAATGTTAGTTTGAACATGTGGATGCATGGTAATGGCTAATTTGTCCTTGGTTTTGTTTTAAGAAACTCTATGCCCTTACCATGTTTGTTAAAATGACAATGAGAATATTTTGTCACATAGTTTGAATTTTATTGGAAACCTTGCATTGCATAATATGTTAATAGAACCCTAAATGGTTTGTTGATTTAAATGATTTTGAAAGACCTTGGTGACCATGGTTTTGATTGTTTAAAAATTCTATGGGATATATGGGAATCCCCTAAATATTGGCTAATGACATTTCTTACAAGCGATAGTCGGTATAACGATGCCAATACATAATGCCTTGGTAATAAACTCTTAAATTGGTGGTTTTGTTATATGCTAAAGGTTTCAATTGGGAAATATTAGAGGGTTGTGATAGCTAATCGTGAAGGTGTGAGTCTAATGAACGGACACTGGAAACTCATGTTTGTCAAAGTGAGGATTGGTTATAGTGACTATATACTAGCGGGGTACATAAAAATTCCTAAGTTAGACTTGTATATATGTATCATGGAGGGTGAAGTTTACACAGGAATCCCCGAGTCCTGTGATATCTCCAGTTCATGCGGCAACATGCACTGGGATCAGTTCAAGGGATAACCCTGGACCCATAAGCCCGTAGGTCATTTTAGTGTGGTCAAACTACACAACCCAAGTTAAAGTTTTAAATGCAAGCTAAACCCTATTCCATTTCTTGGAATTGTATATATATATGTATATATGTATGTGATTGTACATGGTTATTTACTTTGATTTTGAATCATGTCATTATTTCCTTCTTATTCTTGAATACATACTAGCGTTCACCTTCTAATCCGTCTTTGGGCATTGTATTCCCGTGCGATGCAGGAACCGATCTTACTAATCCTCCTGCTCAATGATTTGATTTTGGGACAACATTTGTGTTAGACTGAAGTGGTGAGTTTCCATACTCCGGAAGACTCCATTTCATGTTGTGGATTTATTTACATAATTTTGTTTATTTCTTGGACTTTGGTTTTGGCTATTGTCGAGGGTATGTCCTGATCGGATGTTCTTTGTATACAGATAGAGGCTTTGTGTGACTACTATGGGCATGGGCGGTGATGGTATAGGTGTCAGCCTTGGCATTGATATTGCTATTAGGTTGACACCGGTTGGATAAGTTCATGGACTTTAATTTTGGTATTTAATTTAAGATTTTTTTGCCTTGTTATATGTTCGAAATTCATCTGACATAAGATATACGGTGTTTATGGTAGGGTATTGTGGGTGGTCTCTGGTCCAGGTTGGTCTTGAGGCACCCGACATGACTAGACTCAGTTTCAGGTCGTGGCACTAACGCTGGAGTATACCCAACAAAACTTGTGCAAATAAAAAACATTGATGTTGGACTTATTGAACATTGAGATTACATATCCTTCCCATATATATATATGAAAATGAATTTGAAGTAAACAAGGACTTATTGAACATTGAGATTACATAGCCTTCCATATACATGATAGTAACAAACTGCATGTAATTGAAGTAAAACAATGTAATGTACAACATTCGTGAGCCTTATTTGATAAAATATGATTTCACTGAAATCAAGATTTTCAAAAGTGTTCGGGAAAGACAAATGACATAATATCTAATGATGAAACAAAACATTTAAGTATCTAGAAAATGTATAAAAATTTCAAAAAGAAAATATCTATCTTAACTAGTTTGAATCGAAACACGGAATCAATTTGACATGCAGAATTAGTTAGTTCGCTTTTAATATAATAATCAAATAAGGGAAATAGAATAAATTGAACAAAGAAGTTTGTAATTAATAATTTAACTACAATTCTTTTAATATGTAGGAATCAATAAATTATAAGGATGAATAGGAAGCAACACACCGAATCATTCAAATCACATGTTGGAAGAAAGACATAGTGCACACCAAAATCATATATGTAGAAAAAGTAAAACCCCAATATTATTTAGGTTTTCAAGTGCAAAATTCACCTCGAACTTGAGATCTAGTATGCCGGTGACAAGAGAAGCAGTGGTCTCATAAACCCAATATTTTTTGTTGTCAGCTAGATTAGAAGTGCTAGGAATTTACAAGAACTACACATAGGTTTAGAACCATTATGATGTTACTTTGATCACCAAAAATTCCTATGGAATTTTCTATTCTTCATGTGGTCTAAGGTGGGATGATCTTTATCTCTTTCTCTACTTTTAATTTCAGTGGAATTTCTGTCTCAAGAATTTTTTGTTCTAATCATTTAAGTTCTTTTATATTCCTAGAGACTCCTTATCATTTATCTCTACGTTTATGCAGATGACTTGATATTTTTCACATGTGCAGTCAAATGATTGTTAATGCTTATTATGTTTGCATACCAACACACTCCAGCAAATCTATGGTATCTAATGCTGAATTCTTTAGGATTTAATGAGTTCTATTTAATACTGGGTATTCAAATTGATGTAACATATACTAGATTAGATCTCGAACTCAAGTTCAAGGCTCATCTATCACAATAAGTCTAGGGTGCCATATGATGTGATAAATGATATACATTAATAGTTGTGATAATTTTCCTCTTTACAAACCTATTTTGCCTTCTTAATTTGCATTTATTGTTGCAGAAAACAAACCATATTCTAATTTTTACTAATCCCACTTTTTGATGTTATATAGTTTTCTATTAAAAACTGAGAAAAAAATATCATTTTACCCTAAACTTGTATGATCAACTTACTTTAAAATTTAAACTTTACTAATAATTAATAACCTCCTTAATAATTTTACAGTAATTAACTACCACCATAAAGATATAATACCACTCTCACCATGGAGAGTGCAATACATGCGTCCACACATCAGAGCCGCATCACAGCCATGTCACAAATCATTTTAAAAAAAGTATCATATATATATGTGTGTGTAAAAAAGAGAGAAATCAAAGTCGTACTACAAAATTAAATATTTGGTCTTTTAGAAAACTCCATTGACAGAGTTCTAGAGATCTTTAGCTGGTGAGACAAACTACTAGCATGGTTGCAACTTCTACTTTTGGTATGGCATCTACGGTGAGGTGGTTATTATTAACTGACCAAAATAGAGCTGGATAAACCTTTTAATTGTGAGAATTTCAATCTTCGATCACGGGTTTAAATCTAAACCCATAAAACTCAAATATGAATCAAGGTGACTGATTCTAATATTGACTAAGTCATCATAAAATTAGTGGTCAAATACTAATTATACCAATTTGCAGCTGGTTTATGTGTGTATATATCTATATATGATATAAAAGAACACACACCAACAGGGTAGGTCAGATTTTTTGGATGATTTCTGCCGAAAAAACTCAAAGCCTACCAACCAAACCACAAATTTCCCCACCCCAAACTCACCTGAAATCGAGGACCAAATCCTACCCCCATCAAAAAGTACAATAAATTAGTAACCAAAACCCCAACCCACATGATAAATTCGATCAAACCAACACCAAATTCTCTAAAATCAATGTCGAAACATTCAAACCACATCAAATTTTTAACATGATATATGAACAATACAAAGCAACTGCTGAAAAAAAATTTAAAGTACCAAGCAATCTTTATTAGCAATATCTCACTTTATTTTTCCTAGATAATTATTGACAAAACAATTTATGTTATTCCTCTCTCATATACTGGCAAAACTCACTGAAAAACTACAAAAATAGCCCCACAAGTAAATATACACACAAAATTAAATTAACACCCCCATTACCACTAACACCACTATTAATTACTTTTCTTCAATTTAAGTTTCATTCCAACTTTTCAAATCCACAAAGACAAATTTTAATTTTTCAAATCCAATTTCACTTTTTTGGTAATTGAAGGTGGAGAAATTGAGGTGGGGGTGGTGGGTTTGGTAATTGAAGGCGGAGAAATTAAGGTGGGAGGCTGGTTGTGGTGGATTTTGTAGTTGAACGTGGAGTGGGGTGGGGGTTGACGGGTTTGGGAGTAAGAATTACGGGGTGCGTGATATTAGAAGAAGAAGGAGGGGAATTTTAATTCTCTTTTACTATTTTACATATATATATATATATATATATATATATCAGTGGATTATTTTAACAAAAAAATACAATTCACGGATTTTTTCTTTTCTTTTTTTAATGCAATATCAATACTAAGGGTTGAAATTAATTAACTATAAAACTATTAAAGGCGTAAATAAATGAAAATTTAGTTTAAGTGATAAAGTAAGTTGAGCGGACATATTAAGGTGTTAAAAGATTTCTTGTCTCAAAAACTGACACTGTAGTAATATGTGCATATATGAAAAATACCATTCTTTAGTGAATTCTCGATTACCTTTGTATAGAGTTTATAAGGCTATATACCTGATAACTAATCATAGACATTTAAATGCTCTTCATATGTCTGTGATGCCACCACCAAGTTCAAGTATTTGTAAATTATTATAAGCATCAAAAGTACAATATTTTTTAAGTAGGAGAATATTATATATAATTATACCTTCCCAATACTAAAGTTGTACATTCTTGATACATGTATGATGTGTAACCATATTTTAATTGTTTGTTTTTATGTTCCTCGCTTGGTATACTGTTATTTGTCATGAGCTGAAGGTCTTTCGTAATAGCCTGTATATTTTATCTGAGGTAGTAGTATGAACTTTGTACACTTTACATCTACATACCCCACTTGATGAAAATACACTTCGTATGTTGTTGTTGTTGCTGCTGTTGGTCAACCGATAACTCATTGCAATTTCCGTTCTGAGATGTCGACATCCACGGGAAAAAAATCTTATGTTAGTGGTGCTAATATGAAGTTCAAATTTTCTACTGCATAGCTTCATGTTTGTGAGGGTCGTAAAGGCATAGCTATAGTACAGTGAATCCAAATCCCAGTAGTGAATTTCCATCCCCGTAACATGAAGTTAAAAGCCAATTTCACTCCGTGATATGTAGAGCCAAATTATTCATGATATAGGTTTGGTTAGACATGGTGTTGTATGGATAGATCAACCAATGTACCATAATTATCATGGAGTATATGAACAAACAATTTTGATACAATATCCTCCTAATACTAGATCATTGTGTTCTCCCAAAAATAAAACATTCTCAAAATACAGCTACAAATTTGAGTTTAAATAGTAAATTAAATTAATATATGACTGAATGTGGCAATTAAACTTCATTATTTATCTTAACCCCAGCCTGCCAAAATTATTTTTTTTCTTCGATAAATTCTTTGTTTCTTTTTTTGGTTAAGAATACCTACTTATATCAAATTAACTTATAATAAATTTGAGTACAAACTAAGGCTCAAACAACAAATTATCTTCAAATTAGTGTAGATCTCAATTTGAATAATTATCGACAAGTTGAAGCATGACTCAATATTGTAACAAGTGAATTGACAACCCTAAACATGAGGTCAAGGTCAAAGTATACTCACATTTGCACACACACACACTTAATAGTCTTTTGTTTCTCAAAATGATATATACATATCCTATTTGAACAAGGCGTAGCACAACTACATTTAATGTTATTCTTGACCTTGAGACAAGATGACGTCTGACAGCAAGGAGATGAAGCAACATTGTGGAACAATTGCAAGGTTATGTACGAGATTTATTTAGTGAGAAAACTGGTAATAAAATCTCCAATAATATGGATAATGATAATAATGTTAATAAGCTTAGGGCAATAAGATATCAACAATTATCAACGTCGGACTCGAACCCGAATTAATCGATGCCAACCATTAATACCAGGTGTTAAACTCAAATTGGGAGTAATCGGTAAAAATCAGTTAACCTGGTGTCGGACTCGAACCAGAACTAACTCGCTACAATCATTAAACCAAGTGTCGGACTAGAACAAAAATAGAATATGCAACTGGTAGTAACAATCCAGAGAACTGAATCAACCCTTGTCTATCTACTCCTTTCCACATTTTGGTAGGACATTCATTAAAAAAAGTACATGGTTACATTTATTAATTTGGAAATCATAATTTAAGGCCAAAACATTAAAATACCTTGTATAGCCAAATGAGAAAATAGAATATAGTGATCAGGCTATGGGTGTCAAACGGGTCGGGTCGGGCCAACCCGGAACCGGCCCTTCTATTTTAATCGGGTTGAGGGTAGGTTTTGGCGTTAGACGGGCCCGTCCGGGCCAAACAGTAAAAAAATTAAAATCCACCCTAACCCGGTCCACTTAATCCAACCCGGTCAAACCCACCAAAACCCGGTCAAATCCGATTAAAAAATCGGTCAAACCCGGTCAAAAACATAAAATAAAAAAAAAA